>NW_023994046.1:1252500-1818590 GCF_015586225.1 Lucilia sericata
TATTAAATTAATTTGATCATCAAAAGTTAAACAACTAATTAAATTCAAATGCACATCCTACACCGAACTAATGATCATCAATTTGAGGATCAAAAATTTATGATGGTAAGTTTCTATCAATATTGCACTTTTTTACGTCTTCTCAAGACGAATATGAAAATAGTTCCGACGCTCAGAGTGTTTAAAGTGCATTTTGTGGTTGTTCCAAGCTTTAGGTTAAGATATCTCGAAGAACCTTGCAGTTAATAGGGAGAAAGATTGGGCTTTCAGATGACATAACAGATTTTATCAAACAATGTCTTAGCGCTGTTATAAAGATTCAAATATAGCCAAAAACGGGTATTTTTTAGTTATTATGACACGATATCTGAAAAACCTGATTAGGATTTAGCAATGCAACTACACTTAAGTACTCCTGTCATTTCTGGGCATCTGAATCCGCACGTCCAGTTTTGTATGGCTGTGCCAGTAATCCTATGTGTCCACTCAGAATACGTACCATCATACTACCTCAGACTTTATTATTTTGGCTTCTCGTCCTGCTCTCGTTAGGGTCGACCCATATGATCTTTGTGGTTATATCCACCGTTTCATTATTTCAAGAGGCCTTATAGGGTTCACTCACCCATATTTTTAATTCTGCCCTCATTGCGTCAAATGGTTTTGCGTTAACTACCTCGAGCTCCCTTCCCTTTAAAGCTATTACATTCGGTCTTTCGTTGTCGACTACTCCCGAGTGGCTTGGTACCCATATGATGTAAAGCTTACCTCTGGAAGAGTAAAGCTTTCTTACAATAAAATTCGGTCTTATATTTAACTCATCTGATATCGCCTTCTGGCTGTCGGCAAATATTCAATTTAAGTATCTGTTAAATACAAAGCAAATTAGAAACCGGGGTTTAAAAAAACCGGGTTATTCGATATTATAAAAATCAATATTTAGAAAAAGCAGAAAGTAGTAAAACAGAAAAAACCAGCTGAAACCCTAGTCGATCTCCCTAGTAAATATGGGCGCAATATTTATTCTAATCCAATTTACGCATTCCGTTATTGCTGGTTGTGATTAGGTATATAGAACCCAAGGGGGAACACTATTTAGAGCCATCCATCAAGCAACGGATTTCTACAGATATTTGCTCTAATGTTCCGCTTGACCAAGACATTCTATCTGGGGTCAGTGTTTCAAAGTTTGCTACATATTATGTGTCTGGTGTCGGGCACGTCCAATGATTGTGTATAGCCTTCCAAAGTGTTCAGAATACATTTATGACGTGTGTTATAACCGCTTTTGGCGAGTTTACCAAAAGTTATGAGCCGTTCGGCCGTAAGTGCCGCCTCATATCTTATGATTACTAATGCCTCATTTCATGCCTATTCTTCTTCTACATAGCGCCCAGTACCGATGCGCCTTGTTGATCCTATCCTTTTGTGATGTCTCCATTTTAGTTTCAGGTCAAGGATTACTCCTAAGTACTTAACTCTGTGTTCAATATACTTAAAAATTTGTTCTTTCTTGTGTAAAAACAAGCTTCCATCTTCGTCGGGTTAACTTTAAGGCCTATCGATTGAGCCTCTTCTGTTCTTCTACACAAGTAACTTGGATCCTTTTCCGTAAAAGTATTACGACATCGAGAGAAGAGCAGGTTTTCAACCATTATCGTTACCGCTTAAATGCCTTTTCAGCACCACAACCGTTACCGAAATAAGTATAAATATCGTTATATCTAAATTACCGATACCGAAACAAGCCAAAATTGCGATAACCCTATGAAACCGTTACCGAAGTAAGCTAAAATACCAATACCGTTACTGAAATAATTTAAAATACCGATACCACTAAAATACAGTTACCGAAATAAGTTTAAATACCTATACCGCTAACTTTTCATCGTTTCAAAACGGTTTATGTTTGAAAAAAACTTTCTCGATAAAATTTAAAATAATCGTAAATTTTTTTAAAAAAATCAGAGAATATAAGAATTCTATATATATAGAGTTCTAAAAATATGTACCGATTATTTTTATCCGATATTCTGTCAACTTTGAGTTTAGAGAAATATTATTCCTTAATTCTATGTATTTATTTTCTAATGTTCTTATTACATTCTGAATATATTTTAAAACTGAGTTATTTTACATAACGTGTTTGTACTTGTTTAATCTGTTATAAACAGCTTAAAACTCAAAATTCACTTTTTCGACTTAGAATGTTTTATATATTGAAACATTGCTCAAAATAAATGATTAAATATTTTTAAATTTTCCAAAAATCGACAAATTGTAACTTTGTTATTTTTAAACTAAAAATTAGTTAAGGCCTAGGTCTATTTCTTCGGATTTAATGTAAAATATGTACATCTTCCTTTAAAACTATCTTACTAAGAGCTAACAGTATACATACTAGGGTATTCAAACGATTAATCGTCGATCGGTTTCGAATATTTGAGAAATAACTTAATTAAAAAATATACATAGATTTGAACTCAAAGTGAAGAATTATAAATAAGCAACATAATTATTATTATTATTATTATTATTTTTTTTTTTTTGAATTATCCGATTATAAACCGGCATAACATAAAACCGCAAATAGTTATTTGTCAAATAAACCGAATAAGTCAGAAACGCGAATAATTGAATACCCTAATACATACATTTAATAATTCCAATATCTATTAGTGATGAGCAGAGCAAGGATTTGTATGCAAATGTATGTTTGTAGTCAGTAACTCAAAATAACTTTTAAGTAGTTTTCTTTTCGAATCAAAGAATTTGCCACAAAATGGCATCGATTTGTTGTTGCATATTTTGTTGTAAATGCATAAATTGCATATTTTGTTTTAAAATGCATATATTTTGCATATTTCTAAAATATATACATATATATTTTTAAAATTAAAAAAAAAAAAAAATTGTAAACAGTAAAGAAATATCTATCTAAACTTCTTTGGACAATTATTCCTAGGACCAATTGTTGAAAAGTTACACTCATTTGAAAAAAACCCTGTATGATCAAAATGTCTAATTTTTATCATCTCCAACTCCGGCAGTACTTGACCGATAAAGTTCTTCACCTATGTGTCTGACTATCCAATAGTACTGGTGCAAATTTCATCCAAATCGATTTTTTGAGTTGGGTCACTTGACACGAGAGGACCAGAATTACACTAACAAAAATTTTAATTATTTTTCCAGCAATAAGCTCAAAATTACGGAATTTTTTACACCCAATTCGAAAAGATTGCAGAACATTTTTTTTTAACATATTGTACTGAGATTAAGTTTTTTAATCGCATTTAGGGAACTGAGGACCTTTTATTTTTCTCGTATTTAATACATTAAAACGCATCGTTTTAGAGGTATTCCTCCTAAAAAGTGGTCCACGGGACACCTTAACGTACATTAGGTTATGACTTTTTGCAAATATCAAAAATACTATAGCAAAACCTTGTCTTTAAACCCTTTTTATAAAATTTCTAACAAATCGCGAAAACATTGTATACTTTTATATGAAAATTATTAAAATCATTTTAGTAAAAATAACGCACAAAAGCATTCCAGAAATTGCGTTCGGTGCGGGAAGTTTTTTTCACCGAATTGACTTAAAAAATAGCGTGATATTTTGCCTCCCAAAAAAGTAATTACCCTAATGTACACCCTAAAATATACCCTTTCAACTCGACTACTGATTTTAGGGATTGATTAATTGATTTTTAGAAGTAAATCTTTTTACGCAAAAGTAATTAGATTTGCAAACTATTATGTTATTAGAGGAACTACTGTAGCTTAATAATGAAAACTGAGCCTAAATTAATTTAATTCTCTATCACTTTTTAAAAATTCATTAAGAAAAGCGCTTAAAAGTTTATTCTAAAATAAAATTATAAAAATATAATAATATACTTACATAAACTTTAAAAATAAACAAAAATAAAAAATAAGCAGAAAAACCTGAAGATACGTTTCAATTATCAAAATAATTGTAATTTTGCACTTATTACCAAAATGATGTTATAAATTGAAGCATGGATGCTTTGCCTAAAACTCGGCTTATGACATAATAGTATTCAACTGATCTACTTACGTCAATTCCTAAAAAGATGAATTAAAAAACCCCCGATATTTTGTAAAATCTATACAAGGCAATAACACATTTTAGTATGGGACTAATTCTACCAATTAATATGAGGATTTCATGTCAAGTGACCCGATTTTTGAAACAGATGTCTTCCGATCGGAATGAAATTTAAACAAGACTGTTCAAGAATCCTCTGAGATACAGTGGGTTAAAGCTTGACATTTTTGCAAAACATATATTTGGATAGCTATTTCTTCGAAAAAAAATATTTTAAAAAATTAAAAAAAAATTTTAAAAATTGGCCTTTTTTGCAAAATAATTTTTTTTATTTGAAATGAAAATATTTAACTTCCTTTTTTATATAAGTCATTCTAAAACATAAAAAATAAAATATATTTATAATTATATACTAGACAAATTAACCTTTTCGGCGGTATGTAACATGTCAAAATAAAATCTCATACCGTCGATATTGTAAATGCCCTCAATATGCTAACCTCAAGAATAAAATATTTTTTATTTGATTTCGCAGACAACTATAAATGTTCTGCATTATGCACAATGGGGCATAATCACATTTCTGAAAATTATTCTGGCATTTCGGAACGGCTGGTTCAATTGGGACATAGGCGTAGTTAAGGAGCATTACATTTTACATTTTGAAAATAGTCCCCATAACTTCTACAGGGTCAGTGCAATGTGGGCTCAAATTAAGCCACCTTGGAGGTGTACATTTTTAAACGGGTATCATTTTTGTGTTTTCCATCCGATTTAAAAGATGTTTATATTTTCTGAAAGTGTGCTTTTAACATTTAACATTTTCAAGCCATTTGAAAATTTAAATTTAAACCTTTTGCCATACCTTGACCTACATTTTTTAAAATATCGGGCGTAATTTTGAACCAATTTTACGCAATTTTTTCTATAAATTAGATAAAATATTTTTTCGAAAGATTGAAGAACAAATTTTGGAACAAACTTTTTTGTTGAAAAATTATATCTAAACTACTAAAAATTTCATCCCGATCGGACGACATGGGTTGGGCCACTTAACAATTTCAACATGTACATATCCATTTTTTAGGTTTAAGGCGAACTCTGTTTCTATACTGGTGGATTTTTAAGGCAGTGATGAGCGTTAAAATTATTTTATAAAGGCAATCTTACATGGAGGTTTCGGTTAGTTTTTCTGGGGAGTAGTGTCAATTATTAAGTAGGAAGATTTTTGTTTCTATAAAACTTGTTCCTGTAGAATTTCATTGCATTACTGCTACTTTTATTCTAGTTATTAGGTTTAAAGCCATTTTTGGAAGGCGACCTTATAAGGCAGGTTGGATTGATTATAGACCGATTCTTTTAAAATTAAATAGGGAGATTTGCTTGAGCGATAGAGTCTTTTTTAAAGGGGATCTTAAATGACGGATATGATCAAATATGGTCCAATCCTCAGAAAATAAAATCTTCCATCGAATTTGTTCTGGTACTTTTAGACCAGTTGTGAACGTTAAAATAATTTTCTGAAGGGTGGCCTTCTATTGGGGGTATGTTCAGTATGGGGGCTATATGAAAGTGTGGACAGATATTGCTTGCCCATTTTAAAATCAAAAAATTAAAAAGTATAGCACATTATAAAAATCAGCCCCAAAAATATATTAAGTGTTTATTAACCGTTTAACCGAAAAACGGTTTTTACTTTATTCGATTAACCGGGTTATACGGTTTTTGAGTCTCGGTTAACCGGTTTCAAAAAAATCTAATTTTTACTACAAATTGGATGTTTTCTTTGATTTTTTATTGTGACTTTTAAAAATTTTGAATAGATAATTCTCAATATTATTTTCCGTTTGTGCATATGAAAACAGACCTAAGATTGTTAAACAAATGTTAGGAAATGTCAAACATATATTATGTATATAAAATGGAGATTTACAATTTCAGACAATCAGGAAATTAGTAAAAAGTTGGCCAATAAAAAATTAACTATTTAAACAAATTCCAACCATTATATGAAGAAATGTGTTATTTATTAAGACGAATAAATAACTTTGATGATAAAATGCAGGATGCACTTACTTGTTTACTGCGTGAGTATAATAAAAATCGAGAAGTTCCTCAAACGCTCTCAAAACGGACTTTATTTATCGAAACATAAGGGTTGTTGTCGTTGTCCGAGAATTTATGCTGCTGGGGTTTTTCACAAACTGTAATGGCGCTTAGGTTGATTGACACCTGTCAATATTCACAGTAATTTGAACAACCACAAGCGTAGCGAGCGGAGGGAGGTCACAATTAAAGCAGGGGCTCAATGTCTATGTTGAGACAGTCGTCTACTTCCGTTCCCGATGAATCGTCGAAAGCCTGAACACTATTTATACTTGATAGTCCTGGACATACAATTTTTTATTAATATGTATGTATTATATATTCAAAGGTCTATTTATCCCTCCTATGGCAACTTCCATATACCTAATGAATCAATAATATCTTCAGATCTGTATAAGTTTGTTTTCTTATTATATATTAATGTACATATCTATACTAAAAAGTGCATATATCTTATTAAGTAATTCATAATATTTCGCAAAATGACATTTTTCAACTAAATATTATAATATTTTAAAGATTTCCAAACATTTCGGTTAACCGGTTTTCTAGAAATGGTCAATTTTCGGTTAACCGAAAACCCGGTTTTTCCAAATGTCGGTTTTTTATAAACACTAACCCCCTTATTCACAAACAAAATTTTTATTTTATAAACAGTTTATAAATTAGATTTTGTATGGAAATTTTGTTTATAAACCTTTTATAAAATAAAAATATTGTTTGTGAATAAGGGGGTAAATATATTTATTTATTATTTACTGTTCCTGGTTAATAATATGTATTTTTCTTATTTATTATAATGTTTTTATACATAGTTCAACATACTGTTCTTTAGACTAGCCACAGGACAAGCCCATGGTAAATAAGAGTTAGCAAGGTGTCTGACTCCTCGTATTCGATTTGTGCATTATACAATTTTAACATACATATTTTATTTTATAGGAAACTATATTTAATAATTGAGATTTTATTTTTAGTTTATAAAATGTTTCTATTTATTTTTCGAAAATATTTACATCTCGAAGTACTTTGCAAACGCTTGACACATACTCTGTGTATACAAAATTAAAAAATTCTCTTTTATCGGTACCACTATTAAGGCCTTCATAAAGTCGTGTCTGCAAAATTTACATTCTTATTCTCTAATATACGTCGTTAATGTTGAAACTCGTTTAAACTTCTTTGAGTTTCGATTCCCACCCCCATTCAATTAGCCAAATTATACGCTGTCCTGGTCATCTTCTTGGAATTTTCTTTTTGCAAAAACTAAATCAAATTTGAATCACTATTAAAAAGAAATCTCATACAAAACTCTTCATCAACAACAAAAAATAGAGCACAAGAAAAGAAACGCCAAAACAGGGCAGAGCGTAAGTCGTCGCCCACAAACATCAGCACAACATTAGTTTTTTTGCGTTTTTGCAATAATTCCAACAACAAAAGTAGCCTGAACAAGCACCGACCAAAGAAAAATAACAACAACTTAAACACGAATTTGTAGAAAAAAGTCATCGATACACTTGCGTGATGCGTTGCCAAAAAATAATTTATGAGAATTAGCCACATACAGATACAGTTTGCGTGCGGTGGCGTTTTGTCTGCAATAAGAGTCCAAAAACAAATACATACATATCTACATACGTATAGAAATATATAGTATATTATAATTGTAGAAACAACCATACATATAGCATATGTACATATGTATTTACGAGTTTACATTTTGTTAAAAAAAAATAATCGAATAATTCCCACCACAAATATGTACGTACATACATATATTCTTACATACAAAGTAGCATAAAAATAACTATGTATATCATTAGGATCGTTTTAATGAAATTGTACATTTGATAATTTTTAGTTTTCTTTTATTTTTTAAAAAATCAAATACCGATTCATATTTATAAATGTTAAGAAAAAAATCGGTTTGAAAATATTTATGATCCTTAGAATCCTCTATGTATAAACGAGAAGATATTATTGATTTTTTTTAATTATTTATATTTATAACATAACTTCCGTAACAAACGTTCATTACCATGTAAGGGGTTGAAATGCTAAAATTTACTTACAAAATAGCATTTTAAGTCATTATTTTAACAAGGTGATGTCATTGGTGGTAAGTACTTACCACAAATAATTACAAGTAATTAGAAAAAGTAGTTATTATAAATCGCATGAAAAAAAGTATGTATAAAGCTTTTATATCTGTACTGGCAAGATGACTAATGAACTATAAAGTATTTATATAACACATTATTAGTAATACCTTATTAGACTACTTCTATGTAATAAAGACGATATGTAGTAGACATTGAAAAATATGTTGATAGGTAAGTAATTACAATTGAAAGCCATTACATTTGGTTGTTTAACTTTTTTGATTTATGTTGATATAAATTTATGCCATTAAATGTTGTTACTTAATTTAAGTAAAATAATTTCCAAATATTCTGAAAGTAGCATTATGTACGGTCTAGGGTTAAATGTGGACGTTTCAATTTGGTCAATTTTAATAAAACAAGTTAGAAAGTACAGTAGAGTGTGCTCAACCATATCTGATTTATTTTTCACAATAATGAATTTATGTTAAATTTTACCTTGATTCCAATATATGTATGTATTTAAACAATTTATTGACGAAAACTCAAATTCAGAAAGAGGGGTTTAGAAACAAATATAGACCGTCCGTTGGATGGATTTATTTTACATAAAATTTATTTTTGCTGAATTTTATCGAGATATTAGTGTTTATAGGTGAATTGTGGATATTCAAGTGTTTTTCGATGAGGTCCGATGTAGGATATATATAACGCGTTTGAACATAAATACAAATTATTTAAAAAATACCATTAACACGAAAGGGAGAGTAAGATTTGCCGCAGTTTTGTGAAATAGAAGTGAAATTCCAACTAAAATTGTAGCGACATTATACGACATTCTTTTGTAAGCGTATAATTCGCAAATGAGAAACGTGTATTCGTTGCTCCCTACTATTATGCATTTAATTTAATAAAATATTATATTAAAAAAAATAAAATAAATTTATATCCATACATACATTTATGCATTTAATACATACATTTATGCATTTAATCCATACCTACTATTATGCATTTAATTTAATAAAATATTATATTAAAAAAAATAAAATAAATTTATATCCATACATACATATGTATGTATACAAAACTCTTAACACATTATTATTTACATATGTATATTTTCAAGTGTATTATGTTAATCATTCTAATGTCAATTATTTCTATTTAATGCCAGTTAATTATTTTTCGAAATATCCACATAAAAATAAATTCCCGAATATACAAATTGAACAACATCTATGGAACTCCCCATAAATTTATAACGCATTAAATCAAAGGATCATTATTTTTGCGTGCAGTGCATTCAGCGTCAATCAATGTTCACAAAAGTGCAGAGTATTAAAAAAACTTGTGCGATTTGTGAACGCAATAATAATTTCAGTTGATAGACAATTGATGAGGCAATTAAAAAAGTCTTCACGAGGGGTTTAAAAAAGATACATATGCAACATTTAAATACATATTCAGTATAAAAGGTGTCCCAAAAATTTATCACCCTATCAGAATATTCTCTAAATTTGGTTTCGTTTTGGTATTTGTTAATTTGCCACTGGAAAAAAATCGACTAAAACAAGTAAGATTTCTGAATTCAGCTTTGCCAAAACTTATAGGAATGCCCTTCGCTGTAGTGTGTTTTAAAAAATGTAATACGTATTTTATTAAAAAAAAATTAACCGTCTTGTCTATACCACAGCAACTTCATGTTGTTCAATGCCCAACCTACCCGGGTATGTCATACAGCTTTTTATACCCTACACCACTATAGTGAGTCGATTTAGCTATGTCCGTCCGTCTATGTAAACCTTGTGCGCACTATGCAGGTCGTAATTTCCAAGATAATTTTATAAAATTTGGCACAAACTCTTCTTTTGACCCAAGGACGAAAATGGTTAAAATAAGTCCATTATTTCGTACAGCCCCCATACAACCGTAATGATCGCGCCTTTTTTGACCCTTCAAATGACTTGATGGTCAAAATTCACTTATAAACACCAATATCACGAAGGTATTCTGCATAAATAACTGATGTAGACGTAAATCCCTCTAACATAAGGATATTTATATGTATGCATCTAGGGCAGCGATCGGCAGACATATACTATCACATTTTGCACTTGTATAAATGTAAGAGCGAAAAAACAAGAAATGAGAAATTGTTGTACTCTCATCTTCACAACAAGTCATGCTTGGAAAACTGAAATTTAGAAATAATATTAATCTAAAACAAAACTAATATTTTGTAGTTTAAAAGTAGCACATATTTTTTTGGGCTTTTTGCACATATTTATTTTAAATATTGAAATAGAAATATGAGCTTTTTAACTAAATTTTTAATAAAATATATACCTATTAAGGGAAAAGTATATATATTTTGGTAAATTATTGTAATTTGCTACTTTAGTTGCAAGAAAAAACATTTAAAAATGTTTATAATTCTAAAAACTACTTAATATGTAGTACAGATGCTAAAAAAAGTGCAACAATAATTAGAATTATCTATCCCTGCATTAATATATTTTCGTTCATTTTCATTGCAAAAGCAAGAAACGAGCGACAACACAACCTCCTTCAATGACAGCTCATATGAGACTGAATTGTGTTTTCTATGCGTGTGAGTAGTCTGTGTAGATTTAGTAACGACCAAAATACACAGTGTATAGGAGTTGCCGATCATGGATCTAGGGTATTAATTAGATATGTATATTACAACTAATGTAATTACAATGATTTAAATATTTTTTGAACATACATATTTGCCCCTAGCCCCCATATAAAGCCCCTTTCAGAAAATTAGTTTTTTATCCATAAATTGCTTAAATGTATCGGAACAAGGTAATAGAAGATAAATGATTTATTATGAAAAATAAATCACATTTTATATTCATAACTGGTGTAGGGTATCATATGGTTTGTTTTCCTATTAACAAAAATGTTATATCCAAAATAACTAGATACATTATGTAGGATTAGACTTTGTAAAATTTTAATTTCAAGAAGCTATTAATCTTAGAAGAAGAAAGATAATTGAACAAGATATATATTATGAACTAAAATCGATCATTGAACTAATATCGAACATTTTTGTTTTCATTAGTAGGGAATTTGTTTGCAAACAAAGGATTGTTAAATCTTAAGTTTTCAAATTTTTATATCATTCTGTAACAGCACCCCTAATTTTAAGTCACTTCGAAAATTAACAACATATCCGAGTATGTGGGTATTGAGATAACTGTTAAACCTTTTTTTATTTTGTTTAATTTAATTTTAAAAAATTTTATTAAATTTTTTAAAAATCTTATTATTTTATTTGCTCATATCTTCGTTATTTATGGGACAAATTATGAATTGTCGATACACATAAAGACAAACGGAGCCCACAATATATCGATTTGGTTGAAATTTTAAAAATTTAAAATTTTATTGGTATTTTTGAAGAAATTAAAAAAGTCCTATTTTTTACCCAATTTTACACTTTTCAATCGATTTCCGGCACGGGTTCCCATAATCCGATTTCGCTAAAATTTTACACCAATTAATGAACAAAAAGAGACCCATTCAAGCATAATTCATATTTTTGGGCACTTTTGAGTAAAATACCACAATATACCTTATTGCCAAGACTGCCCTGATATCAAAAACATAATTTTTAAGTTAATTTCTCGCATCAAACAATTTCTATTTTTTTGCAATATTATTGCGATTTATTTGATATTGATACTTGCATTGAAAAGTAATGAGTTAAAAAGCTAAAAAAGCGCAAGAGTAGACAAGTACTTACCACGATCGCATACAAATCACTACTTAAATAAATTCAAATAAGGAGTTCAAAAGTTTTGTTTTTGTTCTTTAGTTCGCTGTCTTACTCACAACACCACTGCTTAGTTATTTTATTATGCGTCAAATAATTCACTTTCTTTCTGTGTGTGTAAAAACAACGAAAAACAGCTGTTAGTCCGCGATCAAATAAATTATCAAAACTCAAAACAAACTACAGTGGACGTCCACTAGTACGAATTATATAGTGTCAGGCCCTTTCGTAATACCGAAAAATTCGTATTATTGAACAACACATTTTGTATGTTTAAATTCAAATAATACACATAAAATATTGGATTTTATTTATTTTTGTTTTATTTTTCATGAAAAATTACATAACGGAACAAAATATAATAAATGTGTATTAATTTAAATAAATTTCTTGCACATAAACAGGCATAAAAGGGACATATTTACGTATATGAATTGTTAATTTTGAAATTATCGTGAGTCCAATGGTTGAAATAAGATATATGTAGAAGGTTTTAAATTCTAATGTTTTTAAAAAGATGTGTGCCAAAGACAATTTGCAATTTACATATGTGTTCTAAAATGTATTAAAATGTTCAGATTACATAAAACTTTTATTAGAAACTTGAATGGAATATACCACAATTCTCTAATTTATAATTTTCTCTTAAAAATTAGAATAGTTATCCTTAAACCCATTGTTTGGAATGTGGAGTCACACTACTTTCAAAATTAACAGTTCATACATACATATGTATATAAATATAATTTTACTTATTAAAAAATCCATCATTTAACATCGATGTTTATTACATTGTAAAATGATGTTTACGGCTTTTTCAATAACAGCGCTTTTGAGGCTTCAATATTGTTCTCAGCAGAGTTATTGTCGGGAACTAATAAAATACTTTCCTCATTGGCGTTATCATCCAATTTAATTTCTTCTCTTGGGTCATCAAAATTCCAATAAAATAAATTAACACTAAATAATTGTGGATTTGTAAATATACATGCAGTAAATTGTATGTATAGGATTTTTAAAAATACAAAACACTTGTAATAAATACAAAAAACTTCAAAATTACTGAGCTTAAGGTGAATGATACCGAAATAATAAAATAAAAACATAATAAAAACTTCATTCATACGTAAATAAAACCAAAATTCCCATAAAAAAATGCGTTATTCGTACTATCGAACAGAAAAATTGTGACTTTAGAGTAGACAATGCAACAATTTTGCCATTTGTATTATTGGATATTCGTAATAAAGAGTATACGTACTATTGGACGTCCACTGTACTTATGTATCTGATTATAATAGTGCTTAAAAGTAATGCAGACAGTATACAGTAGTCATTGAAAAGTAAGTGGTTATGTAATTACATGACGAACAATATTCTCTTTAAGATAATGTAACAAAATTGCAAAATCGTTGCGGAAAATATTTATTTTGCTCATTTAGAAAAACTATTAGTTATACAAAGCTTCTTGCGGGAACTTTTTTGACGATCACGAAAAAAATAATATCATATTCCGTAACATCTGATTATGTTCTACAAGGTATTGCTATGGCATTTTTAATATTTGCAAAAATTGCAAAAAGTTAGAACCCACGCGTACATAAGAACATACATACATAATATGTCTATAAAGGTGGCACCGTGTAAATGATGTACAATAAAAATTAGAGGTTCCCAGCTAAAATTAAACTTAAGTTCATTTTAAGATACAATTTCTCAAAATTTCATATTTTCATAAATGAATGTGAAAATTTTTAACACAATTTTTTTAATGCTTAGTTAATTGCAAATTAATATATCATAAACTTTATTAAATTTCACCGATACGATTTTTTTCGTTTTATGAATTCTAATCTAGTTAATTTTGTATATAAATATGTACATATTTCGAAAACATCGTTCATACCAAAACATGGCTTAATAATTTAAAAAACAAATTATGTCTTTCAGTTAATCTGAAATATTTGTACTACTTAAAATCCAATAAAATCATAAATTGTTACACAGTTTGTCATTCCCTTTGTAATTTCTACAATATAATATACCGACCATATAATTATATAAATTATTATTATATACATTTAGCTGTCTGTCTGTATGTTTGTAGAAATCAGTTTTTATTTGTTATTGTTTTTTCTACATTGATGCAGATATACCGCCTTATGTAGAAAAAAAATTATTTTATAAAAGGGTTATAAAACAAAGTTTTTATACTAATTTTATTTTATTAACCTTTTATAAATTTATTATTATTATTTATTTTTTTTTTTTTTTTGAATAAGGCCTACAAAATGTAAAATTATAAGAAAAATATAAAAATTAAATAAATTGAAATTTTTTAAAATTAAATTAAATTCCTAAAAATTAAAAGAAAATAAAAACTATTAAAAGAAGGTTGGTGAAGGGAATATAAGATTCAAAAAAAGTTGAAATAGTGTATTTTCATTTACCAAGTTACACACTGCAGTTTGTAACGCGTCTGTCGCGAAAAGTTCACCAACTTCCAACTTTTGACTCGTCGGCAGCTGATCAGAATTGTATATTGTTTTGTGTATAATAAGAATAAACTAAAATTTAATAAATTTCACCTACAATGAAAGAGAATTATTTAAAAAATGAACAAAAACTTAAAATTTGATTTTTAACACAGTAATATGTAGTCTTAAAAAACATTAAAAGAAAGATCAAAATGACGCGTGGTGTGTAACTTGCAGCTTGCGAAAAGCTTGAAAAGCGCAAAACGCGTTGCCGCCTGAACGCGTGTTGTGTACTTCCACCTTTAAAAAGATTTCGATGCGCCCACCTCTGGTGTAAAAAGAGGTGGACGCAGCATATATACATACAAAAAAAGGACTTCCAAATTAAGTACTTTTTTTGAAGTCTTTCTCAAGAAGTAATTTTTATGTTCTTTGGACGTTATTTGGAAGTGAAATTGTAGTATTATAGAATACAACTAATTTGACTTGAATAATGTTAACATAAATAAAGGAATTACACACATTTAACATAAAACCCCAAAAAAAAAACATTTTTTAATTAAAAAAGTTTTGGTACAAAATAACATGTATACCTTCAGTTTTAAAAAATAGAATTATTTTACATTTTTTGAAAGTCATTAAACATTACATTCTTAGATGTTAAAAAAATTAACTTACTTTCGAAGTGGTAATAAATGTAATTATTTTGGAAGTACTTCGATTTTTTGTTTTGCTGGGTGCTTACAGACATATGTTCGTACATAAATTTTAACTAGAATGTATGAGATTACTTCTGTAACACAGATTTAAAGTTTGAATTTAAGTTTGAACATACAAATACATATGTACAGTATGAGGTATGTAAGTTTCAAACGTGTGGTAGGCTCGTGCCAATCTCAAGTCTGATCCATGGCAAAGCACAAACAAACGTGACCAGCAAAAGACAGAGATGAAGAAACGTTATTGTTATTACTGAAGCCAACATAAAGAATTAAAACAACACATAGGAGGCAAAGAGTATACCCAATAACGTAACGGAGACCCATCCATACCCACAGAATATGTTTAATATTATGAACGGGAAAAAATGAAATTTACCTTAATATTTACTTATATACATATGTACATATATAAACATACATACATTCATATGTATGTATGTATGTATGTATGTATACCGTTCATTTGTGTTAATAATTTTATAACTCAGTAAAAATTTAAATATTCTAGAAAATAACATCGAATACAAAAGAAATTTGAATAAACAAATAAAACTAAATATTTGTAAAGCTATTACTTAATCTGTTACTTGTACGCGTTAAGTACTTGTCTCCCTCCAATGGCATTCCGAATCAAAACTAATGTTTTAAAATGCCAATGTGTAAGTTGTACTGTACCCCGTTTCTGTAATTCTCGCATCGAGAAAATCTGTCGAAAAATGCATGATCATCTTGTGTAAACCAGGGTGAATACAAGGATTTCAAACATTTCTTATTAAATTTTAATGAATACAATTTAAAAATAATCAGAGTCACCCTGATAAAAACTGGGAGACTATATTTTAATTTTTTCTCGATTCGAGGAATATACAGAAACGAGATACAGATCCTATATTTTGCAATTGATCAAACATTTCGATTTGAAACTACATTTGTATATTTAAGTGATGAAAAGTCAACCATAACCAAAAAAAAATATTTATTATTTTTCAGATATCCGTGTTCATAGCATGATACTTTTTCTATCTGACGCATATTTTCAGTGTTCACCATATCAGCTGCATTGGTTTTCTTTAATTTTTTTTTCAATCGATATCAGGTGACTAAAATATATGTCATATATGCGTTCTTTACTGATTTAATTATTTCGGAATAATAAAAATTAACATTGACTAACAATATTATAAAGATCCAAAAAATATACGAATATATACATATGTATGTATATCAAATTATAAATCTATAAAGTACTTTTCTTTTGTTGGAAAATAAATTATTTTTTTCAGAAGTTTGATTATATGTATCTCTGACATTCATATAGCGATTTTGCTGGTTTTGAATAGAACAATTTACGAAAGCAACTCTAACAGAATGACGCAAGATTTGGATTCCCAAAATGTCTCATATTTTTTTTATGATTTCATAAGTCGTACGGACTGATAGACATTTAGTGCAAAAGGTTTCTCTAACAAAGCGACCCGAGAACATGATTTTCAATATTGATTTATTATTGGCTATCACATGATATTAGGTATATTTTTTGTCAAAAATTAGTTATCTCCCTAATAGCGTGGAAAGCAAGTTCATTTTTGGAATACGCATACATACATATGTACAATATGATGTACATACATACATATCTTTATATTAAATTTTATATTTCGTATTGTAAATGTTACTGTGTAGTTGTTATTTTTTGATTTTTTTCAATATTGAGTCTGGATGTGATTACGTTTATGAATGAATTTTACTACTTTGTTAAATTATACAAACTATACATTCACTGGATATATTTAAAACTTACGTTCCTATAGATATTGCAAAGCGATAGAGGATGAACGTTGAATGTTCCATCAGAAAGACCTATTTTGTCCGCAGATAAAGTATTCAAGTGCAAAAACATAATAAACAAAAATCGATTATCGTTGCTTAAGATTTCTGTTTTAATATTTTTATTTTCGTTATTATTATGATTTTTCTGTTGTTCGAGTATTTAAATTTTTCATGATGCCCTTCTCGACTCGTTTAATTTATAGCCACAAACAAACGCAATTATGATTGTAGATGTGGATGGGCACACTTGAAGTCAGGTTGTCTTGTCGAACATTGTTTGGAGCATTGACTCGGTAAAAAGGAAAAAAAAAAAACTTGGTCAGAACAGAAACTAATTCATACATACGATTGCATACCTTTATAAAGAGAATGTGTCTATGCTGGCAAATTATATTTTACATACGAATATATTAATATGATCTGCATATTTAAATCAAATACGGCATCTGCGAAACGCATCCCTATTCAACAGTTGCCGTTGCACCGTCAATGTTAGGATGCTTGCTTGTTGGTTGGTTAGTTGTTGAATGACGGCTTCTTTCGGATGCCTTCGTTTACTCATATGCCACAACACGGATGCTGCCAGTTAGTTATTCATGGACGTAGTATCGTGAGTGCATTTTTGTATCTGGGTATCAATTTCACTAAACCCAAAGAGTGGGTGAAAAAATTGAATTCGTCGGAAGTAATTTTTTGTGTGTTGATTAGTTTTTGGTTTTGTTCTTTTGTTATATTTGGATCTTAACATTTCCATTTTACCATTTAAATTGAAAAATATTTATATACATACATATGTAGGAACATGCGATGCATATGTATATTTTTATTATGTTTGTTACAAATATTTAGAGTGCAGCCAAAAAGATGTATAAGACCTTTTACTGTTAAAATTTAATCTGGGAAAGAAATTAAAAATTGTCTTAAAATTGTTTGGTAAATTCATAAAACTAAAACGAAGGTAATAGACAAGTAAAAATTGTTGAAATGTTTTCTATACTGATAATTTTGAAATACAATTTCAAATGATGTTAATCTGACGATGCAGTGATGTTTAAAATCTGAAAAAATAACAATTTGAAGACATTCACTATTCTTTTGGAAATCGTAATAAAAAAATTTTGTATTTTCTGAAATAATAAATATGCGAAAAATATTTTAGGTATAATTTTTCGAATATTTGAAAATAGCTTTACTCTTATTTTTAATGTATTTTTATCAGTAAAAATAATAACCGTCTTCATATTTATCATGTGTAATTATTATCCTATTCAACCAATAAATGTGATTCTCATCACGTTAACAGGTTCCGCAACGGCTCTGAAGTTTCCAAGCGCATTTACAAGGAGAAAATATGTATCGATTTTTTTCAGTTTTTGCTCAAATTTGGCCATTTAGTAATAAATTTTGAACTTTATTGTAAAGAAATCGTATTGTGCACAGAGTAAGCATTTCGGAAAGATATAAAACACAAAAATTGCTTGAAAACATTAAGGGCCAATCTTTAGGTGAAAGATTAGCGATTAAATTAAAATTAATCCTCGAAAGATGTTTTTGAGTACTCAATTAGTTAATTTTGTTTGCAAGTTTAAGCGCCCAATGGAGGTGGTTTAATCTTAAGCAAAAGTGTAAACAGCTGATGCAAAAAAATTAATCAAATTGTTTATAAATATAAACATTAAAATGTTCTATTTATTGATTAGTATAAATTATAGACACTTCAAAATAAATTTTTTTGTTTTTAATTTAAGTTTTCATTAATTTTCATATTAAATTTACAATTGTCTTCTTCTTTTTTATAAAATATGCATTGTTTTGATAACATACTGTGAAGTTTTCTGTTGTTTTGTATGGCAACACTGCAAAGTTTAATATTGTACTCAAAAACATCAAAGGGGATTAACATAAGATTAAATTTATTTTTAGATTAACTAATCTGATTATTAATTGGCATTTGATTACCATCTCAAAAACCCGCTGTAAAATTTATTGCAAATTCCCCAAGCCATTAACGTGTCTCACAGCACATAAATTCCAAATGTGACAAACAAATTTACCTTTTTGGGATATATTCTAAAAAATCATTTTGTTACTATTTTAAGTATCTATCTATAATTTTACTCGAATATTAGTTTTTGCCTTTATAAGATAACGCTAACTCGTTCTCAGCTATGGCCAAAAAGTTTGATTTTTTCAACGGCCGTTTCAAATCTCCAATTTCAGTTGTTTTGAAACTTTGTTAAACAAATTTCAAAATTTTTAGGAGATCTCATGGGGATTTATGGTCAATAGATAAGGCTATTAAACGGTAAAAATATACCATACCATCAGTGTCGCCAGATGTGCGGATTTGTCCCCAAACTGGAAAAGTTTTATTTGGGGTCAGATTTTGGTGGAGAAAGATTTGGGGATTTTCATAAAATTTGGGGATTTTTTATATTTTTTGCGCAATTTTTGGGGACTTTTATATTTTTTATAAATATTAACAATTATTTTCATAATAGTTTAGATTTTTTTATATAAGGGTAGTTTTAAAATATTTCAAATAGGGTCCCACCTTGCCCTCTCCGATTTGGAGAAATTTGGTACACATCTTATTTTAAATATAACAATCCGTACAATATTCTGATATTTTTTTAATTTGAAAACGTATTTTTTAAATGTCAAAAATTTTTTTAAAGCGGAAAAAAGTGGTAAATTTTACCTAATTTTGTGATAATTAATAGAATTATTCCACGAATTTTGTTTATCCGATTTGGTTAAAACTTATTAATATTTAATTCTAGACCGTATAGAACGAAATTAGAATTACCAAGGACAATTTTCCTTTTCAGGGGCAGAACTAATAAGTGTAATTGGCTTGCAAATTATGAAAAAGCATTAAAAATATCAAAAGGAGTGTAAGTTTGGGAACTTTCTGGTGATTAAGTTTATATTCTGATACAAATATTTAATATCATTGAACATATGATGACTTAGGGATTAAACTTTAATAGATATATAATATAACGGATCTTTTATTAGAACACCATTTGCGAAAAAGTAAAAAATCACAATATAGAGATTTTTTTAAATTACAAATACCTATGTACAAAATTTGAGTTATTGTAAAATTTGTACGGATAAAGATATTTTTACGTATATAGATCCAAGTCTTTTTAAAAAATACCGTAATACCAGTTAGCTTATTTTCTGTATAAATATACTAAAATTTCTAATGCGGAAAAAATGTATTCCAAAAAATTTGATTTTTGATAAAAGTGCCCACTGTGACGTTATTTTCCGTGTGATAGTAGAAATACTTTTTATGTATTTAAGGAACATATGTGACTATATAAATATGGGATCTTGTGAGGATCGGTGCTTTGCGTATTTAAAATTTTTTATTCAAATCAAAATATTTTTTCAAAATTGACCAAGTTTGGATAGGGCTAGTGGAGAAAGTGTCCGCTTAAATTTTACACGCTTCTACATTAAGCTCTCTTTCCGGATCATATAAAATTTGTATATAGTCCGGAATAAAATTTGTTTCTATAAAAGAAAGTATACAGGGACTTTTTTTGGGAAAACCCCTAAAAAAACGGCACTTTTTACATGTTGCAACTTTGAATGTGTCTAACTTTGTATAGGGACAAGATAACTTTTGAGAAGATTTTTGTTTTATTTAGAATTTTGTCAGAAATCTAGAGGCCCGCTACATTTAAAAAACTAAAAATGAATCGGGGAAATTTAAGAATAAAAAAAATTTACACCTAAATATGTTTTAAAGCTAAAGAGATAACCCAAGAAGTTTTTCAATAAGTTAGAGGGGGGTCCGTGAGCAAAAATCTCCCGTAAGGAATGTACGTGTTTGTGTGTTGAACGCCAAAAACTTGCACAGGCTATAAAATTGCATAGTAATTTTTTTCTAAGATTGAAAAAATATACGTGTTTATGAGTTGAGCATAGCAAATAAGCAAAAAAAAACATACATTTTAGAAACCATACCACAGTGTTTTTATGTTATGGCAATGCTGTTATGGCTTCGCTTATACAGGGTGGTTTAGAACCGTGCTAATCATTAGTGCCATCTATTTACAAACCTTTGAACTTTGTAATTTATTTTACATCAGTGATGGTAAATACTTTTCTTAACTCCTAACACATTGTATCCTTTAATCAGAGGTAATCCAGACGCGAAATTTAATTTTATGACATCCTTACATACATTTTTAATAATACATGCATTAATTATGGCGTTTAAGTTGAAGCCAAATATACTAAATTTTTTTCAAAAGGTCTTCAGTTCCCTGCCTGCGACTGAAAATCTTGATCTCAGAACAATATGTTCAAAAAAATTTCGGGAATCTTTTCGAAATGGGTCTCAAAAATATGTTTATTATACATAGACATACATACATATGTATAATAGTTTCAATAAATTATTTGAAATGTATTGTAATAAAATGTAAAAAACTAACAATTTTCCGAAAAATTATGAAATTTCGATAGTTTTGCTGTTGCACAAAAATTTCTAATATGCATTTGAAAGCATCCCTGATGAGCCTATCTTACAATACCATAAGAGAAGTTTTCTTTGGAATAAATATGAAAAATCATGAAAATGTCAAAAAGGGCCTTTTTATCCTTTGATAAAAAGGATTGACCATATATTGACATCAGGACAGTAATAATATATTGAACTCATTTTCGACGAAAACAACAACAACATCTATTTAGGAGCATCCTAATGTACATATGTATGTGTGTATGTATATACATATCGTCACCTGAAATGCTAAAGGGCATAACAACTAACTAAAATGAAATTGTTGTTGTTATAAAAACAACATTTTCTTACAAGTATTGTATCCCAAACATCGATAAACATGATTGAATATAACTGCAACGCCAGACATTGTCTATTATGTTGCTTTTTAGGACTTTCGGACTTGTGGAAATAAAGTCGGTGTTTTTGACAATAGAGTTCTAAAAATTTGACCATTTTTAACCAAAAAGTCGATTTTAAAGTTATTTGTTTTTCATTTCAGGTGACGATATGTATAAATTAAATATAAATATTGATTCAACAAATTTATAGAGTACAATAAAGCACTATAAATAGTTAGGTACTGAGTTAAAATTTTCAATTTAGTGGCAAATTAAACAAGTTTGCAAAAAGTATACATAAATACATACATATGTATGTATATGCTGATATTCTACATACATACATACATATGTAATTACATATATATTTTTAGATAAAATGCTTGATTTTAAATTTTACTACCGTTTTCCAGAAATACTTCATTTCTTAACGTTTTCTTTGCCTGCATTTGCTATTGTATGATCTGTAGAACGAAAAATACAACATATGAATTGACCAAAAAGCGTACAATTTTGTGATGATTGCTACACTTGTTTGTATTATGTAATAAACATTTCTTAAGTATCTACGCAGTAAATAATTGCATCCGACGTTCTTTAAAATGATCAATGTTATTTAAAATTCGTTCTAAATAATTTATAAGTTTTAATGGAAACACGTTGAACAAACTTGCCCACTTGTATAAATGGTTAACAGAATCATTTAAATGAAAACACTTTTCCTCATATTCAAAAACGCTTAATCTATGTATGGGCAATTTCTGATCAAGTGTCAAAGAATCGATTTGGATGAAATTTACAACAAGGTTAGTACCATTGGATAGTAGGTCAGACACAAATTTTCAGCTGTATCGGTCAATAACTGCCGGACGTAGAGGGGGTCAAAGTTGGACATTTTGGTCATGATATGATTGTAAATTAGTGTAGCTTTTCACCTATTGATCCTAGCAAAAATTGTCCAGAGGAGTTCAGATAGCTATTTCATCATTGTTTCCAAATTTTTTATTTTAATTTTTGTTCAAAAAACTGCCTTTTATTGCTCAGAAGAAATCTTATACAATTTTCTTTATGGTTTTTATAGTCCCACAATGTTATATTTTTTACATAACCCCCTTGCATCTTACTATGTAATCACAAAGCTCTTAAAGGAAATGGTCTAAGCTTTCTTTTGAGCAAACAAAACTTCCATTTTGAAAAAAAATAGGAAAAAATGAAGTAGCAAATATTGAAAAAATCTTATTTTTGAGTTAAAAAATAACTTTTTTTGATAGATATCCCACTCGCATTTGGAAACAATGAAGAAATAGCTATCTGAACTCCTTTTTTGCTACGACCAAAGGTGAAAAGTTAAACTCATTTGAATAAAACCCTGTATAACCAAAATGTCCTACTTTGACCCCCTCTAAGTTCGGCAAATTTTGTGTCTGTACCTTGGTGCAAATTTCATCAAAATCGATTAAGCCACTTGACATAAAATTGCCCTTATATTAGGTATTTGCATTGGTTAAACTGGTGAACAAAAGTATTTTTATATTCAATTTATTTAATTCATTTATTTAATTCAAAATTCTCTATAAAAATTCCCATAATTTAAAGTCAAAGTACTATTAATGACAATTGATAATTATTGGTAAGTGGATAAAATTTCTTATGTTTTTCGAGAATGTACATTTACCTGGATTTATATAGATTTTGGTGAAATACAAAAAAAGTACTTGCACGGAGATACATCTACACACGTAAGTATGTATGGTTGAATAAACATTGTGTTTAATGAGTGACTGACTACTCATGTGTATTTATACCCTACACCACTATAGTGGGGAGGGTATTATACGTTTGTGCTGATGTTTGTAACACACAAAAATATTGGTCCTACACCCACCTTTAAGTATACCGATCGACTCAGAATCACATTTTGAGTCGATTAAGACATGTCCGTCCGTCCGTCCGTCTGTCCGGCTGGCTGGCTGGCTGGCTGGCTGTCCATGTAAACCTTGTGCGCAAGGTACAGGCCGCATTTTTCAAGATAATTTGATGAAATTTGGACCAAGCATGTTTTTTGGCACAAGGACGAAGCCTATTGAAAATGGTTGAAATCGGTCCATTATTTCACCTAGCCCCCATACAACCGTACCTCCCGATTTGGGCTTTTTATGCCATAATTTCGTCAAATATGCTATTATCTCTCTAAAAATTGGCACAAATAAGTTTTATATAAATATAAATGACACTGCAGATTTTCGTAATGATCGGCCCTTATTTGACCCTAGCCCCCATACAAACCCCCCTTCAAAAAATGTCTTAAACGTCTAAAACTGACTTGTAACCATTTGTATCGCAATGAAACTCAACATAATTAACTATTATTTAACAATATATCCTTTTCCCAAATTTAATGAGGATCGGCCATGTTTGACCTATACTCCTATATATAGCCTCATTTAGAAAATTTGTTTTTTAAATTGCTTAAATACTTTGGAATTAAGGTAAAATTCAACATAAAAGTTTCTTTGTGAAAAATTTAAATTTTTAAAATATACTCATGGTGTAGGGTATTATATGGTCGGCCATGCCCGACTATACTTTCCTACTTGTTGAATATATCATGTAGAGTAGTTCGACCACTTTTTTTGAAGTTTGGATATAATGATTTTTTCTAATTTTTTTAGACATTTTTATATGTTATTAAAGAACTAAAATTGAATTACGGGAGTATTGACCAGTGTGTAAATTTTAAATTTCGGCATATTCATTCCCAACAATAGAATTGAAAATTTCAAAAGTTCGTACGTAGACAATCAAATTAAATAAAATTCATATTTACACCTGATACTCGCATTTGTACTTATAATTACATAAAAAATGATTGTTTAGAAAAATAAAATAAGTATTTAAATTCGTTCGCAAAAGTTGTAAAAAGTAACAAATTTTAACAGTGAACGTAAAAATTTTTAAACGGATTACAATATATCGAGGGACTATATTCAATAGTCTCTATCTGTCATTTTCATGAAAATAAGATTTTAATGGCAAAATATCCAGAAGACCTTCCCGCATCAGTGATATAAATTTCAAAGAAAAACATTTTTTTTGGCAATTTTATACCATTTTTAAAATTTTTCTATCTTAAAAAAAGAAAAATTCTGAATCCACAAATCCGCCAAAATATTTAAAATCGGTTTAATAGTTTTCGGGATATCGCTCATTATGATACTAATTTGATTAATTTTATTGCCGTGTTTAACCATATAACATTGATTTTGGACCAAAACCTTATAATCTGTTGCTTTTTCAACTTGCTTCATTAAATTGCATAAAATATAATATTTATTGATATTAAATCAAATAAAAGATTTATATTTCTATGAAAAACTCTCTATCTGAAGGTTGTAAAAAATTTTCGTGGAAAAAAAAGCTCTATCTGATATAAATTTGTGAATAATCTTGCAAATAATGCAAAATTTTAAATTATTTTTGTCTACAATTAAGATTTTAATCAAATTTGAAAATGCTTATAAGGTAGCACACTACAAAATATTAAATTATTCAAAACGAG
Organism: Lucilia sericata; assembly: GCF_015586225.1. Classification (NCBI taxonomy): domain Eukaryota; kingdom Metazoa; phylum Arthropoda; class Insecta; order Diptera; family Calliphoridae; genus Lucilia; species Lucilia sericata. The sequence continues at coordinate 1,278,052 of NW_023994046.1, forward strand.
CAAAAATGCGCAATTTCGGATAAAGTGAAGCTAATTCACAACATTTCAGGTTATTCATTTCTTCTAAGTGCTATCCATTTGACAGTTATTAAAAATTATTTACACACTTTCCAGAATTAACGTTTAAAAATAATGATAAAATATAGACTCTACAAAAGAATTTTTTTAAATATTTTGAAATGATGACTTTGACTGCGTGCAGTAGAACAGTAGAAAAATTTATTGCGAATTTGAATATATTGGTGTATTGGCAATAGAATGATATAAAAAAATAAATTATATTCACTGTTCCAAAATTTGAATTTCGCACAGGAACACTGTAGTTTGAACTATAGTGAGATGTAGAGGCATAATATTTTTAATGTTGCAACTTTTTTGACTACATAATACTCAAGTCAGACAAACAAACCCATTATTAAGTGCCGTGTTTTTGTAAACTTTTTGGTTGATATTTTTGAAAATGGGAAAAGTAAAGAAATCTAAAATATTTTTGCAAATGTTTTGCAGAATTTCATACATATCGCTCATTTACTATAAGACTGGAATAATCAAAAAACTTCGTTTAAAAATAGCTTTTAAAAAAATTATCAGACTTCAACATAAAACCAGATAAAAAGAGGTTTCTTACATTCTCAAATAGACTTAAAAAAACCATGGAAATATGAGCGAAAACAAAATAATATTTAAATATTATTTTGTTTTCAACCGATTTAAATAAAACTTAGGAAAAATATACATATAAAGAAGATCCGTATTTAGAATAATACGTAAATTTATTTTTATAATTATATAAAATGCCCGTAATATATGAACTAAATATTCGATGCCATTTTGCGCATTCGGTTTCAGCAGTTAAAAATCAATTATAATCAATCTCGTACATACATATGTATATTTAATATTTGGATTATTTTACAATGTTAACAGAAGTCGCAGTGTTCAAGTCTCTAAAAGCCAAAAAAATCATACATACAGCTCATAGTCAATTTCATGTACAAAACAAAAAAAAGAAAACAACCGATCGAGTGGTAGGGTCAAAATATCGAATATTTGATATTAATAAATATTTTTTGTTTATTTTCACAATACATACATACTATAATAATACAAAATTATTTTACAAACAAAATCATAATAGACATACGAACATTGTATGTTTGTATGTTAAATGTAAGATGTACCTTTGTATAGTTATAGTAAGTATGTATATATATGTATGTGAATTTAAAATTGAGAAAAATTTAAACGCACCACACTACCGATCAGCAAAGAATCGAATAAAACAAATTGTCGATTTGGCTGATATGTGATACTACCGTATAGAATAATTATATACGAATACGTTACTACGAACCTATAAATACATGGTATTAACATTTATTCATTTATTTTTGTTTCTTCATCATAATTTGGGGAAAAAAATTAAAAAAAAAAAACTCTAAACCAAACAAACTAAAATAATAAAATAAGCAACACAAAATCTAAGCGTCTAACATGTAAAACCTAAGATATTAAAACAAAAACAATTTATACCCCATGGAACCAGTTTCTGGTTTGATAAATATTTTATTTGATGTTGGTAAATGACAAGATAATCCAAAGTAATCAATCAAAATTATTTGAATTTGTAAGCCACAATCAAGTTATGCCAGTGCTTGCGTACCACTTGATTAAGCCACGTTTAGAATTTTGTATTCAGACCAACTTGCTGTATTCCAATAGACTAACTTTTTTAATAGAAAAACAATTATGAACCTATTGTTGATCTGCTTATAGCATTTATATACAAATACATATGTATGTACATGTATGTATGTGTATGTTCATATTTATGCGTGTTGTTTTTATTTAATATATCGCTCCTTTACTATAAGACTGGCATAACTCAAAATTCGGGTTTAAAAAATATGCGCCTTTCTGAAGAAAATGTCAATTATATCCGATATTAGAGTTTTATTGTAAATGTCAAAACTAATACAATATTTAAAGTAAAAATTTAATATACATAAATTTAGAAAGTTATAGTAAAATGTTGAAAACATCAAATCCGTTTTTCTCGAAAATATATTTTTTGAGTTATGTCAGTCTTATAGTAAATGAGCGATATAAATTCTAAATTAAGGACGTAAAGAATGCCAATTTATTAATCTGAAAAGGGAATATATAATCGGTAATGATCGTGAACTTCGAGATAAAAATTGATTTTATTCGAATTTTAATGCATGGTATTTGAATTACTAAATTTATTGTCATACGTCAAAATTTTAAAACCCAACAGAATATAAATAAAATTAGGTTTGCAAGTTTTTTTGTGTGAAAGAGAAGGAAAATGGTCGGTCATAATTTTTAGTATTAAGATTCGAAAAATAAACAATAACTTATTAATTTCGAAGTATTTACCTTAGGATATAAACTTAAATCACTTCGGAGACAATACAAACTTTAAAATGCTATATCCTTGTTTTGACTTGGTCTTTCAAAACGGAGATTCTTGTCCCGGCATTTTTCCATTGCACAATAAAGAGTGTAACATTAATAATATAAATTGAAATTAATAATATAAAGGAAGGTACGTGAACAAACCTAAAATTATGAATATGTATTTTGTGTAGCTTTTTAAAATGTGTCTAGCTTCCTTAAAATATTTAAAGGTGGTAACAAAATCACTAATTTTTATACAAACTAAGAACAAAAATACAACTTCTAATCCGTGGCATTATTAAAAGTATCCATTCTGAAAATAAAAATCTTTCCTCATCTAATTTTAAAATCTTTTGAAACATATGAATTATATTTTTCTTCTACACGATAATAAAAATTTAAAAAAAGGATTTCAAGTGAGAAGCCTCAACCTACATAATACATACCTAATACATACATACATACATACATAAATAACAAAGAAATCAACAAATGTCAACACTTTTCGATTGTTGTACATTATGTTGCAGTTTAATCTGTGAATCTGCATGTGGTGTTGTTCATACATACATTCTAGTATTTATTTGGACTGGTTAACGACTTTTTGTATTCCTTAATGGTTTTCACTTGTTACAAACGCACCATATTCGGATTACAATGCATACCTATAGTGGACACAAGCAGTAATAATAATAACAACAATAATAATAATAATAATAAACTTGTTGTCTTTAAATGATGTTGCGCCACTAATGCAAGCGTTTATGTCAAATTAATGTCAATCCCTTCGGCAAACAAAAAACTGAAAAAAATATTCTCAAAAATAAGTGTACATGCATTCATACACACATTTTGTCGACTTTTTGTTAATATGTATGTATATATTTTTACAAAAATTCGATTACTCAAACTTGCATACTACAAATACCTTTTAAGCTCAATTCAGCCTTTTTATATTGTAAAACAAATACTGCATCTACGTATTTTCTCTTTAAGAATCAAATGGATGTAGAAATACATTTCATAGATACAATGATATATTTTAGGTGATTGTGTATATACTTACACACACCAACTACAATAAAACTTATACACACAGGGAAATATTTGTATGTTTTTATACAATATGAAATCAAAAGGAATAGATGACTGTCAATTCATAATAAATATGGAAATGTGTACTTATTGAATATTAGCATACTTAGAGATATCTTGTATCTGCAAGTTGTTGTAATAATAGTTGTAATAATCGCAACATTAAACACTGATAACTAAGCTCATCAACATCTCTGGTGTGTAAAAGGCTATTGAAATGTGATACATTGTCCTCGAAGAAGTGAATTTTTAACAAAACAAATTTACCGGATACTAAAATGGTTTTTCGATAACATTAACGACAAAAGTTGTTGCTTCTTTAAAAAAAATACAGAAATTTCTTTTATTTGTATTTTATTTTTGGTATATTTAGGTAGTATTTTTGAGAACAACCCTTTAGATTAGAATAAACGTGTACACATAGATGCACTATATAGGGATAAAATAAATATGTTTGCTGCCAAAACACTCAATCCCAATGTTTAATACTTATGTATGTATGTTTGTGTATTGCCGATGCCTTTAGTATTGTGTAATAATTCACTTAAAACTGAATTGAACATAATTAAGAAAACTATTGAGATATCATATTTTATTGAATCGATAGCTACGCTAATTATTATCTGTGATCTATTTATTTGTCAATTACAACACAAATTTCAAATTATGTACATGGGAAATTTCGTGTCAAGTGACCCAACTTTTGAAATCGATGTCTTCCGAAATGTCAAAGTTAGACATTTTGGTCCTACAGGGTTTTAAACAAATGTTTTTAAACAAATGTTGTTTCAAAAAATGTAATTTTTAATTTTTTTTAATTTGTTTAAGATTTCTTTCAATATTTGGCACTTAATTTTCCCCTATTTTTTCAAAATGGAAGTGTTTTGCTCAAAAGAAAGCTTAAGCCATTTTCTTTAAGAGCTTTGGTGGTAGTAAGGTCCTTGTGAGACGCTTACAAATTTTTGTAACAGCAAAAAGTAAAATATCGACGTCAGAACGAAAATTTTGACAAATGGCATCTTAGAATGAACTAAATTCGATTTTCGGTGGGAACATCAGCAAGTTCAATTTTGGGGCCACCCTAATGTAGCATCCGATATATATTCAAAATTCTGGAAAAATATGTTGTTTCGGAATGTTTCTCACATTTTCTTTATCTATGGACCGATTTTGTTGCTTATATTGGTGCATTTCAAAAATTTTCGAACAGGTTTTGTTCCTTACCCTTACCGATTTTGATGAACACATTCTTCGTATAAATACGAAGTTCTCCAAAATTTCCAAATTCATTACGGTTAGGATTTTTATTAAGTTAAAAGTTCACATTTTTTAAGATTTTTTCAACAAGCATTAAATTTGACATTGTATATTTTCTAAACTGTTTATCCGATTTTAATCGTTTTAGACCCTTCTGAAAGCCTATGTTATTTTGTTTGACCATATTTTATTTAAAATTTTATAGTTTTAACATAAGGAAAATTATATTGAAAACGTCTTTCTTTAACATAGGGAAAATTATATCGAAAAACGTCTTTCATTTGGACTAATTTCAATACAAAAATTATATGAAATTTGTACAATATTTATGTATATCGAGTTGTTTATAATGCTACTTCAGCAAGCCCTTTTTATATAGTGGAGGCTAGATGAATCGGTCGAGCGCCAACTTTTAATACCAAAAATGGTATTAAAAGCTCATTCCGTTTGTTCCATACCTGCAATTCAGAATACCGATGATATTAAATAATTAAAATATATGCCTATAAATATAACTACAATTCTATATCTTAACATACAATGGTTTATCGTCATTTCTGTTTTTAACTTTAACCATCTTTATTGTTTTAATAAATAAACAATGGAAAATCCCAGCAAATACTCGGTAATGACTTGTACTTACAAACATAGCCAATTACTTTTCAATGATTACTTAATACCGTCTGCATTATTTTTAAGTGCTCGCAGAATGACTTACATATAATCAGATACGTAAGAAATTTATTTTGAGCTTTTTTGAACACGCGCTAGCAACTATTTTTCACCCACACAAAGAAAATAGTTTTTATGTGCGAAAACTATTATTTGACGCACAATAAAATAACTAATCAGTGTTGTTGTGAGTAAGACAGCGATCTAGCGAACAAGAGGCCCTAAGTGAGCAATTTTTTATGCGTAAGGAAAAACAACTTTTTAACTCCCTATTAGTAAGCGAGCGTGGTAAGTACTTTCCTCCAATGTCATCACCGTATTAAAATTATTGGTTAAAATACTAATAAATAAGTAGTGAAAAGCAGTCTTTTTAGCATGTTAACGCATTACTTTTCAATGCTGTGTTTTCTGTATGGATTGTCAAAAAAGAAGCAAGTTTGTATAAGCAAAGTGTAATTCTACAAGGACATTTATTTACATTTAAACTAAATTTCATCTAACTACTAATATGTATGTATACATACATACTAGCAAAAATATATACATAATTGCATTAAACGTACAGTATGGAAACATTAATGTCTCCATTTTTTTTTTAAATTAATAAATCGTGTTTACAACCACCAATCGTATAGCTACCGAAGTAGCTGAAGGCATTTTATTTCTGCGAGCCGTTATAATTATAACTGTTGGCAACAATTCAATTTTTAGGGTTTGCTTCACATAAATGCACACATACATATAAACAATTGTTTGTAAATAAATTCAAATTAAAATCATTCACATATTGTATATGTATGTACGTATATGAATGTATAATAAACAAAACATAAAAACTTAAGAAACAATATTGGAACATAGAAAAATGTTTGCACAAATTTTGGTCGTGCAAAAATAAGATGAGCGAGCACACGTTGTTTAAGTTTCCTGGAACAGTTGCTCGCACAAATACGCGCTGTGAGACCTCCGTGAGATCGAAACTCGTCGTCGCTTGACGCTCTTCTGTACGTACGATTTACATTAGCTAGACCAACTATGGGTTGTTTGCTTGTGTTTTTTTATTTTGTTTTGTTATTTTCTTTTATATTGGGTTCCTTTTTTCTATTGTTGTTGTACAAGTTTGTGCTAATGTTGCTGCTCGTAATGTTCTTTCTGTCGTTGGTGTTAGATGGCAAACATATTCAGTCAATGTTTAGTTCTTGTTGAGCTATCAACGATGTTTAATCATTGAAACTGTCAATTCTTAAACACACACATTCGCTAAATTTATTTTGCCGCTATTGACTGAATATATACAAATGTCGGTTTAATATCAAATACGGAAGAAATAACCCAATTTTATTTTTTAAAAGTTTTTCAAAGTTCTATTAAAATACATGATCATATGTAGATCATTCATAAATGCCTGAAGTTAAAATATATGTATGTCTACAAGTAAAAAATACAAATTTATGTAAAGTGATAAAAAAATTAAAAATAATAAATTAAACCTATTTAATAAGTAGTAAGAAAATTAAAAAATAATACAAAATTTTATGCTACTAGTGTTAACGATTCAAAAACTTTGAACAAATAATGGACATTATAATAAAATAATTGTACGTCCAATTTGATCATGACACTTGCGTACGTGGATATGGCAACAGTTATTGATGTGCAGGTAAAAAGAGCCAATTAAAAATAACATTTATTATCATTAGGTTTTTAGTGCGATATCATCATTATATGTATGTTCTTAATTTGTCATTCAATAAATCTTGGTTTTATGAGAACCCTGACCACTATACACTGAGAATGTCTCGGTTAATGCGCACTGTGCAATTCCTCGACGCTCTCAACAATAGGGGCTATCCACAACAAGTGCATATGCAACTCTGCGGAAGGATTTAGCTTGAAATCCATCCAATGGTGCAGGAATTGAAGCCGCCGTACCATTTACTTCGTAAATAAGCGCAATCATTTCTTCAGACGAAGCACATTTCCATTTATCTACACTATCGGACAAAATAAAGTGCAAAAGTGCTCATGCTATATTCTTTCAGCGAAAAATCTGTTAAATGATTCTTGAATATGGAAAAAATTATCGAAATCATTTTGTTAATATACAATGCTACAAAAATAACAATAAAATAAAATTATTCCACATTAAATTTTTCTGTATAACATCCAAAATTAAAGTAAATTCACTTTTTTGTCGGACAAAATAAAGTGTAAATTTTATATATCATTATTTAAATTTCTTGTATATAAACATTTTTTATCTATTTTGATTCTGATTTGAATATCTGGATCTACTTAAGACATTTTTGTATTTTATTTACCATTATTGTTCGCAATCGCCTTCCCTTCTCCTTGTTTTTCCCCATACGATTATTTTCAAAATAAATCCGTTTTTGTTCGCTATTTCAGCGGAATATTTGATCAATTGCGGTCAAAAATTAATCTATTGGATTTAAGACGATGCTCTGAGCAGGTCATTCCAATTTTTCAGTGTTTATTTTTCTTACAGAAATGTTTTTTATCTTTGTCGTGTGTTTGAATTCATGAATCTGTTGAGGCATTAACGCTACCAAATCCCTTTATACGGCATTTATTTCAATATTTTTATTAAATACGCTCGTGAATTGCTCATTTGTTATTGTTCACTCCATTTTCACTAAGATTCCCTCTCCTAAAGTTGAATAATGTACCAATACCGATAGCCCTCAACCATAATGATTAAAACCTGGGGTATTGTTTTTAAAATTTTGTATATTGAAGGGCTAAACTCACACTGTGGGCATATTACAGTCAAATCTTAAGATCAGTGCCTTCGAAATGGAATTGGGCAACTTTATATCGGCAAGATAATTAGCTTAAGCACTTGATAAAGTTAAAAAATAACATTACTATAGGAAAGAACACTGAAAAATTGGAATAAGTCGCTCAGAGCACCGCCCTAAATTCAATAGATTAATTTTGGACCACAATTGATCAAAAAATTCCGATGAAATAGTGATCAAAAACGGATTTCTTTTGAAAATAATCATGTGGGGAAAGCAAGGGGAAGGAAAGGCGATTGCGAAAAACAATGGGAAAAAATTACCAAAATGGCTCAAGTAGATCCAGATATTCAAATCAGAATCGAAATAGATACAAAATTTTGATATACAAGAAATTTAAATAATAATATTTAAAATTTACACTTTATTTTGTCCGACAAAAAAAATGAATTTACTTTAATTTTAGATGTTATACAGAAAAATTTTAAGTAAAATAATTTAGTTTTATTGTTATTTTTGTAGAATTGTATATTAACTAAATGATTTTGAAAAAATTTTCCATATTCACGAATCATTTAACCGATTTTTCGCTGAATATGTGTAAATATGTTAAGAAGTAATATTGCCGCATATTTATCACCCATATTTTGAGTAACATATGTACACGTGATACGCGGCATCGCCATTCGATAGCAACTGACATGGTAGGAGTTTATAGAGATTTTTTCAACAATTGTGCCAAACTTTAGTAATAACTAGCATGTTTCAGATACGGATGCAAACGATATCGATCATAAACATTGACGTTTTTATAGACGATACATCGACGTTAAAACTAAAAATAATCTCCATTGTTCTTTCAATCTGGCCTGGGTTTTGTTTTTTGGGAATCAAAAACATTACATTACATCGAAAACATTACAATGTAATAGAAGAGAATAAAGCTTTTCAAATATGATTTCGAAAATGGCAATAAAATAAAGTCGTATTACCTACCAATTTATTTCATTTTGTTCTTTTATTATATTATGAGGTAAAGGGGGTGAAAAATTCCTACGCTAACTGAGAGTACTAGATTAGCGTATTAAAACCATAAATCCATTTGGTGCTGGTAAGTCAAGCTTTCATGTTATCGGTCATTGAAAGTACATTAAGTTTATTAAAACGTTACAAATACTTTATGAATTCATTTTAAAAACACAGAACAATTTTGCAAGCAATATTTCCTATAGATTGTTCAACACAAATTCAATAAAGTCCACTTTTAAACACTTGATATTTAAAGATATAGAGGTTTATTAGAGAAGGTCGAAAGTTACATAATTTTAAAGGCATTTAAAAAGCGTATCAGGAAATGTGAAAATCGCAAACATTATAATGCAGCTTCGATGAAATTTTAAAATATTAATAAAAAATTTAATTCTTTTGGACAGTATACATATTATGTTGACCAATTTTTATTTGATATCTATACGATTAATTTGTTTTGTATTTTCTTATTTTATTATATTCGCTTCTTTATCCATAGTCAAAAATGTATAATATGGGTATTAAATACCTCTTCTAAATTATCAAATTTAAACAAATTTTGCCAACTTTCTATATAAAAATTGTACGGTGCCAATGCCACAGGGTATACAGAGGCGTTACGAGCGAAAAACTATTTCCCTCTCTCTCGCATAAAACGATTTCAATAATTTTATTAGCTGTATTTTATACACCTCTTCTCACCAAACAATTTCAAAATCAAACAAAAGCTGATTTTAGACTTTTCCAAATGTCAAATGCCTCCAATATCTTATATATTCGTCAGGTTTTCAACTGCCCTGTAGGCTTTCTTTCATAAAGCTTTGTAAGTTCAGTGATTGATGATGGGTGATTTTATTTTCTGGTCTCCATAGAGCCTTTGTTTGGATATCGAGATAGTTTATCCAATTCGATTTTAAATTTATACCTTATTTACCAGGATAGACATCCGCACATGTTGTATTCAAGTCCATATCTGCTCCGGCTCGTGCTATTTCGTCTGCAATTTAATTTCCATATATATTATTATGACGTGGTACCTATTCAACGCGTGTTGTTCGTAGACTAATGACTAATGTAGATCTAAAAATTACATACGACCTTTATTGCAGATTGACTGTCTATGTATATCGTAATATCGCTATTATATGTATATATATTGGCTTCATACATATAATTCTTGTTGTTCGAAAGAAGATTTCAGGGTGAAATATGCTACATTAATTTTTTAGTGTGAAACTGAGTTTAATACCTAATTTCTCACAAAAAATACCGCACCTTTTTCATTTTCTCAATACCATCACAGTTTTTCAGTCCCAGTTATCTTTAAGAGGGATGCTTGGTAATCCGTCATTTGTCATATGAAAATTACCATATCTGTTTTGTGAGGATTATTATCAAGTCATCATTATACTGTTTGTCTTTACAACAGTATGTTTGAAAGACGAGAATTAACAACGTGGGTGAAAGAACTCCACCTTGAGGAGTAGCGTGACAACTACAGCTTTCATTAAGCCACTGCCTAGTTTAAATTGAAAACATTTTAACAACAATGGTAAAAAGTACTTAGGGTGCCCGGTAGGCTAGCCTATCCGTCTGAGGGTTGTGGGTTTGAATCCCGAATGATCTAAAATTTTTAGTATAGAAATTTCTCGTGAAAATTGTTATAAAAACGGAAAAAGTGATTAATTTTAACCAATTTTTCTGATAAATAACACAGTGAGACAAAATAAACGAAAATTGAAATATCTGGCAAGTGATACTATTTTTCTGAAAGGTGGATCCGAGTAGAACAAGAATATGTTTTTGAAAAATTTTTTGGTGCAAAACTAAAAAATATGTTTTCTGATAAAATTCACACATATCTCTGCAGTTTACTTAAACGTTATATACATATGCCATTATAAAGGCCTCAGCTTCTGATTTCTAAATCCGTGGAGAAACTTAAAATCGGTTCAGATTCAACTAAGTTACTGACATATAAGTGCTTAAAGGTATAAAAACCGGGTTTTTACCCGTAACTCGAGATTTTGGAGGTGTTTGGCAAATTTCAAAAATATATTCTTGTTCTACTCGGATCCACCTTTCAGAAAAATAGTATCATTTCCCAGTGATTTAATTTTTGTCAGTTTGAGGAAAGAATTATGGATGTTCATTATCGTTAGCTTTACATCAGATAATTTTAGACCCAATGGAATAAAATTAGACTTATCAAAGAAAATATTATTACGTATGGTCCGAAAATCATCAAACGAGTTAAAAATGTACGAAAATATCAATCATACACTCCCGCACACTTAAATAGGTTCACTATTTTGTTTACATTCAATTTAATTTTTTGCAAAATGGACTTATTGATTATATTAAAATTTTAATTAATGTATCACTAGATAGACAAACATTAGTGCAACACTTAATAACCGATTTTTAATAATTTTTTTCTAAAACACTACGTTTTTAAACAATATTTTTTTGACTCATTTGAATAGGTTCATCATCTTTAATTGACATAAACAACAAAATGCATTTCTCATGAAACTTTTCTATTTTTAAAAAGATTTTTACAATGTTTTAGAAAAGATTTAGGGAGGAACATATCCACCATTACTTGATATAACTTCGAAAATTCGAGGTGATAAAGAGTTATTAAGATTCTTAAGTAATGACAAGGAAATTTCGGTCCAAGCCTTTTTAGTTCCTTCAATTTAGGCTTCTTTTGTGTCGTACTGTCTGCCCGACCTATACACTTTACGAGAAAGAATATCCGAAACATTTTCAATAATAAACAGGTGAGAAGATTATGGAGGCCACTCCAAAATTTTTTACATTCTGGCATCGAATCCATTCCTGGCGGTATGGATCGGGGCACTATATGTTTGAAATATCCACGGCAAGGATTCAAAGATATCCGAAAATGTGAAAAAGCTGATTCCAGTATGGCTTTACAATCATTATAATTCTTACTAGATAAAAGAAATTGAAGCTCACTTTTCATAGTACGAAATTGACTCCTCTACATTCCACGTCCTCCACAGTAGATGCAAACGACTCACTTCTTCCTTTCAAAAATCATAAAAATAATGATTATATCGATCTGGACCTTCTAATTTAAACTTTTTTGCTTCCGAATAAACAAGATGTTTATATTGCTTCTTATAACCATGTGTTCATGTGTAAATTGAAGATGTTTTTTCTTTACGAGTGGCAGTTGGAATGGCTTTTATATATTTTTTTTAATATTGTTAAAGCCTTGGCCCTTCTTACAATACGTTTTACTGCAGCTAGGCTTGCTGTAACACCTACTTTTTGCTGCGAATCACTTGAATTGGAAATCTCTTCTGTCCTCTTTTGTTATGACTCCATATGTACATCTATTAATGGTTTCTTAATATTCAGACTGTTTTCTTATAAAATTGCGAATAACATTCTGAATTTGCCCAATTTTTTTTGGAAAATTCCTGTGATTTTGGACAGTTTCCAAAAACGCTTCAATTTTGTAATTTTATTCTTTAGTTAATGGCTTATCGCGACTAATTTTTTAAAAAATATATTGTATATATTCACAGACACTAGAATATGAATGGATTTTACCCACTGCCAGCAGTAAACTGATTTTATTCTGACTGAACCTAATCAAGTGAGCCAAAAAAATATAGCTAAAAAAGAAAAAAAAAAAAAAATTAAAAATCAGCTATTAGGTATTGCGCTCATTTTTATCCTACTGGTGATACCTAAGACATCATGTTATTATTTAAAATTTTTTAATTACTAATTAGTCCATTACTTTCTGCAAATAATTAATTTGAATGTAAACAAAACAGTGAAACTATTTAAGTGAGCGGGAGTGTATAGTAAATACAATGAAGATAGATATCGGAAAAAGTATGTAATACCCTCTACCATTCCCATATGTTTGTCATTCCTTGAGTAACATCAAGAAATATTCATCTGAGACCCAACAAAGTACCCCGCCAGCAGCTCAACTAACTTTTAATGCATTATAAGTTAACTTTTTCTCAACGAGTTGTGGTTGACCCTTATATTATTTTTAATGGGGCCAACTAACTATTTTAACATTGGGGTGTCATGGGTAATAGTCAATTGTCCCACTCTGCATAACTTTAAAATTAACTTAAACTTTGTTACTTAAAAGTTAGCTTAAAGTCAATTCTTTATTAAAATTACACCGGGTATTATTTTCTTATAATTATTCATAAAATATTAAAAACAGAGAAATCTAAAAAAAGTAGTTCCAGTCCTTATTCTTGAAGTTAATTGTCAGTTTAAGTTCTTTAGAACCATTAAGTAGTTGAAAATACTCTGGATATATACACCTATGATATGATTTTACAAGTCATGACATTAGTTCGTTAAAATTAATAGACATCAATTTATAATAGGGGAACGGCGGTATTCATAAAATTATGACTGATTTGTTTATTATTTCCATGATTTCTATTGTTCCAAATCTAAAATACATTTAAAAATTTTATGTGTAATGTAACTATTAATGTAATAATATATTTACAGTATCAATCAGCAGAATTTAGGAATTAGAGATCGAGTTTTGTAATATTGAACCTTTTATAATTATTTGTTTATTGTACTGACTCACAATGTAAAAATTCTAAAATATGACAAAAATTTAAAACTAAATTCCAAATAATAAAGAAACATGTGAAAACATGTCGAACCAAAATGCTCTCCTGAGAATTTTGGGCTACTTCTGCATTTTATGGTAGATAGCTTGAATTTAGTCTTTAAAAACCGGCTATTTATTCATCAAATATCAAATTTTGGAACATTTCTGCATTATATTGTAGTTTGTTTATATTCAGTCTGCTGAAGTTAACAAATTAAATTCATAATAATAGAGAACAAGAAAAAATATGTCGAAATAAAATTCCATCCATTCTATTTTAGGGCACTTCTGCATTATATGATATTTAGCTTATAGTTAGTCTTAAAAAGTCGGTTATTTACGTTGCCAAATTTTTGCATTACATTGTAGTTAGCTTATAATCAGTCTGTAAAAGTAAACTAGAAGTGAATTTTTCTAGTAGTTACCTACAATTGCTGGCAGGGTATATATACATATATTCGAGGTCTTTATGGAACTCTGAATCGATTTAGACATGTCCGTCTGTCTGGCTAAACAAAGCAAATATGTTAATGCATTTTATCTGTAAAATCGGTCCAAAATTTAGCATATTAACTAATTTTTTAACACGTGCTGGGTAATTAAGAAATAAAGATATCGGAATAAAATTCGACAGTAATGTGTGTGTCATGTGTATATCGAGGGACTATATTCAATAGTCGCTATCTGTCATTTTCATGAAAATGAGATTTTGATGGCAAAATATTCAGCAAACTATCCCGCATCAGTGATATAAATTTCAAAGAAAAAATAATATTTTTTGTCAATTTTATAGCTTTTTTTAAATTTCTCTATCTTAAAAAAAGAAAAATTCTGAATGCAAAACTCTCTATCTTATCCAAAAATTGTTTCAAACTCTATCCCTTTGGATAATTTTCTGTTGCAAAACAAGTCTTCTTAATAATTTGGAACACAAATCCGTCAAAATATTTAAAATCGGTCTAATAGTTTTTGAGATATCGCTCATTATGATACTGATTAAATCAATTTTATTGTCGTGTTTAACCATATAACATTGATTTTCGACCAAAACATTATAATATGTTGGTTTTTCAACAATTTGGTTTCTTTTCCCCATTAAATTGTATAAAATATAATATTTATTGATTTTAATTCAAATAAAAATTTTATATTTCCATGAAAAACTCTCTATATATTGGTTGAATGAACATTTTCGTAGAAAAATAAGCTCTATCTGATATAAATTTGTGAATTATTTTGTAAATAATGCAAAATTTAAAATTCTTTTTATATAAGGGTTTAGAATATGGTCGTAGAAATATATTGTAAAAGAAAAAATTTAAAAATCTTCACGAACTAGCGAAATAAACAGTTTTTTTGCTCTCCTGAAAACTTGTATTATTTTATATAGAGACTATTGAATATAGTCCCTCGATATATAAATCTTTTTTCAAAAAATTTTCCGGATCGGTCTATAATTGGTCTTAGCCAATTATCTATATAAAGCCCTCATCCGAAAATTACATAAATGCACATATTTCATTGAGAAATAACATGATAAATCTTTTTGGATGGCCAGGATCGGTTCATAATTGGTCAAAATTAGTTCTATAGACAAACATATTTATGTAAATTACTAAATTGCGGAAGCAAAATATTAAAATTTACTATTTAAATAGATTTTATGAACAGTGGCTTACAAGTGGAGGGTATTTAAAATTCCGCATAACCGAATATGGCACTCTAACTTGTATAAATTTCTATATGTTATTACCCAAGTGCCTAAAATTTGTTGAAATGGGTTTCCCAAAAGGAGTTATTTGATTAAAATGCCCGTGAAATCGTTTTTTATTTTCGAAGCCCGCTAAAGCTCCACGTTATCATTATTTTTCATTAAATTATATTTTCTTTTGTGTTTGTGTGAAAAAACACGTACAATCAAATAAAATGGGTAAAATTTGTTGTTTATTTATAATAAAATTTTTCATAATAAAATTTTTACTTTATAAACAGTTTCTAAATCAAATTTTGTATGATAAAATAAAATGTTATTTATGAATAAGACTCTACTTGCAAATGATGCATTAACAAATTTCTTTCAGAATTGTGAGCGAGGGATAAAGTGACATATTTTAACATTATTTAAGGAATATGTCCACTTTGCACACTTTTTATTATGTATGATTTATCCAATATATTATAAGTAATTCAATCTTTCTTTATTTGTGTTTTAGGAACGCTTGACTAGCCATGGGAGTTTGGGACTTTCAAGCAATAGCCCAGCTTATACAACACATACAGGAAGTCATGCTAGTAGGGGTGGTCCCACAGCTGGTCATAGTGGTCATGGCGGAACTCATAGTTCTGCTGCAACCATGCATCATCAGTCGTTACAATCTGATTTTCAACCTCCATACTTTCCACCTCCCTTTCATCACTCTACACAAAGTCCTCCTCAACAACAGGTAATAAACGTAACCTTACATAATAAAAGCTTTATTCATAAAAGCAATAATTGAAAAAAAAAAACTAAAAATTATACTAATATTGATTAGATACCTGCGTACTTACAGAACCACGGTGCTTTAGAGTATCTAGGAACAGATCCTTATGGGCAACCTTTACCAACATTACATCACACACCCCTCCATCATTACAATCAGTTAGCTGGACTGAGAAGTACTCAAGATCAATTAGGAATACATCGATCTCACAGAGAGGCGGAATTACAAGGACACGTGGTAAGTATTTTTAATTTGCATTTTTATCCAAATCAATTCAGAAACAGACAACAGATTATAATTTCGACTGTGTCCTCTACATATGTAGAGGACTAAAGCCCAAACTATATAGTTTGGGCTTTATTTAACCCTCTACATAATTTGGTTTAATTCTTGTCCTTATACAAACCAAGTTATTCATCATATAAAAACTTGCCCCGAGAGAGTTAATGAAGGAATTACACTTTATAGTGCATAATGTATATAAAATACAAATTTATCAAAATTTTCCTATTAGACCTGCCCTAAAAAAATTTTTGTTTAATAAGATCTAGTTTGTTCCTCTGTTTCCAAAACTATCGGATGCAAAAATTATGATCAAATCTTTATCAAGTTGCAGTATCACCCAACAAAATATGTATGTATGTAGGTCATAATTAAAAAAATAACATAATTTAAGGGCTAGCCTATAGTGTATGCATGAATCTATTTTTTTTCTTGAAAGTTTTTTTCCTTCTCTATGTTTTGTTGTTTACGATATTGGGAAACATTCCTGCAACATTCTAAAAATATTGTTGGGATAATCTTAGCACAAAGAATTTGTAAAATTTTTCTTGAAGAACAACATAAACAAATACTCAGCACATACTTAGACAACTTACTTATTAACAGGGTTATATAGTAATATTCGAAGGAGAATTCACATTAAGTCTCTTGCTTATAATTACCCTGTAATCATGTTGTTATAACCACGCTCGAATTATACGATTGGCTCTACTAAAACAGTGCGTATACTTTAGTATGTGTATGTATGTATGTATGTAGTATATATTTACGTAGTACGAATATGAGTTTACAACCCTTAAGTTTGTCAAAACTTTGAGAACAGAGTAAGATGTTTTTTTAAATAAAAATATTTGTTCATCTTCTAGTGCATAAAGAAAAATCTGAACTATTTGATTTATTTTATTCTTTTTTCTTTATTATTTTACTCCACATCAGCCATGCTTTTAATTTAAAACAGTGGTAGACAAAAAGGCAGCACATCGTTCTTATAAAATGAAATTATCCATAATAAGACTCATTTACTTTAAGACTGTCACAATTATTGTTTCGAATATAACGGTTTAAAATGTTTTATATCATTTTACTATTTCTTAAATAACATTTAGATTAAAAAAAATACATTGCCCCAGGAAAATTAGGCAAAAAAATGATCAATATGGAAAATTTCAGATAGCTAAATAAAAATTGGCACATAGCTTCCCCTTAGCATAATTAGTAAGGAATTAAAAATCGCCGAAAATATCTTGTGCGCAAATTCACTCTATGACCCATAGTGCAATGTCTGTCTATCCATAATTTCAGATAGTATTACAGGTCATATTTATGATCAGAATTAGAAACAAATTGGTGGTCACAATTCACATATTTAGAGTAATATTCATATCTTTAAATATTTTGTAACAATTTTTGAATTTTCAAAAACTTAAAAACACTGTGGTTTACATTAATATTGGAAACAAATGAAAGTCGGTTGTCTATATTAGAGCTAGTTAAAGTTGTAGTCAGATTTCAATGAAATTTAGCGGAAATATATTCCTGATTTTGTAGATTATATCGACTAATTTTTTTCAAAATATTTTCATAATTGTGACCTCTGGCCCCATCGGAAATTTCGGATAGACGGACATTGCACTATGGGCCAGAGAGTGATGCTGTGACAAAGGATGTAACAGAAATTAATTATGTACTTTTAGCTAATATTAGAAAGAAAAAATGCGACATTATCTATATTGGTGTTAAAATACTTATTAAAATTTGAAAATGTCTTTGCAATGAAAAAACAAAAAACACTATAGCTCAAAAACAACTAATGTTATGCGAAAATATTCCTCAACCAAAATGTAGGAAATTCAATATTTTATAGAAATTATAATAACATCAAAACGCGTACGACGCATAATAAGCGAGATATTCTCTAAAAACACATTTTTTAACCTTTGACCTCCAATATCTCGCTTAGCGTACACGATATTTTCGGTGACTTTTAATCCCTTACTTATTATGCTAAGGAGAAGCTATGTGTAAATTTTCATTTAGCTATGTATCTAAAATTCCGCAGCATAACCCTTATTTTCCTGGACTACATACAAAATCTCAAATACATATGCATGTCTCAAATCTCAAATACATGTTAGAGTTTCTAATTTTGAATTGATTACAAAAATTGCTACTAGTAGTTTGAAAATATCACCAGAACAAAATTTTAAGTTGAAGAAAATTTAGAAAATTTTGTTGGTGAATGGGTTTATAAAATTGATTAGCCGCTGAGAGTTTTTGCACCAAAATGACCCGAGAAAAACATTTTTGTTATTAGAACACTACTGGCGACCGCGTAGTGATAGAGCCTATTTTTGGTTATACCCTAATGTACATATGTATCAAGACAATTATTCTTTGTATTTTTGAATTATTTCAGACACAATTATCACATGGATTTCCATATTCCGACCGAAGAAGTGATTATGGAAGTGGTTTATCAACTGGTACTACCCATGGAGGCCGTCTTACACATGATCACGATCCTTTAGCTTTGCATCAAGCGCTGCAAAATGCTGTGGATGATGGTCAAAATCCAGGAATAGACGATAATGTTGGTTTCATGTCGGACCTACCTCTAATAAAAAGTAAGTAAGAGATGTAAAAAATACTTAAATTTGTATTGTTAATGTTTACATTCTATGCAATATTATAATATTCTTTGATTGAATTTTCCAGGATAAAAAAAAAAACATACAAAATTTCATTTTGAAAATTTTATTGCCTGCTTTTTGTGGTGAGTCGTATGGACTCATGGATAGGATATTTACACATTTTAGACCAATTTAAGAATTTTGGTATCGATTTGTTAGAGCATATTTTACCCATAAGCGCATAATTTTGTATGATTTAGCTTTTATTTATTTATTTAAGGCATATTTTCGAGTTTTTAGAGCATATTTTAATCTTTTATTGCATATTTTTAAGGTTTGTGATTTATTTTTCATTTTTGTATATTTAAAAAAAATCAAAACTTTATTCTTTATTTATTTAACATTTTATGCCTGTTTTAAAATTTTGAAAAAAATCTGTAGAGCTTGAAAGCGGGAAAAATACATTAGTATCATGAAAACCAATATTATATGTAGTTCTTTTTATTCGTTAAACATTAATTTTTAAATCGGATATAGAACCGATAACTTTGAATGTCATGAAACCAATGCATTTTTGTCGTTTAAAAAACTAGTAACCATAATTATTGGCTTCTATGGCAACACCGATAAAAATGTCAGTTTGAAGCTTTGAATACGATTGGAAGAAACTATGAGATGAATCAATTTTATAAAATAAATCTTGTAGGAAGAAATATGACATTAAATATTGATTATTTCATTACTTAATAATTAAAATTTCATTTTTAGAGGAGATTTTTTATATTATAATAGCATATTTTGCGTTCTTTACTGCATATTTAAAGCGCTTTAAACACTTTTTTAAAGCAAATTTTTAGTTTCCTTGGTTATTATAGAACCTCACCATCAGGGGTCATTAAGTTTATCATTCCGTGCGCCACTTTGAGAAACATCTGGGTTAATTGATTTATATAAAATTCTGTAAAGGGATTTAGGTTTTAAGTTATAACTGAACTTCACAAAATGTTTTTTAGGAGTTAAAAACTAAAAATTTTAGCATAGTCGAAAGTAATTACTTAAAAAGCCAGAACTTTTTCATCCAACAGTTTTTCGTCTAATATTTACAAGACTCACCCTATGTTTTGGAAAGGATGCATACATACATCATATACATACTTTGTATATGCATTTTCTTGTTCGTTTGGTTTATAAGAATTTGTAAAAAATTAAAAACATAAGTAAGGTAGCGGTCTAGCTAAAATTATTTTTGAGACTTGTAGACTATTTGTGTAAATTGATATTTGGGTGTTAACAAAAACACACCTGGATGCATGCTGGGTTATTTTTTATGTAAAAACAAAAAAAAAAAAAATACAGTGTTGCTATTGTTATGTTGTGTTATTATGAACGAAGAATGACATTATGTTTTGTTTGTAATATAAGACCACTAATTACCGGTAACACTGATTGTAATGTGTTTCGATATGATCGTGTTCTTTACACTCGATGACAATTTATTCACATTGTTCTTTATTCTATATGTTTTTTATTAGGGTTATAATTTATTTGAATGTTGGTTTGTAATGTTTTATTTGTTTTCACTTTATT
The DNA here is from genome assembly GCF_015586225.1 of Lucilia sericata. Classification (NCBI taxonomy): domain Eukaryota; kingdom Metazoa; phylum Arthropoda; class Insecta; order Diptera; family Calliphoridae; genus Lucilia; species Lucilia sericata. Next base: position 1,298,909 of record NW_023994046.1, read on the forward strand.
TTGCAGGCATGAAAAGTGGGAAAGATGTCGGAAATATTAGCTCAGGTTCACCTAGCGAAGTATTTTGCGCAGTTCCTGGTCGTTTAAGCCTTTTGTCCAGTACCTCTAAATACAAGGTAACAATTGCGGAAGTTCAGAGAAGACTGTCTCCTCCAGAATGCTTAAATGCTTCCCTATTGGGTGGGGTTTTAAGAAGGTTTGTTTTAGTCCATCCCCCCAATTATGTTATTGGATCTTCTGATTTTGTTCATAATTGTTTAATATGTAAATACATGTACATATGTATGTATATGTATTATACAAAATTCAAATGATGAAATGAAAAAAGTTAAGAAAAACTAAACAAATATTTATGACAATATCAACAGACCTTAAGATCTTTCAACATAAAATAAATAATTTATCTATTATATTCATAACTTACGATTTATTTTATTTAGAGCAAAAAGTAAAAATGGCGGCAGACTTTTAAGAGAAAAACTTGAAAAAATTGGATTAAATTTACCAGCAGGAAGGCGTAAAGCAGCAAACGTTACTTTATTAACATCATTGGTTGAGGGCGAGGCTGCACATTTGGCCAAAGATTTTCACTTTGTTTGTGAAACTGAATTTCCGGCCCGACAACTAGCCGAATACATTGTGCGACACAATACCGAACCACAAGATTCTTATAGAAGAAAAGAGCTTTTAATGCATTCGCAACAGGTAATAACAACATACATTTACTGACGTATGCCGTCATTTTAGGATAGGTAACACAAACTAAGAAAATATGAGATATTTATAAGAATTTCATTTATAATAAAAATTATATATTAAAATAGTCCATTACCTTCTGTCTTAAATTAACTTTTTATTCGTGTTTTCCAATTCCTTAATTTTTTTTCGACATTTTCATTTCTTTGTTAGTTTTTGTCTTTTTTCTTGTGCACCGTCGTAGTTTTTAGTATTATATAAAAAAAAAGCGAAATCTAGTTGATGATTTCGCTAGAAATCTCATATTAATTTTTATGATTTGATACATTCAAATTTTTTTTGTATTTACCTTTCAACAGAGATGGGGGTAGTGCACTAAATTATTAGTTAAATCAATATTTAACTAGCACTAATTATTATTTCAAAAAATATATTTTTCACTAATTTTCTGGAGCTTAGTGGTAGTGAAGCTTATATTTTTAGCACTAATATTTTTTAGTGATAATTTTATTTTTTTAACTATAACTCAATTGAGTGATAGTGTAGAAAAAAGCACTACACTCAAATAGTTACAAATTTGAACAGTCACTAACAAAAGGCTTCAATAATTTTCTTTGCACTATTTTTTTATGAAAATGAAAAAATTTGTGAGACAATAAATGATTCAATTTTTTAAAAGATACATCTATTAAAATGGAAAATACAGACTTTGTTAGCGATGACACTATGATGGACCCTACATATGCAGTTACCCCAACAACATCTCATGCTTTAAAAAGAAATGGTTTAAACACCTAAATTCCAAAACTTTTGTCTTCTTCTGCTCAAGTATAACGATCTTTTTCTTTAGCGGAATTGTGAACTCTCCTCGGAGAAATAAATTAATTGGTCAATTTTGTATCTCGATTGCCACTTCAGCTGCGTTGCCAGTTGCCAAAATGATGTGGTTACTGGATGTTTTTTAGGCAATAGCTTGGAACCTTTGTAAATAATGAACGTTTTACTCATTAATAATATTTGTCCAATGAGTTTTTGGTTGACTTAAATCATTTCTAGACTGTCCTATTAACTTAAACTTTCAAATGAGTGAAACATTTCTCTGTTGAAAAAAAATAGTGCAGGAATATTTTTTGAACTAATAATTTAGTGTAGAAAAAATTATTTCACTAGGCTGTAAAAACAAATATTTTAACTATTTTTAAATTATTTTTAGTTAAAAATTTTAAATATTACTATTATTGAATGAGGCTTATATTTTTTAATTCATCACTAAACGTAAATAAAAGTAGTCAATAATTTTGAACTACCACTAATTACTAGTGATAGTTAAAAATTAGTGCACTACCCCCACCTCTGCCTTTCAAACTAAAAATTTAAAATCCTTTTTTTCTTCTTTTTTTTTAACAGATTACAAAGGAACTTATGCAAGTCCTTAGCCAAGATCGCACAACTCAATATGGGACGAGATCTCAACATTTATTGGAGCCTTCCATGCAACGTCATTTAACACATTTCTCACTAATAACGCATGGATTTGGTTCTCCAGCTATAATGGCCGTATTGCATGCTTTCCAGGTTAGTACATGCATTAACTGATAATAATCCATTTCTCCTACAAAAAACTTATTTGTTTTATATTTAAATATCTTATTGAAGTTACCTTGTGAAACTAAGATATTCATTTAAATAATATTATTAACGCATTCTTAAATAATGCGAAAAAAGATTGTATCTAAATTAATTTTCAAGTGCGACATGGATTATTTTCATAATATTTTCATGATTGACATAACAATAAGTATTTTTCAATTCTATTTTAGACATTTCTAAATGAATCGGTGAATTATCTCGAAAAGTTGTATCCATCAAATGGTGGGGGCATGGTGTCATCATCTCTTGACAAAAACAAAATGGACGGCGATAAGAAATGATAAAGCAACTGCATTTAAATTTATTAAAACGTTTAAAACGTATTTGTACGAGTATTTAATTTATAATTATTTAGTAATTATGTAATGTATGTATGTACGTATAAACAATATGTAAATATGTATGTTAGACTGCCTCACAGTCCGTAAAAATCGTTTTCTCTCATCTCATTTAAAAAGTGAAGAAAACTGGCCTATAATTTGAAAACTTGATAACTTTTTTGAGGCAGAAAATAAATGTATAACATGATGTATGTATGTACGTTTTAAGTCTATGTAAATTAATAGCAAATTAATTTTGAGATGAATTATTTTTATTATTTAGTACAATAAGTAGCAAAAACATGCTCTACGTATTATGCAATATGCATAACATGTATATAAAAATTCTTAAGTATAGACATTTAATAATTAAAAACATACATTTGTATGTATGTACTATGTAGGTATTAATTTTAATGTGGGTACTTTTAAGTGTCCCCTTGATGCTGTCACCAATGTCAATCAATGACGGAAAATTTAGGTTTTTTCTATTTTTGACAGCATTTGCCGTATGGATGTATCTAAGACCCAATTTAATATTTATGTAAGATATTTATAGAAATCACCCAAAACAATGCATTGCAATGCAATTCAACAATAAGCTATGACCACATTTGGTTAAATGTATTTTAAATTTTTAGCAAATGTTTGTCTCATTAAGCTGACTTTTTGCAATTAACGATATAATCAAAACCCAATACTGTTTTTCTTCATCAACATGTATAAACTCAACACGTTTTGTTTTTTACGGTATTAAACTTGCTTACACATGAACAACTTTTTATACCCCGTTCACACGATGCAATTATTCGTCATTCACGCTCTCATTCTTCATTTAACTCTCAATTACTAACTGAATTACATGATTCGCCATTTCGAAAATTTTTGCTAGGACCAATAGGTGAAAAGTTACACTCATTTGAAAAAAAACCTATATGACCAAGATGTCCAACTTTAAGCCCCTCTAACTCCGACATACTATCCAATAGTACTAACCTTGGTGCAAATTTCATCCAAATAATTTTTTTTGAGTTGGGTCACTTGATGCGAAGTTGCCCATATGTTAAAATAATGTAATAAAAGTATTGTTGTATCATACACACAAATAACATAATAATGAATGTAAAAAAACATGGTGATGAACGATCAAAACGAATGACGAATGTGTCGTGGAAACGGATTAGTTTTCTATTATAATTCAGAGGCCGAAATAAGTATTTCAACTCTTCATGAGAATACCATAAATCTATTAACAAAACTTTTTCTCTGATGTTGTTTTTAGAAATTGTTTTCAAAGATTTTTATTATATTATAGACCGTGCATATAATTAATATTTGTATTATTAAAGGTGCTATCAGAGTTATTTACATATGTAATGTCACTCTTTCCTTATGCAATTCCGAATGTATGTTAAAATTGTAATTTTACATACGATTCATAATTTTTGCTATCACACTTGTTTATGTCTATCCATAAGACATAATCTATAAATGTAGACAAATCTGTCTGTTTAATGTATACAAATTATTAATTACTTTTTCAAGTCTCTTATTAATTTTTTTTAATTTATTTTTGCAAACAATTTTATTTAAAAGTACTGTTGTATTTTTGTTTGTCACAGAAAAATAAGACGTCGTGATAGAATGAGAATAAAGTAGATTTTGTCCCTATCAAATAATACTTTTGAGGTGAAAGTAGACAATACGCGTTGTACGCTGTAACGCGTTATATACATAAATATGTATATACTGGTGTCAAGAAAGTTGTGTATTTTTATCGAAGAGATTCCAATTACTATCAAATTCTAATAACATAGCTCAAGATTTTACTTATAAACTAAATAGTAGTAATAATAGCTAAAATAGTAGTTTGTTTTTCCCGATGATTTGTTACAATATTTTTTTCAAGTATTAACAGCATAAGGTTATTATTATTATTTGTTTATGCATTATTTGAGATCCTACAAAAGTCCAGTAAAAGCAAATAAACATTAGCTAAAAATAGTGGATACGATTTTTTGTCAAATATTTTATAACTGTGAACATAGCTTATCTTTACACATCCACATGAATTGGTTAAGGATTTTTTATTTAGGTAAAACAAAATAAAAACTACATATATAAATTATTACATTCAAAATACATTATAAATAAATTAGTAACAAATAGTTGTTTTTATTAAATGAATAAAAATTATAATAAACTACATATTCACTTTGTTTCTTTTTACCGATTAGAGCATAATAACGACCGATAAATCGGATACAAATAAATTGAATATATTTTGTATAAAAAATTGTTTTTATTGATTTGTTTGCTTTGTGCCGGTCCACACACAGAAACTTTTGCTTCAGAAACTACGTGTTAATTTGCATTGATTTGTTTTTGTACGAATGAGAAGAATAACAAAACAAAACGAGTTTCCGAGTACGAGAAACTCCGTTCCGTGAAGGAGATGAATGATATTTCTTTCTCTCTCGCGCAAAATCAAAAGTTTCCCAAAAATAGTTTCCTAGTGTGGACCGACAGTTTCGAATGATAGAATATTTTCTATGCTAAGCGTGGCCAGTTGGTTTTGGAATAGAAGCGGGATCTGAGTGATTAAAAAGTGGGATTTGAATGAAAATATATTGAAAAAGCGGGATTTTGAAAATTGTCATTCATTAAATCTGAATTTAATAAAACTTAATATCAAAACAAGTACAACAAGTAAGAAGTCGGGCGAGGCCGACCATATAATACCCTACACCAGTTATATAAATAAAATGTGATTTAGTGTTCATAATAAAGCATTTAAGTTGAATTGTACCTTGTCTCAGATATACTTTGGCCATTAAGGTGAAATAATGGACCGATCATAACCATTTTAAATAGGCTTCGTCACTGATACAATAGAAGATCATGTACCAAATTTCATTGAATTATCTTCAAAAATGCAACCTTTAGTTTGTTTTTTTACATGAACGGACGGATATAGCCAATATTATTGTGCGTTACAAACATCAGCACAAATCCAATATACCCTCCCCAATAAAGTGGTGTAGGGTATAAATATTATACTCGACTAAGACAAATCTTTTATAAATACATATCATCATTAGAGGTGTCCAAAAAAATCGACTTTGCGCAGATGGGTCTTATTTTGTTCATTAGTGTCTAAAACTAACTGGTGTAAAACGGGAACCCGTGCCCGAAATCGATTGAAAAGTGTAATTGGGTAAATAATAGGACTTTTTTTAAATTCTTCAAAAAATACTAGGCCATAAAGACCTAGTTATAGCACAGGAAAGCTCTTGTCACTATTGGTCTTGAGCTTCAATAAAACATATTTTTAAGTAAACATAGTTCTTAACTAATATAAGTGAGACACCGCAAAATTGCTCTACATACAATTCACGCTTTAACCTATTTATCAACAATACAAATGCTATAATTATGCCCTTGTATCTTTACCCATATGAAAGCAATTTTCAAACGCCTCGTCATTTCAATTAGGGACTCGAGACATTCATGGACTAGTTGAGATGTGGAATGATATTTTAGTTAGAAAAATACCACTTTCATTATTAAGTTTAAATAAGATCTTTGTACCAAATTCTTTAGTAAAGATACCACTATCAACCCTACTAAATATTTTGGAATCCTCTGTGTAAACACAGGAACTTCCCGAATCGGAGAGATTAGAAAAGTACTCCATATACCGGAAACTTTTGTTAAAAGAAGGTACTGACCAAAGATTCATATACATACATATAAAGAAATTGGACTTTAAATCTCTTTTTTTTAATTTAGTATTAACTGTAATGTTTTCCAGAGATACAATTTTTCCGAACGTTAATTAAGATTTTAATGTAATCGATGACAAATTTAAAAAAATCTAATATTTTCCCAGATATACGAAATTTTGTATTTAATTCATATAGGGGGTGCCAAGACCCCATTGAAAGTCCGACCGTTTTTTTCTAAATGTTCACATGAATGTCAAAGATCTTCATGTAGAATTTGAAGATTCTAGCTCTAATAGTTTCTCAGATATACGAATTTTTCTATTTAATTCATATGGGAACTCACAACCCCCAGATGATAGTCCGCCCTTTTTTTCTTCAAAATGTTCATATGTCTAATAAAGTTCTTCTTGCTAAATTTGAAGAATCTTGTTCTATTAGTTTCCCTGATAAGCGAAATTTTGTATTTAATTCATATGTGAGGTGCCAAGCTCCCCATTGAAAGTCCGCCCATTATTCTCTGAATGTTCACATGAATGTCAAAGTTCTTCAATTAAAATTTGAAGATTCTAGCTCTAATAGTTTCTCAGATATACGAATTTTTCTATTTTATGGGGGCTCCAAGCCCCCCCCCCCATGACGAAAGTCCGCTCTTTTTTCTCCAACATGTTCAGATGAATATTTAAGTTCTTAGTGCAAAATTTGAAGAATTTAGTTCAATTAGTTTCCCAGATAAACTAATTTTTGTATTGTATTAATTTCCCAAAATGTTTACATGGATTTTAAAGTTACTCGTGCAAATTTTTAATATTCTAACTGTAATAATTTCCAAGATAAACGAATTTTTGTATTTAATTTATATGGGAGGTGCCACGCCCCCTAATGCTAAGCCGCCCACTTTTTGTCTTAAATAATTATATTGATACTAAAGTTGCTCCGACTAAATTTGAAGACTCTAGCTGTTATATTATCTCAGATATACTAATTTAATATTTTCTTAATATGGGCGTGGAACGTCGCCCACTTGAAATTTCAGCATATAAAGTAGCCTGTAGTTCCTTCCAGACATACAGGAAGAAACTGTGATAATTTCAGGAAAATCGGTTCAGCCGTTTAGCAGTCTATAAAGTCCAAACAAACATACATACATACAAACACACTTTCATTTTTATACCCTCCACCACCATCAGTGGTGATAGAGGGTATATATAACTTTGTCATTCCGTGTGTAACACCAAGAAATATGCATCTAAGACCCAACAAAGTATATATATTCTGGGTCCTTATCAAATTCTGAGACGATTTAGCTATGTCCGTCTGTCTGTGTAAAACACGCTCACGATAAAACGAAGCAATAGAATTTAACCAAATTCACCCAAAATGTTCTTCATTTTCCTAAGTTGTTTGGTATTGAAAATGGGCAAAATCGGTTCACACCGGGAAAAGATATGAAACAAAATTTAAAACAACCTCGAAAAAATAAGCATTTTTTACACATTCTGATGCAATTTTCTCGAAAACTATGCAAGATAATTCCATGGAAATCACAAGTACAACAAGTAAGAAGTCGGGCGAGGCCGACCATATAATACCCTACACCAGTTATATAAATAAAATGTGATTTAGTGTTCATAATAAAGCATTTAAGTTGAATTGTACCTTGTCTCAGATATACTTTGGCCATTAAGGTGAAATAATGGACCGATCATAACCATTTTAAATAGGCTTCGTCACTGATACAATAGAAGATCATGTACCAAATTTCATTGAATTATCTTCAAAAATGCAACCTTTAGTTTGTTTTTTTACATGAACGGACGGATATAGCCAATATTATTGTGCGTTACAAACATCAGCACAAATCCAATATACCCTCCCCAATAAAGTGGTGTAGGGTATAAATATTATACTCGACTAAGACAAATCTTTTATAAATACATATCATCATTAGAGGTGTCCAAAAAAATCGACTTTGCGCAGATGGGTCTTATTTTGTTCATTAGTGTCTAAAACTAACTGGTGTAAAACGGGAACCCGTGCCCGAAATCGATTGAAAAGTGTAATTGGGTAAATAATAGGACTTTTTTTAAATTCTTCAAAAAATACTAGGCCATAAAGACCTAGTTATAGCACAGGAAAGCTCTTGTCACTATTGGTCTTGAGCTTCAATAAAACATATTTTTAAGTAAACATAGTTCTTAACTAATATAAGTGAGACACCGCAAAATTGCTCTACATACAATTCACGCTTTAACCTATTTATCAACAATACAAATGCTATAATTATGCCCTTGTATCTTTACCCATATGAAAGCAATTTTCAAACGCCTCGTCATTTCAATTAGGGACTCGAGACATTCATGGACTAGTTGAGATGTGGAATGATATTTTAGTTAGAAAAATACCACTTTCATTATTAAGTTTAAATAAGATCTTTGTACCAAATTCTTTAGTAAAGATACCACTATCAACCCTACTAAATATTTTGGAATCCTCTGTGTAAACACAGGAACTTCCCGAATCGGAGAGATTAGAAAAGTACTCCATATACCGGAAACTTTTGTTAAAAGAAGGTACTGACCAAAGATTCATATACATACATATAAAGAAATTGGACTTTAAATCTCTTTTTTTTTAATTTAGTATTAACTGTAATGTTTTCCAGAGATACAATTTTTCCGAACGTTAATTAAGATTTTAATGTAATCGATGACAAATTTAAAAAAATCTAATATTTTCCCAGATATACGAAATTTTGTATTTAATTCATATAGGGGGTGCCAAGACCCCATTGAAAGTCCGACCGTTTTTTTCTAAATGTTCACATGAATGTCAAAGATCTTCATGTAGAATTTGAAGATTCTAGCTCTAATAGTTTCTCAGATATACGAATTTTTCTATTTAATTCATATGGGAACTCACAACCCCCAGATGATAGTCCGCCCTTTTTTTCTTCAAAATGTTCATATGTCTAATAAAGTTCTTCTTGCTAAATTTGAAGAATCTTGTTCTATTAGTTTCCCTGATAAGCGAAATTTTGTATTTAATTCATATGTGAGGTGCCAAGCTCCCCATTGAAAGTCCGCCCATTATTCTCTGAATGTTCACATGAATGTCAAAGTTCTTCAATTAAAATTTGAAGATTCTAGCTCTAATAGTTTCTCAGATATACGAATTTTTCTATTTTATGGGGGCTCCAAGCCCCCCCCCCCCCATGACGAAAGTCCGCTCTTTTTTCTCCAACATGTTCAGATGAATATTTAAGTTCTTAGTGCAAAATTTGAAGAATTTAGTTCAATTAGTTTCCCAGATAAACTAATTTTTGTATTGTATTAATTTCCCAAAATGTTTACATGGATTTTAAAGTTACTCGTGCAAATTTTTAATATTCTAACTGTAATAATTTCCAAGATAAACGAATTTTTGTATTTAATTTATATGGGAGGTGCCACGCCCCCTAATGCTAAGCCGCCCACTTTTTGTCTTAAATAATTATATTGATACTAAAGTTGCTCCGACTAAATTTGAAGACTCTAGCTGTTATATTATCTCAGATATACTAATTTAATATTTTCTTAATATGGGCGTGGAACGTCGCCCACTTGAAATTTCAGCATATAAAGTAGCCTGTAGTTCCTTCCAGACATACAGGAAGAAACTGTGATAATTTCAGGAAAATCGGTTCAGCCGTTTAGCAGTCTATAAAGTCCAAACAAACATACATACATACAAACACACTTTCATTTTTATACCCTCCACCACCATCAGTGGTGATAGAGGGTATATATAACTTTGTCATTCCGTGTGTAACACCAAGAAATATGCATCTAAGACCCAACAAAGTATATATATTCTGGGTCCTTATCAAATTCTGAGTCGATTTAGCTATGTCCGTCTGTCTGTGTAAAACACGCTCACGATAAAACGAAGCAATAGAATTTAACCAAATTCACCCAAAATGTTCTTCATTTTCCTAAGTTGTTTGGTATTGAAAATGGGCAAAATCGGTTCACACCGGGAAAAGATATGAAACAAAATTTAAAACAACCTCGAAAAAATAAGCATTTTTTACACATTCTGATGCAATTTTCTCGAAAACTATGCAAGATAATTCCATGGAAATCACAAGTACAACAAGTAAGAAGTCGGGCGAGGCCGACCATATAATACCCTACACCAGTTATATAAATAAAATGTGATTTAGTGTTCATAATAAAGCATTTAAGTTGAATTGTACCTTGTCTCAGATATACTTTGGCCATTAAGGTGAAATAATGGACCGATCATAACCATTTTAAATAGGCTTCGTCACTGATACAATAGAAGATCATGTACCAAATTTCATTGAATTATCTTCAAAAATGCAACCTTTAGTTTGTTTTTTTACATGAACGGACGGATATAGCCAATATTATTGTGCGTTACAAACATCAGCACAAATCCAATATACCCTCCCCAATAAAGTGGTGTAGGGTATAAATATTATACTCGACTAAGACAAATCTTTTATAAATACATATCATCATTAGAGGTGTCCAAAAAAATCGACTTTGCGCAGATGGGTCTTATTTTGTTCATTAGTGTCTAAAACTAACTGGTGTAAAACGGGAACCCGTGCCCGAAATCGATTGAAAAGTGTAATTGGGTAAATAATAGGACTTTTTTTAAATTCTTCAAAAAATACTAGGCCATAAAGACCTAGTTATAGCACAGGAAAGCTCTTGTCACTATTGGTCTTGAGCTTCAATAAAACATATTTTTAAGTAAACATAGTTCTTAACTAATATAAGTGAGACACCGCAAAATTGCTCTACATACAATTCACGCTTTAACCTATTTATCAACAATACAAATGCTATAATTATGCCCTTGTATCTTTACCCATATGAAAGCAATTTTCAAACGCCTCGTCATTTCAATTAGGGACTCGAGACATTCATGGACTAGTTGAGATGTGGAATGATATTTTAGTTAGAAAAATACCACTTTCATTATTAAGTTTAAATAAGATCTTTGTACCAAATTCTTTAGTAAAGATACCACTATCAACCCTACTAAATATTTTGGAATCCTCTGTGTAAACACAGGAACTTCCCGAATCGGAGAGATTAGAAAAGTACTCCATATACCGGAAACTTTTGTTAAAAGAAGGTACTGACCAAAGATTCATATACATACATATAAAGAAATTGGACTTTAAATCTCTTTTTTTTTAATTTAGTATTAACTGTAATGTTTTCCAGAGATACAATTTTTCCGAACGTTAATTAAGATTTTAATGTAATCGATGACAAATTTAAAAAAATCTAATATTTTCCCAGATATACGAAATTTTGTATTTAATTCATATAGGGGGTGCCAAGACCCCATTGAAAGTCCGACCGTTTTTTTCTAAATGTTCACATGAATGTCAAAGATCTTCATGTAGAATTTGAAGATTCTAGCTCTAATAGTTTCTCAGATATACGAATTTTTCTATTTAATTCATATGGGAACTCACAACCCCCAGATGATAGTCCGCCCTTTTTTTCTTCAAAATGTTCATATGTCTAATAAAGTTCTTCTTGCTAAATTTGAAGAATCTTGTTCTATTAGTTTCCCTGATAAGCGAAATTTTGTATTTAATTCATATGTGAGGTGCCAAGCTCCCCATTGAAAGTCCGCCCATTATTCTCTGAATGTTCACATGAATGTCAAAGTTCTTCAATTAAAATTTGAAGATTCTAGCTCTAATAGTTTCTCAGATATACGAATTTTTCTATTTTATGGGGGCTCCAAGCCCCCCCCCCCCATGACGAAAGTCCGCTCTTTTTTCTCCAACATGTTCAGATGAATATTTAAGTTCTTAGTGCAAAATTTGAAGAATTTAGTTCAATTAGTTTCCCAGATAAACTAATTTTTGTATTGTATTAATTTCCCAAAATGTTTACATGGATTTTAAAGTTACTCGTGCAAATTTTTAATATTCTAACTGTAATAATTTCCAAGATAAACGAATTTTTGTATTTAATTTATATGGGAGGTGCCACGCCCCCTAATGCTAAGCCGCCCACTTTTTGTCTTAAATAATTATATTGATACTAAAGTTGCTCCGACTAAATTTGAAGACTCTAGCTGTTATATTATCTCAGATATACTAATTTAATATTTTCTTAATATGGGCGTGGAACGTCGCCCACTTGAAATTTCAGCATATAAAGTAGCCTGTAGTTCCTTCCAGACATACAGGAAGAAACTGTGATAATTTCAGGAAAATCGGTTCAGCCGTTTAGCAGTCTATAAAGTCCAAACAAACATACATACATACAAACACACTTTCATTTTTATACCCTCCACCACCATCAGTGGTGATAGAGGGTATATATAACTTTGTCATTCCGTGTGTAACACCAAGAAATATGCATCTAAGACCCAACAAAGTATATATATTCTGGGTCCTTATCAAATTCTGAGTCGATTTAGCTATGTCCGTCTGTCTGTGTAAAACACGCTCACGATAAAACGAAGCAATAGAATTTAACCAAATTCACCCAAAATGTTCTTCATTTTCCTAAGTTGTTTGGTATTGAAAATGGGCAAAATCGGTTCACACCGGGAAAAGATATGAAACAAAATTTAAAACAACCTCGAAAAAATAAGCATTTTTTACACATTCTGATGCAATTTTCTCGAAAACTATGCAAGATAATTCCATGGAAATCACAAGTACAACAAGTAAGAAGTCGGGCGAGGCCGACCATATAATACCCTACACCAGTTATATAAATAAAATGTGATTTAGTGTTCATAATAAAGCATTTAAGTTGAATTGTACCTTGTCTCAGATATACTTTGGCCATTAAGGTGAAATAATGGACCGATCATAACCATTTTAAATAGGCTTCGTCACTGATACAATAGAAGATCATGTACCAAATTTCATTGAATTATCTTCAAAAATGCAACCTTTAGTTTGTTTTTTTACATGAACGGACGGATATAGCCAATATTATTGTGCGTTACAAACATCAGCACAAATCCAATATACCCTCCCCAATAAAGTGGTGTAGGGTATAAATATTATACTCGACTAAGACAAATCTTTTATAAATACATATCATCATTAGAGGTGTCCAAAAAAATCGACTTTGCGCAGATGGGTCTTATTTTGTTCATTAGTGTCTAAAACTAACTGGTGTAAAACGGGAACCCGTGCCCGAAATCGATTGAAAAGTGTAATTGGGTAAATAATAGGACTTTTTTTAAATTCTTCAAAAAATACTAGGCCATAAAGACCTAGTTATAGCACAGGAAAGCTCTTGTCACTATTGGTCTTGAGCTTCAATAAAACATATTTTTAAGTAAACATAGTTCTTAACTAATATAAGTGAGACACCGCAAAATTGCTCTACATACAATTCACGCTTTAACCTATTTATCAACAATACAAATGCTATAATTATGCCCTTGTATCTTTACCCATATGAAAGCAATTTTCAAACGCCTCGTCATTTCAATTAGGGACTCGAGACATTCATGGACTAGTTGAGATGTGGAATGATATTTTAGTTAGAAAAATACCACTTTCATTATTAAGTTTAAATAAGATCTTTGTACCAAATTCTTTAGTAAAGATACCACTATCAACCCTACTAAATATTTTGGAATCCTCTGTGTAAACACAGGAACTTCCCGAATCGGAGAGATTAGAAAAGTACTCCATATACCGGAAACTTTTGTTAAAAGAAGGTACTGACCAAAGATTCATATACATACATATAAAGAAATTGGACTTTAAATCTCTTTTTTTTTAATTTAGTATTAACTGTAATGTTTTCCAGAGATACAATTTTTCCGAACGTTAATTAAGATTTTAATGTAATCGATGACAAATTTAAAAAAATCTAATATTTTCCCAGATATACGAAATTTTGTATTTAATTCATATAGGGGGTGCCAAGACCCCATTGAAAGTCCGACCGTTTTTTTCTAAATGTTCACATGAATGTCAAAGATCTTCATGTAGAATTTGAAGATTCTAGCTCTAATAGTTTCTCAGATATACGAATTTTTCTATTTAATTCATATGGGAACTCACAACCCCCAGATGATAGTCCGCCCTTTTTTTCTTCAAAATGTTCATATGTCTAATAAAGTTCTTCTTGCTAAATTTGAAGAATCTTGTTCTATTAGTTTCCCTGATAAGCGAAATTTTGTATTTAATTCATATGTGAGGTGCCAAGCTCCCCATTGAAAGTCCGCCCATTATTCTCTGAATGTTCACATGAATGTCAAAGTTCTTCAATTAAAATTTGAAGATTCTAGCTCTAATAGTTTCTCAGATATACGAATTTTTCTATTTTATGGGGGCTCCAAGCCCCCCCCCCCCCATGACGAAAGTCCGCTCTTTTTTCTCCAACATGTTCAGATGAATATTTAAGTTCTTAGTGCAAAATTTGAAGAATTTAGTTCAATTAGTTTCCCAGATAAACTAATTTTTGTATTGTATTAATTTCCCAAAATGTTTACATGGATTTTAAAGTTACTCGTGCAAATTTTTAATATTCTAACTGTAATAATTTCCAAGATAAACGAATTTTTGTATTTAATTTATATGGGAGGTGCCACGCCCCCTAATGCTAAGCCGCCCACTTTTTGTCTTAAATAATTATATTGATACTAAAGTTGCTCCGACAAAATTTGAAGACTCTAGCTGTTATATTATCTCAGATATACTAATTTAATATTTTCTTAATATGGGCGTGGAACGTCGCCCACTTGAAATTTCAGCATATAAAGTAGCCTGTAGTTCCTTCCAGACATACAGGAAGAAACTGTGATAATTTCAGGAAAATCGGTTCAGCCGTTTAGCAGTCTATAAAGTCCAAACAAACATACATACATACAAACACACTTTCATTTTTATACCCTCCACCACCATCAGTGGTGATAGAGGGTATATATAACTTTGTCATTCCGTGTGTAACACCAAGAAATATGCATCTAAGACCCAACAAAGTATATATATTCTGGGTCCTTATCAAATTCTGAGTCGATTTAGCTATGTCCGTCTGTCTGTGTAAAACACGCTCACGATAAAACGAAGCAATAGAATTTAACCAAATTCACCCAAAATGTTCTTCATTTTCCTAAGTTGTTTGGTATTGAAAATGGGCAAAATCGGTTCACACCGGGAAAAGATATGAAACAAAATTTAAAACAACCTCGAAAAAATAAGCATTTTTTACACATTCTGATGCAATTTTCTCGAAAACTATGCAAGATAATTCCATGGAAATCACCATACATACGTTTCTACACAAGATCTTGATCCCTGCTGAAAATTACTAGAATCGGTCCACAATTTCATGTACCTCCCATACAAAAGTACATATTCCCGGAAAATGGGTTTTTTCTTCATAACTTCCGTCAGAATGTTGATATCTTCACCAAATTTTACAAATTAAAATCTTATGTCAATAGAATTCATTCAGAGAAAAAATTTTCTGGATAGGTTCATAATTGGACATAGCTCCCATACAAGGTCCCCTCCCGAAATATTACTGTGAAAATTTTTTCCGATCGGTCCATAATTGGTCATAGCTCCCATACAAGATCCCCTCCCGATAATCACTTAAACGCGCATAACTCATTATTAAATTAAGATATCCATATCCATATTTGGCACAAGTATTACTCATATGCACAGAAATATTACTGTGAAATTTTTTTTCGATCGGTCCATAATTGGTCATAGCTCCCATACAAGGTCCCCTCCCGAAAATCTCTTAAACGCGCATAACTCATTACTAAATTAAGATATCCATATTTGGCATGAGCATTACCCATATGCATAGATATATTACTGTGAAAGTTTTTTCCGATCGGTCCATATAAAATTTGGTACAAGTATTGCTCATAAACACAAAAATATGAATGAGAAATTTTTTTCCGATCGGTTCATAATTGGTCATAGCTCCCATACAAGGTCCCCTCCCGAGAATCACTTAAACGCGCATAACTCATTACTAAATTAAGATATCCATATAAAATTTGGTACAAGTATTGCTTATATGCACGGAAATATTACTGAGAAATTTTTTTTTCCGATCGGTCCATAACTGGTCGTAGCTCCCATACAAGGTCCCCTCCTGAAATTAACTTAAACGCACATAACTCATTACTTAATTAAAATATCCGTTTGGTACAAGTATTGCTTATATGCACAGAAATATTATTATACCCTACACCACTTTAGTGGAGAGGGTTTATTGGATTTGTGCTGATGTTTGTAACATACAAAAATATTCGTCCTAGACCCACCTTAAAGTATACCAATCGGCTCAGAATCGTTTTCTAAGGACGAAGCCTATTGAAAATGGTTAAAATCGGTCCATTATTTCACCTAGCCCCCATACAACAGAACCCCCCGAAAAGGGCTTCTGAGCTATTAATTATGTTAAATATACAGATATATCGATAAAATACGGCACAACTAAGTTTTATAGAAGTCTTGATGACCCTGCCAAATTTCATAAATCGGGCCACATTTGACCCTAGCTCCCATACAAAGTCGCCTTCAGAAAATTACTTGAATGTCCCAAATTAGCTTATAAACACAAATATCGCGATGAAATTCAGCACAATAAAATATTATGTCAATATAAATATATTCACAAAATTTTATCGGGCTTGGTCCATATTTGCCCCTAGCCCCCATATAAAGCCTCTTTCAGAAAATTAGTTTTTCATCCATAAATTGCTTAAATGTATCGGAACAAGGGAATATTGAAGATAAATGCTTTACTATGAAAAATAAATCACATTTAATATTCATAACTGGTGTAGGGTATCATATGGTCGGCCATGCCCGACTATAATTTCTTACTTGTTATAAAATGGTTTTACGATCGGTCCATAACTGGTCATAGGCCCCATACAACAAGGTCCTCTCCCGAAAATCACTTTAACGCACATAGGTTAGGTTAGGTTAGGTTGATAGGAGGATGTATACTACATCAAATCCGAAGAAATACACCTAGGCCACTATCGGGCCTGTTGTGCGCTCCAATTCAAGAAAAAAAAATTGTTCACTGAATGTTTTTCCATGTTCAGAAACTCAGTTTCCTGGACGTAATTCCTACGAATCTTCCAATCGGTGTTGGTTAAGAATGTTATTTCCGGAATAACATCACTTCCAAGATACTTGGATCTAACTTCGACGAATGCCTGACAATGGCAAAGAAAGTGCTCCAGAGTTTCACTGTCCTCTCCACATGCTCTACATTCGTCTGAATCCGCACGTCCAATTTTGTATAGATGTGCTCGTAATCCTGTGTGTCCACTGAGAATACGTACCATCATACTAACCTCAGACTTGCTCATTTTGAGAAGATTTCTCGTCTTGCTCTCATCAGGGTCACCCCATAGAATCTTTGTGGTTCTACCCACTGTTTCATTATTCCAAGAGGCCTTATGGGATTCTCTCATCCATATTTTTAATTCAGCTTTTGTTGCGTCGAATGGTTTTGCGTTTGTCAGGTTAACTACACCGAGCTCCCTTCCCTTTAAAGCTATTACATTCGCCCTTTCGTTGCCGATTACTCCCGAGTGGCCTGGTACCCATATGATGTGAACCTTACCTCTGGGAGAGTATTCAGTTAAAGCTTTCTTACAATCCAATACGGTCTTAGATTTAATTCTATCACCTGATATCGCACAAATTGCCTTCTGGCTGTCGGTAAATATATTAAGCCCTGTGGGCGCCATATTTATTCTAATCCAATTTACACATTCCGTTATTGCTCGTACTTCTGCCTGGAAGCTTGTGTTATGATTAGGTAAACGGTGGCATATTTCTGTTTCTGGGTCTTCAATATAGAACCCCAGACCCACTTTGTCCCCTAATTTAGAGCCATCCGTGTAGCAACGGATTCCTACTGGTATTTGCTCTAATGTTCCGCTTGACCAAGACATTCTATCTGGGATTAGCGTTTCAAAGTTTCCGACATATTCAGTGTCTGGTATGCGATCAGGCACGTCCGATGAATGTGTATAACCTTCCAATGTGTCCAGTATACATTGATGACGTGTCCTATAACCGTTTTTGGCCAGTTCGCCTAAAGTAAAGAGCCGTTCGGCTGTAAGCGCCGCCTCATATCTTATAAAAGTTTCAATGGGTGGAATATCTAGCAACGTTTCCAGAGCCTTGGTTGAAGTAGTACACATGGCGCCACTTATACCCAAGCAGCATGTACGCTGAACTCCCTGTAGTAGTTTGATATTACACTTTTTGTCCAAAGCAGTCCACCAGATTATTGAAGCATAAGCTAGAATTGGTCTAATTACACTTTTATAAAGCCAATTTGTCATAGTAGGACTAAGACCCCATTTCATGCCTATAGTTCTCCTACATGTGCCTTGTTGATCCTTTCCTCTATGTGGTGTCTCCATTTTAATTTCCGGTCGAGGATTGCACTTAAGTACTTAACTTTGTCTGTCACTGGTATCTTCTTGCCCAGGAAGAAAGGTTCAGTATACATAGAAATTTTTGTCTTTCTTGTGAAAAGACAGATTTCCGTCTTCGCCGGGTTAACATTGAGGCCTCTCGGTTGAGCCCAGCTCAAGGCCGTATTCAGAGCCTCCTCAGCTCTTCTACACAAGTAATTTGGATCCTTTCCCTTTAAAAGTATTACGACATCGTCTGCATAGCAGACAGGTCTAAGTCCTTTATCGGTTAGGGTCCTTAGGAGGCTATTAATCGTGGTGACCCAGAGTAAAGGTGACAAAATGCCACCCTGTGGTATACCGCGAAATACCTTTTTCCTGATAGTTATATCGTACATCTCGCAGCTTATCCATCTGTTCCTTAGCATGTAGTTGATCCAGTTACGGAGCACCCGGTCAACATAAAACTGGTCTAGGGATTGGATAAGGGTATCAGTGTGCACGTTATTGAAAGCGCCATCAAGCGATGTCAATGCATACTGCCAGTGTATACAGTTTGCTATCGAAAGATTCACCTATGTAGTGGACAACTTCATTTAAAGCGGTTTCCACCGATCGTCCCTTTACATAAGCATGCTGCTTATATTTAAGGTCATTGTATGGTATGCTGCTTTTAACCATGCTATCGACTATCCGTTCCAAGGTTTTAAGTAGGAAGGACGTAAGACTTATCGGTCGATAGGACTTAGGTGTCGCATAGCTAGGTTTCCCTGGTTTGGGTATAAATATTACCCTTGCATCCTGCCATTTAACTGGGGTATATGCCAATTTTAAGCATGCAGTGAATATCTGTGACAGATGTACGGAAACCAGTCCCGCCTCCATCTGCAAAAGTACCGGGAAAATTCCATCCGGCCCTGCAGCTTTATAGGGAGCAAAGCTCTTGATTGCCCCTTTAACCATGTCAGTTGTAATAACTATTTCCGTGTTACCCTCCCCTTCCTCCAATATCGGTTCATCTATGTTATTCGATATACCGGGTGGGAAATGAGAATCCATTAGGAGTTTCATTGTCTCCTCCATATCCTCAAGCCTCCTGCCCGTGTCATCGATCATAGATTCCGGTTGGACATGAGTTTTGGATAGGAATTTTTTTATCTTCGATACGTCATTTACGCTATCTACCTGTTCACAGAAAAGTTTCCAGGAGTCTCGTTTGGCTTTTCGAACGATTTTCTTATATTCACCAAGTTTATTACGATACTCATCCCAGTATACTGCGGTCTTTTTACGCCGTGCCCGGTTAAATAGTTTGAGAAGAGTCTTCCCAAGGTTCCGGATCTCCCCAGTTACCCAGGGTTTTTCCTGGGCAGATCTCCGCTCTCGTAGAGGGCAGCTGTCCTCGAACGATTCAACCAGGGCACTTGTGAACGTTTCCACTTTGGCATCTATATCCTCTTTATTTCGACATTGAAAAGTGTCCTGACCTAAACGGTTCTTTAGTAAGGTCCCGAACATTGTCCAATTAGTTTTAGACTTATTCCGAAACTTTATCGGCTTTGGTGGTGGCCTTAGTATTTTGAATCTTATGTACCGATGATCAGAAAAGGAGTGCTCGTCCGAAACTCTCCAATCCTGAATTTCGTTTATAAGCTCTTCTGAACATATAGTTATATCTAATACTTCTTCTCTGATTCTATTGGCGAAGGTAGCTTTATTACCTAAGTTCAATGTTATCAAGTCTTTAGTATTAAAGAAATCCATGAGGGCTTGTCCCCTGCGATTGGTGTTTGTACTACCCCAAGCTACATGATGCGAGTTGGCATCACAACCTATTACAATTTTCTTATTTTTCCTTTGTGCCTCTTCAAGCAGTTTCATCAGATCCGACGTTGGTGGTAGTGTCGGAGAATCGAAAGGCAGGTAAATAGATGCAAGGAATATGTTGCCACGACCTTGCTTCAGCACCGTTGCATCCGATGTTGATAATCCTGTTGAGAGGAGAAAACATAAGTTCTTGTGACATAAGATACATGTTCTCGGGCGAGATCCTGTATCAGCGTAGAAAAGTTGGAAATTTACGTGATTTAATCCAGAAACCTTGTTGCGAATCGTCCAAGGTTCCTGGAATAAAGCTATATGTATTTTACCTGTGTTGATTTTAGCCATCAGAGCGTTGGTAGGTGTCTCGCTCCGATGGAGGTTTATTTGGATAACCTCAATCATGGTCATCCATTAAACTGTCTTCCAGCGAGTTGGTGGTCACCTCCTCGCTCTTTGGATTTGACTCCTCCGGATAGCCTGAAGTGGCTATTAATGCAGTGAGTACTGTTGATGGCACTGCGGTGTCCTTATCAGGCATAGGAATAGCAGTATTTTTAATAGACACATTCCCAATTCTGGAGAGCATTGCTGTTCTGTCTTCTGGCGGGTGAGTGATTTCCTCCTCGCTTTTAGGATTTGACTCCTCAACATTGCTAGTACTTGCTAATGATGCTTTGGGTACTGTCTTAGGTGTTTTAGTGTCCTTGTCGGGGCCGGTTTTGACAGCCCTTTCAATCGGCGCCTTCCCAATTTTGGAAAGGGCAACTACACTTTCTTCTGGCGAGTTAATGGTAAATTCCTCGATTTTAGGATTTGACTCCTCAACGTTATCAGTAGTGGATACTGATGCTGTGGTCTTAGGTTTTTTAGTGTCCTTTTCGAGGCTTGTTGTAACAGCCCTTCCAATCGGCACCTTCCCAATTTTGAATATGACAGATTTAGAGGCGAAGTAAGCCCTACCTTTATTCTTGGCAAGACTAGCCATGGATTTCTGGTCGATACCTATTACAAATAAAGTTCCCTCAGGTTCTTCTTTCCTGTAAAAGACATCCCATTTTTCCACGGCCAGCTCAGCATTTTGACCTCCAAGAATTTCCAGTATACGTTCATTAGCCAGTTTACTGCCCCATCCTTTTATGTAGACAGTGGACTTTAGGAGCACCGGAAGCTCGCTCTTCTTTGCCAGTCCCAGCCTAGCGCCGCACATAACTTTATATACATAATTGGTCATAGCTCCCATACAAGGTCCTTTTACGAAAATATCTTAAACGCACATTTCTCATTGCCAAATAAAGCTATTGATACAAAATTTGGCACAAATATTAGTTTTGTATACAAAAATTCTATTTCAAGATTTTTTCACGATCGGTGCATAACTTGGGCGCGCTCGGTCCCATACTAGGTTTCCTTCAGAAAATCACTTAAACACACATTACTTATTATTTGGTCCTTAAATCTTTCACACACATGCATGCATGCAAATTACTAAATATTGCTAAGCGCTATAAAAATATAAAGAAAATGGCGTTTGTAATGTTCAATAAATCTTGGAATTGTAATAGATTTAAGCTGTAAATCTTGGGATTTTTCTATTTAAGACATGAGAAAACTTATTTCAACAAATATTTGATCAATTAGAAAAATATTAATATAAAAGTAGCTGGTGGAGGGTATTTAAGATTCGGCTCAGCCGAATATAGCACTTTAACTTGTTATATATAAAGATTAATATGGGAGGTGCTGCTCCCCTCATTGGTAGTCCGCCAATTTATTTCCCAAAATGTTTACACGGATGTTAAAGTCACTCGTGCAAATTTTTAATATTCTAACTGTAAAGTTTCCAAGATAAACGAATTTTTGTATTTAATTTATATGAGAAGTACCACGCCCCTAATGTTAAGCCGCCCACTTTTTGTCTTAAATAATTATATTAATACTAAAGTTGCTCCGACAAAATTTGAAGACTCTAGCTGTTATATTATCTCAGATATACTAATTTAATATTTTCTTAATATGGGCGTGGCACGTCGCCCACTTGAAATTTCAACATAAAAAGTAGCCTATAGTTCCTTCCAGACATACAGGAAGAAACTGTGAAAATTTCAGGAAAATCGGTTCAGCCGTTTAGCAGTCTATAAAGTACAAACAAACAAACAAACATACATACAAACACACTTTCATTTTTATATATAGAGATATATATTCTGGATCCTTATAGATAGCGGATTTAGACCCCAGATATCTGTGAGATCCGAATCTTCTATAATTCTGACAGACATGCTATCGAGAAGAACGCTATTTAAAATCAGCTAAATCGGTCCATTAATAACGTAGATATGAGCAAAAATCCAAGACAGCCTCTAAAAATTTATCAAAAATTCAGATTTTTCGTGCATGCTGAGGCAGAAATTGTAAACAAACAAGAACACACAACCATATTGTAAATTATGTTATTGTACTTGCTTGTTTACAAAAACAAAGCATAGAAAGAACAAAGATTCGGAATGAAACGGTGTGTTGTTAAAAACATGAAATCAAGTATGTATGTATTAGAGCCCGGATTTTTAATTTTTTACATAAATAACATACATATGACAAATCAAAAATTTTTAAGAATTGGATAAAATTTTTTTTTAGAAATATTTTCCTCTGACAAGAACCATATTTAGTGGTTGAATTGGATAATAATTACATAATTACAAAATGCGCGCAAAAGATATAGCGGTTTAAAATAATAAAATTTAAAAAATCGTTAAAAATACGGATTAAGCTATTTTCAAATAAAATAAGTACCCATTAGTGAACATTTATACGGAATATCAGCGCATGTTAAAATAGTTATCGCAAATTTTATATATCAGAAAATACAATGATAGCTCCCATACAAGGTCCACTTCAGAAAAACATTTAAACACACATAACACATTACAAAATATTGATATCCATACATTTAGCACAAATATTGCTCTTATATACAAAATTACACTAAAAAGTTTTTTTATTTGGTCATAGCTCCCATACTAGGACCATAATTGGTCCTCCTATAAAAATCTCTTATGGCAAAAATATTATTTTTGTATACAAAAATTTCAAGATTTCTTCACGATCAATACCATATATATATATATATATATATATATAGGATATAATCGTTCACCGTACTGTCGATTTTTGTAAACATTGTGATTAATTTGACCCTAGCCCCCATTAAAAGATAATTTTTCGGCAAATTACTTAAAAGTCCATAACTACCTCATAAACACTCACTCATAAAGTATTGTGTTCAAATTAGGCATACGTAAGTTTTATATAAATGTAAATCCAACGGTTCATCTTTATTTAATTTTTGAATTATTAAAGGAATTTTTATTCATAAAATTTGCGTATTTTTTGAGTTACAGATCTGGGCAATATCAACTATTATTATTTTTTGGTTATTTTTTTCATTCCTTGTGATAATTTTAAGTTCCCAAATTTACTTGATTTACTGTACCAGTTCTTATATTTTTCAGATACCTGCAAGAGAATTTGAAAATATTTTATGTTTCAATGTTATACAAATATGTGCAATTATCAAAGTTTTTTAATTTTTACAGGATTATATACACAAGACTTCCAGCCTAAAAATTGTAAAACTCTAGGTCTTCATTTCCAAACGTAATCGGTTTTGAAAGTTTACAAAATTAAAAAAAACGTGTGTCACTAACTTGTTTTTTCACCTTTTTATTTTTTGGTCCATAGCTTTAAACTTTTGGACACTATTCGTTATAGTGCTAACTAAAGACACTTAGAAGATAAATTCTTTACAATCTTATACGTGTGATATCACTTCACGTATTAGAACTTGGATGTTGAAATTTGCCACCAGGTTTTTTCCAATTTTGAATTTTTTACAGTTTTTTTGACCGGGCGCTGACGCCCCTTAATAAAATACAAAAATTGGGACAACAGTGATTAGCTGATGTAATTATACACAGTATGGTATACATATATTTCGTTAATGAGCCCTGAATGGGAGATGGGTACGACAGCTACAAAAGTTGGTAAACTTGAACGTTTTTTAAAATATCAGTTTCTAGCGCGGAACATTCGCACTTATATTGTAAATAATTTGAATTATATCGTAAATTGAGTTTTTTGTTATTTTGAAAGATAAAATCGGAGGAGCATGCAAAAATATTCGAAAGCAAAAATTTTATGAACTTTTTAAAAATTTTGCAAAATTTCATTTTTTTATTTTTGCGATTTTATACATAAAACATCGACTTATACAAACGTGTAATGAATAGACATGAAGATAATGACAAACACAATGGTTTGGGATCATAAATGAATTTAAAATGACCTTGTAAGCTACAAAGACGTCACTTTTATCTAAACACATTTTGCCAAGGCACATCATGTATGATGCTCAAAATTCGTCAAAATTATCACCATTTGCATGTTTTCTTAATACTTTAATGTAAAACTGGGGCGCATCAAAAAAGTTAAATAATTGTAGTTTTTGTGAGCCAAATAAAATGTACCTAGCATCAAAAAACATCACTCTATCAATATTTAACTTCTTCAAACTATAATTTTTTAATTGCATTCCCTTATAAATCAAGCTAGTAGAATTCAGATATTAACAGTTTTTTTCTTAAATATGAGCAATTTTTTTTTTTCAAATATTACATATATAAATACTATTTTTAAGATTTTTTTTAAAATACAAAATATTTTGAATGTGCCATCAAAAAAATTTTTTGTTTTTTTTAACTCTAAAATTAAAAATCTTTGATAATTACCCATATATTAAATCGAACATTTTCAAATGTATTTTAAATATTTTTTTACCTTTTCTTCAAGAGGAAATAGTGGATATGGCCGGGAAATAAAGTACTCTAAAAACTCATTAGGGTTCAGCCTATTAGTATGTAATCGCATACGTCTTTCAATTTTTAGTATATTTTCCACACTATCTGTGATATCACCTGAACTGTATTTCTGAAATAGTTTAGCTAAAACTGATAGCATGCAATCTTCGAAATAATCACTGGCAACATTTTGTGTTATAAGTTCTAACCACATTAAAAAAATTGATCCATAATCAGATTCAGGAATAAGTAGCATATTTTGAAACACCTTTTTAAATGATGCATTAGCGCTCCAGGGTAAATTACTAGTTCCCACCACCATTATTTTATCTTCTTTTCTTATTGATTTTAATACATCTTTAACTAATGCTACTTTCAAGAGCGTTGGCTTCATGTATATTTGATCTTTTGGAATTTTTTTCCAAAATATTCTGTGAACGTCTTTTATATATATTATTGTTGGTTGAAAAGCCTTAGCCACTTTCATTACAACATGAACAAAGTATTTTAGATTTTCACTAAAATGGTAAGTTTTCTCAGGACTTAAATTTATAAATATAGCACCTAAAAAAACAATAAATTAACTTTGAAATTAAAAAACATAAGTTTATTAATGTATTATTAAACAATGCGACAGAAAATATAACTGAGAAGTGATTATTATACCCTTCACCTTCGTGAGAAGGGTATATATAAGTTTGTCATTCCGTTTGTAATTTCTATAATATAATTTTCCGACCCCATAAAGTATATATATTCTGGATCCTTATAGGTAGCGGAGTTGATTAAGCTATGTCCGTCTGTCTGGCCGTCTGTGTGTTTGTTGAAATCAGTTTTTAGAGGACCCCAGATATCGGCGAGATCCGAATCTTCAATAATTCTGTTAGACATGCTTTCGAGAAGATCGCTATTTAAAATCGGCAAAATCGGTCCATAAATACCGGAGATATAAGCAAAAATCCGACACAAGCTCTGAAAATTTCATAAAAAGACAAATTTTTCCATGCTTTGATATACAAAACAACAACAACACTGCTTATTCAATGAGTATTTCGTTTCATATGTTTGGATGGCTGTGTGTTTCATTGCCTTGAGTATATTGTTTTTGTTTCTTGGTGTATTCAGTTTCGTATGTTTGGATGGCTGTTGGTTTCATTGCGTTGTGTATATTGTTTTTGTTTCTTGGTGCATTCAGTTTCGTATGTTTGGATGCTGTTGGTTTTACTGCCTTGTGTTTTTTGTGTGGTTATTTCGTTTAGCGTTGTTGTTGTTCATTTTGTTTTGCTATAATAATGATATAGTCCGGAAAATTAAATAAATTTAAATTTTATGAAATTGATATTTATTAAATACACTATGGTGAAGGGTATATAAGATTCGGCAAAGCCGAATATAGCACTTTTACTTGTTTTTCTGTCAGGTGTTATCGAGAATTTATTATGTATATTTAAAAGTCTGTTTATATTATACAACAAGTAATATGATCTGTTAAAATTTTGTGTAGGAGAAAAATGTTTACAGTCATATGATCCAATTTTTATGTAAACTCATAAAAAAGAAAAATTTGTTTCAATTCTACTTTGCTATTGTCTTATACCAATAGTGTAAACGTAAAAATAAAAATCATACTACTTTTATTCAGGTCTAAAGGCACTTATAAGTAACGTAACCAGACATACCGCCAAAAGCGGGATGATCCCGCTTTTTAAAGGTTGATCCCGACTTAGATTTCAATCCCACTTTTTTAATAACAAATTCTGTTTTAAAATTTAAAGTTTAAATTAAGAAATTTAGTTAGAAACAAGTAGGAAAGTGTAGTCGGACATGGCCGACTATATGATACCCTACACCATGGCTATATTTTAAAAATTATTTATTTTACATAAAGAAACTTTTATGTTGAATTTTACCTTAATTCCGATGTATTTAAGCAATTTATTGATGAAAAACTAAATTTCTAAAAGAGGGTTTATATGGGAGTTAGGGTCAAATATGGGCCGATCCTCAACAAATTGGGAACAGGGATGTAGTTTTATTAGTAATGCCGAATTTCATCGCGATAAGTTAACTTTTGGACGTTTAAGTTATTTTTTAAAGGAGGGTTCATATGGCGGATAGGGTCAAACGACGGCCGATCATTATAAAAATTGGCATGGTCATTAATGCCTATATAAAACTTAGTTGTGCCTAGTATATATCTAGTATAAAACTAGATAGTGGTATATTTGACGAAGTTATGAGTTAAAAACCCTAAATCGGATGGTAAGGTTGTATGGGGGCTAGGTGAAATAATGGACCGATTTCAACCTTTTTCAATAGGCATCGTCCTTATGGCAAAAAACTCGTAGAATTGTGGTCTGTAGCTTGCGCACAAGGTTTACATGGGTAGCCAGCCAGCTGGACAGACGGACGGACATGTCTTAATCGACTCAGAAAGTGATTCTTCATTGGAAAGAAATATTCTAGTATTGTTTAATAACTTTTCAAAATGTGGGTAAAAATAGACATCCACTTTTAAGTAACAAATTTTCAGATTGATTTTTAAAATTAATGGTCTAAAAACCATATTATTTCAAATGATAAGAGAAAATTAATTTTTGGACCCATGAATTTTAACTTATAAAGCTGTCCTTTTTTGTCGAGTTACATCCAATTCAATTTTATGACCAGTTTTAAAGTACCGGGCTACTGGAGAATTGAATTTATCCTTACATAAAGTGACTGTCAGATCAGTCAGAACTCACTAATATTTAACAATCAGGAGAAAGGAGAATGTGCATAAGTCGTTTCATTTGTGGTTCCATTCTGATTTGTTTTATTTTTTAAACACAGGCCAACAAAAAATTTTAAAAGTCGAAAGATTACCACCCAAAATTTTAATCTGGTATTAGAATTTTTATATCTTACCTGCTTTATGTGTCATGTTTGCCTTACCTTTATTAATCGAAAATCAATTTTTATTTATTTCTATGCGTCAAAATTTTGAGATAAAGAGATTTTAATTCAGCATTATTCTTCAGTAGTGCTTGTAAAATATTTGAATGAAAATTAGTATTGATTTTGAGGTGCTTGCGCCTTTATTGGGAACCTAACAATCAACTCAGAAAACAAAAATAATAATATAAAATTTGGGACTTTCTTAACCCACTTTTTACCTGATTTCTAGGATTTTTTTGGAACGTTAAAAAAAAACAGAAAAGATAATTTTAAAAAAAAATCTTGACATTTTATTCCAGAATTACAAACTTATTGATCCGATTATATTATTCTCATTAACATCTTTTTCGACATCTATTCATCAAGATTTATTAAGAATATTTTAACGGAATTTTCAATATTTCTGTGACAAGAAAAACATTGTTAGAGCCGTGTGAGTAACACCAATAAAATATTTTATATAAAAATAACTAAAACTCTAACCCCCATATTCACAAACATTTTTATTTTATAAAAGGTTTATAAAACCAAATTTTCATACAAAATCTAATTTATAAACTGTTTATAAAATAAAAATTTTGTTTGTGAATAGGGGGGTAAATATTTAATTCTTTCTTCCATAAAAGAGCACCTTCTGAATATCACACAGATGCTCAAATTAATATCGATATGTATGTATATGTATGTATGTACTCGTCTTAGTCGATTATAATATTTTTACTTATTTTGATGTTAAGTTTTATTAAATCCAGATTGAATGAATATTATGCATTACCGTCCGTGTGGAGTTCTCAGATCTCCCATTGGACGCGTCCCAGGTGGCGGATACGGGGAGCTAAGCATGGTCTTTTTCGACACATTGCAGTGCATGTTTCAGGACAATCTTTTTATCATACCCCAACGGATACATTTTTGACAAATGGTCTATTGGATACGAAAAAAAGATGATAGAATGCTGCTATAACATATGGTACATCTGATACCAGACGGTCATATATGATAGCAAGATTCCTCCTGTTCCCCATGTACAAATCCGCGCACCAAAACTGACACCCCTCCCCCCTCTTAAATCCAATCCCAAAACCCATTCCCATATCCCCCACTTGTAAGGTTAAGGTGGTTGGAAGCAGTGCCGAGAACCTGAGTGGTTAGTTAGTGGTTAAAGAGGACTAGTCGATAACAGCTCCCCTCCGATGCCAGGGTACGGATCGGTTGTAATGCTTAGCCTAGCCCACGTACGCCGTCCCTGCGTGGGTCGTCCAACCCATTACGCGCCCACTCGTGGGAATCACATGGATAACACAATAAACAAACAACCCGTGGAAAACAAGAAACTTAAACTGGTGGACTGCAAACAGCCTGCTCTCCAACCTTCTGGTGATAGCACGGCTGAACCCAGCGAGGAAATCTTGCCCGTAGTGGCAAGCACCTCATCAGCTGCACAAGCCTTATTTGGTAAGCCAGCAAACACCCCTGCCTCGGGCAGTGGGGACCAAGCAGTGACCCTCGCACTTCTGGACAGGATGGATCGTCGAACTCGGTGTCCAACTAATGCCTCCTCAACCCTCCTCACGGCTAACGAAAACCCCCCTAGTCGCAAAGATCCATCTAGGAAGGCTTTTGTTCAAAGGCGTGCCGCTTGCGTCTAGTCGAGCGACTTGGAATTAAGTCGGTCGATGCGCTCACCACTGACGAAAAATCGTCCCTAGATTGGATACTCCTACTGGCTCAGTCGGAGTATTCTGACCCTCCTACAACTTCAAATGCAGCGGACCAAGCTACATCTGCAGGGCCTAAACTGCAGCGATCGGAGGAAGAACATGCTCTCCAGGCAGTCCCACAGCCGAAGACTAAACGTCAGAAGCAGTTCGAGAATCGTATAGTCAACAGACCCTACAGCGAAGTTGCTAAAAACCCGCTAGTTAGGGCCATTGTTGACAAAAGTGTCAACGACGGAGCTATCTCCCAGGACAAATGGGTGATAATTCGTCAAACAAATGTTGAAGGTGTATTGGAAAATTCTCAAAGAGAATCCCGGTCCATCTCCGCAAAATGATGGTGCTGGCTGGTACCAAGGCCACATAAAACTGCTGGCCACGAACGAGCGCTCAGCAAATCTGCTTAAATTAGCGGTTACGTCTATAGAAGAAGTGTGGCCCGGCGCGAAACTTGACGTGATCCCGGTCAGTGAGATACCTAGCAAGCCGAGATTAATCAAGGTCATTCTGGCGGAACCACACGAACCAGAGGCGATTCTCGCGTACCTTCAGAGTGGAAACCCTGACCTACCTAACCAATCAAGCACAGACTTGCTTGGGAATCTATTTGATAGCCAGGGCGAAGTGATTGACGAAGACCAGCTTCTGCTTGTAATTTCTACAACATAATTTTCCGACACCATAAAGTATTTATGTATATGTATATACTCGGGATCCTTATAGATAGCGCAGTCGATTAAGCTATGTCCGTCTGTATATTTGTTAAAATAATTTTTTAGAAGACTCCAGATTCTGTAGACATGCTTTCCTATTGAAAATCAACAAAATGGGTCCATAAATAACTAAGATGTGTATGACCAAAAATCTGAGACTATTATAAACATAACAAACAACAACAACGAGATAAAGTAGTTGTATATAAGTAATACAGCTTATATTTGGTTGGTGGGTGCGCAGCTGTTCGGTCGGACCTATTTAACCTAGCAACCGACTGCCCAGATTATTTTAACATGTGCTTGTCCTATGAGGAAGTCAATCGTCACCCTAGAGATTACAAAGAGACAGACAAAAAGCTTAAGTTTGTTATATGAGGGCTAGGGTTAAATGTCTATAATTTGAAGAGGGATTTAAGAATACGCAGAAAATGTTTATAACGAATTGTATCTTACTATATATACATACATATTTATATGTAGGTAAAAATGTATTAGTATTTCATAGGAATATACATAAATATTTGTGTTATTTTGAGGGCATTTTATTGACAGTTAGGGGACCGATATTGATAATACTTCAATCTGCAATTCTTCACAATTGATACATAACCATCGTTTGAATGATTCGAATGATTTCCCAAGAGTTTTCCTAAATTTTAGCGAATACTTTTTCTTAGAAAACTAAGCAAAAATTTAAATGTAAACACTTTTAGCGAATAAACATTAAAAGTCCCTGAGCTGTATTTGTGTTAGTAAGGTATTATGAATTAATAATGTTGTTACAACTTAATTTTTCATCAAAATATTTTATTTTCAAATTAACTTGAATTATACCATTTGCATTCGCTTTTGCAAAAAATAAAATTTATTTTTCGCTTTCGCTAAACTGGCATTCGCAACATCCCTGTTTTACAAAATTCGTATCTTCAAGAGAAAAAGGAACTCAAAAAATAAATGAATAGTATTGTAGTGTGTTTTATTTTAGGGGGCGAAAAAGTAATAAAAAAGACATACTTTTCTCAAAAAAAAAAATTTATATGATTTAAAAAAATTGGTAGGTTTCAAACGATTTTGGTAGATTTTTGACAAAAATTTGGAAGGATTAAAGTTTGGTTAGTGGCAATGCTGTAGACAGTGGAAAAGGAAAAGAGCCGCCATCTTACGCCAAAGTTTCCAGAAGAGACACCGGGACGATCTCTGCTATGCAGTTTACGATGCCGGTAATCCGACAGGCAAAATTCCAATAGACCAACAGACTAAAATGGAAGACCTTGTCAACAATAAGATAGTGGACCACGCAATCGCTTCAAAGGGCAAAATACCAATAGAGAGCGTGAACTGCTCACCAATGTGTTAGCACCCTAAAGAACTTGGTGGAAAGTATCCATCCTCCCTGGGATGGCGCTAAGCCGAGACTGGCTTATTTGTAATAGGTATCGACCAGAACTCTATGGCCTCTAAAGCTGTCATATTCAAAATTGGGAAGGTGCCGATTGGAAGGGCTGTTACAACAAGCCTCGAAAAGGACACTAAAAAACCTAAGACCGCAGCATCAGTAGCCACTACTGATAACGTTGAGGAGTCAAATCCTAAAAGCAAGGAAGTTACCACTAACTCGCAAAAATAAAGTGCAGCTGTCCTTTCAAAAATTGAGAAGGCGCCGATTGAAAGGGCTGTCAAAACCGGCAAGAACACTAAAACACCTAAAACGGTACCCAAAACATCAGTACTGGTAATGTTGAGGAGTCAAATCCTAAAAGCGAGGAGGAAATTACTCACTTACCAGAAGACAGAACAGCAGTGCTTTCCGAAATTGGGAAAGTGTCGATAAAAAGACTTCTATTCCTATGCCTGATAAGGACACGGCAGCCATAATAGTACCCACTGCATTAATAGCCACTTCAGGCTACCCGGAAGAGTCAAATCCAAAGAGCGAAGAGGTGATAAGCAACTCGCTGGAAGACAGTTTACTGGATGACCATGATTGAGGTTATCAAAATAAACCTCCATGGAAGCGAGACGGCAACCAACGCTTTGATGGCTAAAATTAACACAGGTAAGATAAATATAGCCTTAATCCAAGAACCTTGGACTATTCGCAACAAGGTTTCTGGATTAAATCACGTAAATTTCCAACTTTTCTCGGCCGAGAACATGTATCTTATGTCAAAAGAACTTATGTTTTCCCCTCTCAACAGGATTATCTACATTGGATGCAACGGTGCTGAAGCAAGGTCTTGGCAACATATACCTTGCATCTGTTTACCTGCCCTTCGGTTCTCCAACACTACCATCAACGTCGGATCTGAGAAAACTGGCTAAAGAGGCACAAAACAAAATAAGAAAATTATGCCTGCAGCCACCATGTTGCTTGAGGACAAACCCTCATGGATTTCCTTAATACTAAAGATTTTGAATTTAGGTAATAAATCTACCTTCGTTAATAGAATCAGAGAAGAAGTATTAGATATAACTATATGTTCATAAGAGCTTATAAACGAAATTCAGGATTGGAGAGTTTCAGACGAGCACTCCTTTTATGACCAACGGTACATAGGACTCAAATAACTACGGCCACCACCAATGCCGATAAAGTTTCGGAATAAGTCTAAAACTAATTGGACAATGTTTATGTCAGGACACTTTTCAATGTCGAAATAAAGACGACATAGACGCCAAAGTAGAAATGCTCACCAGTGCCCTGGTTGAATCGTTCGAGGACAGCTGCCCTCTACGAGAGCGGAGATCTGCCCAGGAGAAACCCTGGGTAGACAGTGTAAATGACGTATCGAAGATAAAAGAATTCCTATGCAAACCTTTTGTCCAAACAGAATCTATGGTCGATGACATGGGCAGTAGGCTGGAGGATATGGAGGAGACAATGGAACTCATAATGGACTCTCATTTCCCACCCGGTATATCGAATAACATAGACGAACCGATATTGGAAGAAGGGGAGGCTAACACGGAAATTGTAATTACATCTGATATGGTTAAAGGGGCAATCAAGAGCTTTACTCCCTTTAAAGCTGCAGGGCCGGATGGCATTTTCCCGGCACTTTTACAGATGAAGGCGGAACTGGTTTCCGTACATCTGTCTCATATTTTCATCGCATGCTTTAAATGGAAGGATCCAAGTGTAAGGTAATAGAAATATTGTCCCTACACCCACCGTACAGTATACCGTCTATATAAAACTTTAAACCATACTATAGAGCCAATTTTGAAAATTATAAAATTCTCTTTTACCCCAATGACTAACTCCATTGATATATTTCACCTACACCAAAATAACCGAACCTATCGATTTGGGCTTTTTAGCTAATAATTATATCAAATATAATGTATTAGTAATTTGTTTCCTAGTTTTTACCACCTTTTAATATACATATATTCTCTGAATTTTACACTTCAAATTAATATATTTATTAAAAAAAAAAAGTTTCAAAAATATCACATATAACTAAGAAAAATAATTCCCGAGAATTTCCGCACAATTTCTCGGGAATTCGAGATTGAAAATTCAGCGGAATTTCCGTGAAAAACACTACATATGACTTATTTACAGCTCGCCCTTATCTTGCGAAACATCCTCTACATTCCCGCAACTGGAAGCCGATTAAGGTATAAACTCATTTAAATAATTGACGAATATATAAAAATCCGAATAATTGAATGCCATAGTAACAACCAAAATCAGATAATATGAGCCTTATCAGGACCGATATATACATATTTATATGTATATATGAGGCGTGTAGAAACAAAGGCAGCAATCTAATTTCTGTATATTTCGAATTGAATAAGGAAAATCTTTATTTCCAAAGATATTAAAATATTTATATTTTTGTATATTTACTCACTAAAAGAAATGGAATTGGAAGAATATCTAAACCAAGTTTGAAAGAAATTCACTCAGAAGATTGCTGGCAAATTGAATCTAAAGTTTTAAGATAAGATCATGAATAAAAAAGAGATTGCTTGCCTTTGTTTCTACACCTCTAATATATGTATACATAAACAAATTTAACTTAGTACCAACCTATCTCAGATGCTATTATGTTACACAATAATTGTTTTCCATTATTGTCTGAACCAATTAAACACAAGGTTTTAGGTTTATCCACATTCAATGCTCCCATTCCAAACATGTTGTCTTGAATAACCATCTTTATATCAGCTTTAGCAGGATCTAGTGTACTGGAAATAAAAAAATATGTGTATATATATTATTTACACATATTTTTTTCTTGTCAAATATACGAGAAAACTTCAACTTTAAAATTTTTGTCCTTAAATTTCTTGTAATTAAGAAATGATTTCAGACAAATTTTAATATCATATTTATAGTATAACAAACATCAAGCTGATGGTCTATGGTGAGTTTTACTGTATTCGGTAAAATCGGATAACGGTTTCCAAAGTTATTTAGTCGTCAACATAAATAACATAGTCCAACAAATTTTGAAAAAAATCGAAACCCAGAGACCAAATTATACTCTTCAAAATTATACCATCAAATTAGTTTTTTTCAAGATATCGTGTCATGAAATTAAAAAAAAAAGTAAGAGTTTTATATTCGGCTGTGCCGAATCTTACATACCCACCATCAAACCTTTTGCCGTAAAAGGAATGCTCCCCTATAGATATCAGGGTGATATAAAAATATCAATTTTTAAAAACAAAATATTTTTTTGTCAATTTCTAAACTGTGAGCGTTAGAGTAATTTTCTCAGGGGACCTTATACGCGTCCAGGGTACACTAACCAGGTATATGCATCACTACAACAATACGAAAACACATCTAACTAAAAATTGATATTAAGGGATAAATATGGACTAAATTGTTGTAGCTATCTGCGACCCTATTAAAATTTTGATATAAATCATAGTTTTAGAAATTAAACAAATATGTAATATATGACAAAATCTTTATTTATGAACAAAACTCAATGAAATTTTCAACGCTTCTTAAATTTGTCATTTCAAATAAGAAAATGCAAAAAAAAAAATTGAAAAGGTCAAAGGGCATCCCGCAATTCCCAAAAATAGGAATGAAAATCCCAAAAATGGGATTTTTTACTTTTTTGCCCATAGGGTCCACATTTTTTTCAGGGCTGGGAAAATACTTTTGGAGTAAATAGAAAATA
Organism: Lucilia sericata; assembly: GCF_015586225.1. Taxonomy (NCBI): domain Eukaryota; kingdom Metazoa; phylum Arthropoda; class Insecta; order Diptera; family Calliphoridae; genus Lucilia; species Lucilia sericata. Next base: position 1,334,927 of record NW_023994046.1, read on the forward strand.
TATTGAGGTTTCCAAAAGTGCTTTCAGTTTTCTGATCCCAGCTTTGGGATTTTAGAACATGTCGCCCAAAGTTGAAGTTTTGATAAAAAATAGGTCATATTCGGAAGGACGCAGTGGCAACATTTTCAAAAAATAGGACAAGTTTTTTACGCCAAAGCGTTCTGCGTAAAGATACCTTTTAGAAAACTATAAAATTGTTATATGTTCTTAAAGAAAATTTTATTTTATTAATAAAAGAGTTAAGACACATTTTTGGCAAAAAAACGGCAAAAATCTAAAATTTTTTGAATTTTTAAATTAAAAAACGTATATTTTTGGATCTGTAAATGATATTGATCTGAAATTTTTTGTATATTATTGTTGTCTAACTAACAAGAAAAAATTGAGTCCATTTGGTCCAAAATTACGCCCGGTATTCAAAAAAAAGGCGGACCAAGGTATGGTAAATTTTGTATCACTAAATTTTTAAATGCTCGGATATTATAAGAGATACGTAGTATGTCCAAGCAAGAGAGTCCAAGATCTCGTCGAGCGAGTATTTGGGTGAAAAACAAAGAAATGGCACGATTTTAAAAATTTTACATGTCGTAGGTACCCTACTTTGAGCCGCCACAGCGCCGTCCCTGGGGTATCTGCAGGGTTCATCTTCAAAACTTAAACTCGAATACTCCTTGGCTACGCTCACGCCAAATTTTATCCCGATCGGATCAGCCGTTTAGAAATGCCAGATTTATTTCCAAAAAATTTATATAAACAAAAACAAATTTTGACAGAAAAGGTATGCAATTAAGAAAACAGAAGAACAATTAAGAAAGTATAGTCAGGCGTGACCGACCATATGATACCCTACACCAGTTTTGTATATTAAATGTGATTTATTTTTCATAATAATTCATTGTTCAGATACATTTAATCAATTTATGGAAGAGGCTTTATATGGGGGCTAGGGGTAAATAAGGACCTAGCCCGATAAAGTTTTGTGAATATTCATATTTATATAATATTTATTTGTGCTGAATTTCATCGCGATATTTGTGTTTATAAGTTAATTTTGGACATTCAAATAATTTTCGGAAGGGGACTTTGTATGGGAGCTAGGGTCAAATGAGGCCCGATCTTTATGAAATTTGGCAAGGTCATCAAGGCTTGTATAAAACTTAGTTGTGTAAATCTTTTTATCGATATACAGATATATTTAACATAATTATGAGCTCAGAAGCCATTTTCGGGGGGTTCTGTTGTATGGTGGCTAGGTGAAATAATGGGCCAAAAAAAGCGTGTGTGCCAAATTTCATCCAATTATCTTGAAAATTGCGATCTGTACCTTGCGCACAAGGTTTACATGGACAGCCAGCCAGACGGTCGGACGGACATAGCTAAATTGTAATGTGAAAAATTCTAATTATTCCATATTATTAATATCATACTATAATAATACAATTAAATTCATTCGTTTTATTTCGAATATCTTAAATTCAACATTTATTTCAAACTGTTGTATCTTTTTTTTTATAATGTCCTCAAAAGTACTTTTCATTGGTAAATTCCCTTTTGTCAAAATGAAAAGAACGAAATTCCCTCTATTGACAGTACGTAACATAATAGTAAGTTCATCACTGTCTTGTAAATTAATATATTGGCAATCATTTATTTGTTGCTTTAATTATTCTATTTTTGATAAAACATGTATATCTCATGTATATGATATACATGATGAGAGAGATGTAAATATCATTCTGTCTCTCTTATGAGAAAGCTTTTAATATTCGAAAACGAATAGAATGTAAAATAGAATGTAATAAGCAGTGTTGCCAACTTAGTGCTTTTAGCACTATTTGCGGTGCCTTTTGGTGTGCCAAACGCGGAAAATTTTGCTCATGGTGCCTTTTTTCAAAAAGGCACTACAGTGGTGCTTTCTAATTTTATGACATTGCATTTAGTGCTTTTTATACCCACCATCAAAAAAGATGAGTTGATTTTGTCACTCCGTTTGTAACACATCGAAATATTGGTCGTAGACCCACAAAAGTATATATATTTTGGGTCCTTATTAAATTCTAAGCCGATCTAACCATGTCCATCCGTCTGTTCATCTGTCCGTCCGTCTGTCTGTTGAAAGCACGATAGGGTTAGATCGGAAAGAGCAAGCGAGTTAAATTTTTCCACAAATATTTCTTATAGGTAAGGTTTGTTTGGTATGGCAAATGGGCAATATGGGTCCGCAATTTCGCATATCCCCCATACAAGTGACCCCCCGAAAAACAGCTTTAACAGTCACAACTGTTTTAAACATACGAGTATAGCGATAAAATTTGGCATAAATAAGTTTTATATGCGTCAAAATCTCTGTACCAAATTTTATGGGAATCGGTCCAAAATTGACCCTACCCCCACATATGGTCACCTTCAAAAATTGATTTTAACGCTCTTTACTGACTTAAAAATACGAGTATAGCGGAGAAATTCGAAATAAACAACTTTTATACAAACGTAATCTTCCTACCGAATTTAATTCGGATTTTTCGGTAACCTACCCTACCCCCTATTAAGGTCCCCTTAAAAATATGAGTACAGCGATGAAAATTGACAAAAAATAAGTTTTATACAATTTTTTTACACAATTGAACCTATCCCTAATATATAAAGCCTCCATGATTACTTCATCGTTGTACTCGCAATAAAAAGATTTTTATTATAATTCTTTATTCCGAATTTTATGACGATATAACTGACCAACAAAACAAAATCTATGTACAAAATTTTATGGGTATCGATATATAATTGTCCCAACCCCATATAAGTTCCCCTTTAGATAATAACTTTTACGCTTATGTCTGAATTAAAAATTCGAGATCAGCAATGAAATTCGAAACGAATAAGTGTTATACGAAGTCTTTCTACCAAATTTTACGACAAACAGTTCATAATTGACACTACCTCTGATATATATATATTTTGTTTTTAAAAATTAATATTTTGTTAATTCGAAGATCACGTACATAATTGAATTAAGCATTATCTCCCTGATGTTTACAGAGAAGCATTCCTTTTACGTCATAAGATTTGATGGTGGGTATATAAGATTCGGCACAGCCGAATAAAATATTTTAAAATATTTAAAATATGTTAAAATATTTTAAAATAATTGTGAATTTCAGGAGGTAATTTATTTAATTAATATTAAACATTTTCTCTATAATGTTAAGAAAACTGAGGGATCATTCTTTGATCTTTCTATTTGTACCACTTTTTGTTGTTTATTAGAATACGATCAGTTTAATAGTTTACACTAAGGACTAAATTTTTCTTAAAAACTGTTTTATATTTTTTTACACGGGTGCTCTAAAGTTTTTTTTATTTGTGTTAAGTTTTAAAAGCAAATATTCTTCAAAAACAAAAAACAAAATATTCAAAATACGTTAAAATAAGTTATGTTATTCACTATCAGTGAAATTAAAAATTTTTCCAGAACTCAAAAAACTTAAAAATAATATATATAGATTTTGCAAAAAAAAATATATTTCATAAGTTTTGTACAATTTTACAATTTGGGTGTGGTTACATCGGTTCGCCAGTTGGTAGTGTGCCTGTCAGTTTGAATGTTTAATGACATTTTACTATTTTTAAAAAACTTTTAAACAAATCAAGGAATTTGAAAATTTCTCATCTTATTTATCTAATATTCGTCAAACATTAGTTTTAGTTCTTACGTTACTAAAAATCTAACTCACACAGATGAAAGACTTTAGTATGACGCATGTTTTGTTTTGTAGTCAATGTTCTAAAAAACGAATTTTGGAGTCTTGTAGGAAATGAGCGAAATAATGTGCAATTTTTATTAAAATAAACAATATTTGACTAAAAAACGTTAGTGCTTTTTTACCCATTTTCAGTTAGAAAATTACGCTTTTTTACCCCTTTTTAATTTTTTTGCGCGCGTTTTGCTTGACCAATGTTGGCAACACTGGTAATAAGCGGTAAAAATTATGAATATATTATTCTGGTTTTGGCAAAGACGTTCTTTTCTATTTTTTGAGTGGTAACAAGTTACATCGAGCGGTATTATCAAATTTAGATGATTGAAAAGTGCAGTTTTTTATAATATAAAAATTGTTACATACATAAGAAGAAAAAAAAATCAATTATTGAATATATAAGGAATTTAGGATTCCTTAATTCCTCTAGAGTGTCCACAGTATTTTGTAATATAAAAACCTTTAATAAAAACTTATTTTACTGGCGCATGGTTTTTGTCCAAATCAGGTAATATAATTATTGTGAATTAGAAGTGTGCTTATTATTTACTGAAATATTATTCCGTGTAGGCAAACGGGTAGGTGGCCAAGAGTTATTTTTAAGCCACAGCCCGTGACTCCACTGGGGCAAACGAAATAAGCCTCACAAATCGTTCTTTATTTCCCCAAGGGGACTAAGATTAATTTATGTATCACATCCACATGGAAAATGATTTACCAACTTTAAAACATCCAAAACACACCACCGAGTCATAATTCCTCGAATTTGTCAAATTTGCTTTTCTTGATCTGTAATCCAGTCAGCACTATATTAATCATCTAAATCCTAAACTTACTTTTACTTATACCTATACTAACTAAAACTACTACTACCTTGCTAAAAATTAAAAAAAAAAAAAAAAACATTTATTCTTTTCAAACCCTTAATTAAAACTCTTAAAACTTAAATTTTAACATAATAAGTAATTTTCGACTTATTCGCTGTTTGAACATAATGAAACTTACTAAACCAATAGTTGATAATACTTTCCTAATTAATTATTTGCCCTATCTTATTATAAAGAATTTTTATACAAAAAATCATCGTCGGCAATAGAGTTAACTTCCTAGTGGTAATATCCTAATATCCTATGTAATATCCTAAAGAATTTCCCCATATATATAAGTCTAACCATTTATTTTTAACTGAAACCCTAATAATTTGTCAAAGAAAAATTAAAAAAAAAAAAAGTATAACACTTAACAAATTTACAAAAAAAAAAAAAAAATAAGAAACAAAACCAAACCAATTAACTGATCATCACAAAGCTCACCAACATGCTGGAGGCCTTCAAGCAACGTTGGATTCAGAAAAGATTGTAAGTGATTCTCTTTACCTTTGTTTTTTTTTTATTTTTTTTATCTGTTATACTTAATTTTTTTTCTTTCTCTTACTTTAATACTGTATTTTGATTCGTATAATTGCAAAGACATCTAATAAGTGCGTAAAGAAATTATTGATTATGATTCTCAATTAATGCATTTAAGAGAGAAATGTTATGATATCTTTGCAATACTACGTACCTACTTCATTCTTTACACTTAGTACTATAAGAAAAAACTTTTGATTATAACCATAAATTAATTTTTCTTTCTTATTATTATAATGTATACCTAGTTGTAATGAGCTCCTTTTCAAGCCACTTTAAATGTATTTAAATTTAATTACATCGAGTTCTGAATTTTGTTTTGTAATAAATTAGATTATATTCACAACATGAAATAGTGTGTTATTTGAGGTAAAACTTCGAGGTCTGAAGAAACTGGATTAGTGTATTAGGGGATTTCCATATCAACTTATAAGTGACCACCAGGAAATCCATAGGTTGGGAGGGTATTGAGGTCAGGACTATCTTGTTCCGCCAGGTCTTTCCCAGGGAAATTTGTGTATATCTATACTTTGAAAGGGCTTTCTTTAGCACACGTGATTTTTTTTTGTAAGGCTTTAGGTCCACTGAGAAACAAGATCCCCGCCCATATTCCCGAACTAGCTAGTCTATCAAGCACGTGTGCGATGTTTCTAACAGGGACTAATGGTTTGCGCTCATCACGCGTTTTGTTTAAGCTACCACCTATACGACCATCAAAAGCTATCATTACAAATTAAATGGCGCCCAACGTGGGGCCCAAAGGTTATTTGATATCTAATTAAAACTTTGTTTACACAAAATATAATTTTTTATAATAACATCAATAGTATCTGTAAATTTTGGGACCCATAAACTAATTCTAGCAATCATGAGATTCAAAGATATAGATATACAGGAAGATATGTTAGATATTATTTTTACATTCGTGTTTGTTTGTTTAGTTTGGTTTTGGCCAAGAATGTAATAACAATCAAGCATATAGGATATTACTGTGTTAAAACTAGGTGTAGTAGGTTTTATTCAGTCCTATATGGGTTGAATGATTATTCATTCCTTTTTGTGTAGTAAGATAATGTCTAAAATATAATTCTAGGAATGATTCTAATTTACTAACGAAATAATATTTAGTGATATAATAAATTTTCGGAATAGCAATTGTGAAGCAATATAAATATAGCTCTGATTGACCACTTTTATTGTATCCTGTGTATTATTTTTGTTTGTCCTTATTTTAGTTTTTTTCCAATTTAAAATTTTGCCTTGTACTACTTAGAGACCCTATTATATGTAAATATTTCTTTGAAATTATACACAACCTTTTTCTGAAGACCATTTCCGAAGTTTTACTTAAATATATATTGTTTAATACTTTATTATGTCTATTAACCAAAGTAATGAGAATGTCGCCTCTGGGGATAATAGCAATAACGCACCACAATGCTCTATTTGTCGAAAGGATTATGAGATAGATGATATAGTAGTTTCGACTCCTTGCAGTCATATTTTCCATAAGAATTGTATTGTCAAAGTTCTTCAAGAGACACAAAGTTGTCCTATTTGTGCTACTGCTTGTAGGCAAACCAGACTTAAATGTCATAATATATTAGGAAACGCTGACAATGGGTCAGCTAATACTCAAGCTTCTTCTAATTTTCAAAATGTTAGCCATGGAGCAATTCCTAAAGCCCCTACTCAGAAGAAAAAACCCCCTAGACGTAATTTATTAGATTGGGGAATGTCACAAACACCTGCATCTAACTTGGGTGCTCATGATAATAATGATGGTCGATTATTAGATGAATTGTTAAATGTCTCACAATCACAGCACACCCAAACACTCCAAAGACAAAATTTGCAGGACATTAGCGATAATTCACTGCTAAATCTCATTAACGAGGCAGTGAGAAGTCAACTGGCTGCTATGAAAATCAGTCAAGATCCAAATCCCCCAAATACTTTTGTATCTCGGAACAATTATGGAAACCGTAACAGTATAGGAGGTCGTAGTTTTGATAATGGACCGAGAAATTCAGTAAATGTACCTAATTTTAGACAAAATCGTAATAATCTAGATCGAAATTTTACTTTAAATTGGACACCAGATAAAATTTCTTCCATCATATCTGGATGGCACTTAAAGTTTAGTGGCCAGGATGAAAGTAGTTTGTCCGTGGACAATTTCCTGTGTTCACGCTTTAACAGTTCAGAGTTTAAGAGGAGACTTTAATACCCTATGCCAACATATTCATATTTTGTTCAGTGACAAAGCCATCGATTGGTACTGGCGTTTTCACGCTACTGTAGCTAGAGTAGATTGGGATACATTATGTAGAGAATTGAGAAACCAATTTAGGGACCGGCGAACCGATTTTGATTTAAGAGAACAGATGCGAGGACGAAAACAAAGAAACGGTGAAAAATTCGATTCCTATTATGAGGCCATATTACAAATAACAGATCGTCTACAAGTTCCAGTAAATGAATATGATTTAATTGAAATTTTAAAACGTAATTTGCGGCCTGAAGTTCGAAAAGAAATTTTGCATTTTGATATTAGATCTATAGCTGAATTGAGGGATTTTGTAAGAAAACACGAGATATTAGAAGAAGAGCTAAGTCGATATAGGTCAAATAGAACTTTTGTACCACAGAAAATAGTTTCAGAATTGGACAATGAGATACTAGATAATACGGACATAATTGAAATTGATGAAATAAAGGAATTAGTCTGTTGGAATTGTTCCAAAACCGGTCATAAATTTGAGGATTGTTTAGGAGATAGAAAGATTTTCTGTTACGGTTGCGGTACTCCTAACATTTTTAAACCGAATTGTGCGAAATGCAATAAAATTCCAAAAAACTTCCCAGAACACAGTTCGAAGGGAAAATTACAGTCCCGGGGAACTCAAATGTAAAGCCCGAAACATTAAAACCTTATCCAGCAGAAAATTATAAAGCTAATGATACCGAATTTGTTAAAAAAGTTGTTCTTACTACTTATTTAAAACCGTACCACGTAAGATTAAGAGAATATAAAGAAGCAAAGGCAAGGATATTTAACGAGGAAATAAATGTTAAAAATAAAGGTAGAAAAAGTAAAAGATCGACACTGAGATTAAGAAATTTTTGGAAAAATGTACTGAGAAATAGGAAAAGTGTTTGTTCAGCAATAATATCAGATAAAACTAAATTTGATTTAAGACCTTTTGCAACTATACGAATATTTAATGAAGATATAGTAGGAATGATTGACACAGGAGCTACAATATCTTGCATCGCATCCGATTTTGCCAAAAAGTTTTTAATTGAAAATAAGTACCCTTTTGAGAAATTTAAAGTATATCTTAAAACCGCTGACGGTACACAACATTCTACAGCAGGCAGTGTTACTACACTTGTTAGTTTTAGGGGAAGATCCGAAACTTTGAAATTTCTTATTGTACCTAATTTAAGTCAGAATCTATATTTAGGTGTGGATTTTGTAAAAGCTTTTGGTTTGGCTAGTGATTTGTTTTGTGAGAAAATATCTGAAATGGAAAATACAAATTTTAATATCCGGAATAGTTCTGAAACTTCTGATTCTAATGTTCACGACTTAAGTGTCGATGAAAAGAATAAATTGGACGAAGCCATTAATTCGTTTCCTTCATACTCGAAGAAAGGCCTTGGTAGGACTTCGTTAGTCACACATGTGATTGATACTGCTAATAATAAACCTATAAAGCAAAGGCATTTTTCAGTTTCACCTGCGATTGAGGAGTTGTTATTTAAAGAAATAGACCGAATGCTTCAGTTAGGGGTTATCGAGGAGTCCCAAAGTCCTTGGTCATCGCCTGTGGCACTGGTGCACAAGCCTGGGAAGGTACGTCTGTGTTTAGACGCCAGGAAACTTAACAGTGTCACCGTGAAAGATGCTTATCCTCTGCCCTTAATTGATGGAATTCTCAGTAGGCTCCCGAAGGCAAGATTCATTACGAGTCTTGACCTGAAGGATGCCTTCTGGCAAATTCCATTGGATGAAGGGTCAAAGGAGAAGACAGCTTTCACGGTGCCTGGCCGTCCATTATACCAGTTCGTTACCATGCCCTTTGGCTTGTGTAACGCTCCACAGACGATGTCCAGACTGATGGATAAGGTTATCCCGGCCCACTTGCGAAACAGGGTCTTTGTGTATCTGGATGACCTACTCCTCATAACTGAAACATTCGATGAACATATTCTACTATTGCATGAAGTTGCATTACATTTAAGGACTGCGAATCTGACAATTAACATTGAAAAAAGTAAATTTGTACTTAAACAAGTAAAATACTTGGGACATTTAATCGGCCATGGCACGATTCGGACTGACCCGGACAAAGTTCAAGCCATTAGGGATTATCCGCTTCCGAAGTCCGTCCGTCAATTAAGGCGATTTTTGGGGATCTGTGGGTGGTACAGACGATTTGTCCGAAACTTCGCGACAGTGACAGTTCCGTTAACAGACATGTTAAAGAAAAATAAGAAATTTATATGGTCCGATGCCGCCAAAGCTTCATTTGAAGAGCTGAAAAACTCCTTATGTTCCGCACCGGTGTTGCACAACCCGGATTTTTCCCGTCCGTTTTCCATCCAATGCGACGCAAGTCAATATGGGATAGGGGCCGTGCTGGCACAGACAAATGACAGTGACGAGGAAGTACCTGTAGCTTATATGAGTCAAAAACTAACATCTGCCCAAAGAAACTACACAGTTTCAGAACAAGAATGTTTAGCTGCGGTTACTGCAATAAAGAAATTTCGAGCTTACGTCGAGGGCCACACTTTTGAGATCATAACCGATCATGCCTCACTCAAGTGGCTAATGAATCAAAGTGATTTGCACGGTAGACTCGCAAGGTGGGCGCTTAAGCTACAGGGCTTCAACTTTACAATACGCCACAGAAAGGGAAGTCAGAACATAGTCCCAGATTCGTTGTCACGAATGTTTTCGGAGAATAATGAGGATTTACAGCTTTTAAACATAGAAACTATTTTTGCTAACAAACTTGAAAACTCTATCGAAATAGATTTAGAATCAGATGAATTCAGGTCACAGGAATATTTATCCTTGATGACAAAACTACAGGAAAAGAACAAATATATTCCGGACATTAAAATTGATAATGGATTTATCTATAAGAGAATTGAACACTCGTCCGGCGATGAGGTTCAAGAGCAAATGTCATGGAAACTGTGGGTTCCACATGCTCTAACACAGGATTTGATAAAAAGGGCTCATGATCATCCTCTGTGCGCACATGGTGGTGTGGGCAAGACCTTAAATCGTTTAAAAACATTTTTCTTTTGGCCCAAAATGACCAAGCAAGTTACAGAGTACGTATTGAACTGTGACGTTTGTAAACAAACAAAAGCCACTAATAGAACGTTAAGACCTCCAATGGGTCAACAGTCCTCGTCCGTTCGAGTCTTTCAGAGACTTTATCTTGACCTATTAGGCCCATATCCCAGGTCGTCATCTGGTAATGTTGGCATCATTATAGTCTTAGACCATTTATCTAAATTTCACTTTCTTGAACCTATAAAGAAATTCACTGCCAACCTTATTGTGGAATTTTTGGAGAAACGCATCTTCCACATTTTCGGAGTTCCCGAATGTATCACCACTGACAATGGGGTGCAGTTTAAATCTAATCTTTTTAGAGAATTCTTAAATTCATATGGCGTTTTTCATAATCTTACAGCTATTTACTCTCCACAAGCAAACGCTAGTGAGCGAGTAAATCGCTCTGTCATAGCTGCCATTCGTGCTTATGTTAAACCTTCACAACAAAACTGGGATGAAAATCTTTCAGCGATAAGTTGCGCGTTAAGAAGTTCCAGACACGTTAGTTCGGGATTCTCCCCATACTTCCTTGTGTTTGGTCAAAATATGCTGGTAAATGGAAATTCATATAAGCTTTTAAGATCATTAAATTTATTAGAAGATGCACACACAGATCTGAAAAGGGACGAGAAATTGGAGTTGGTTCGACAAAAGGCTCAAGAGAACATAAGGAAGTCGTATGAAAGAAACGTCAGGACGTATAATCTTCGTGCTCGACCAGTTAACTACGAACCCGGTCAAATTGTATTTCGTAGGAATTTTGCGCAGTCAAAAGCTATAGACCATTTCAACAGCAAGTTAGCCAATCAGTTTGAGAAGGCTAAAATTATTGCCAAACATGGATCGAGTTATTATGAGCTACAAGATATGTCTGGGAAAAACCTAGGCAAATTCCATGCCAAAGACATACGTATTTGACTTCAGCTTTTGTCTCATTTTTAATAAAAAATTCAACAACACCTGTTTTGTAATGTGAAAAATTCTAATTATTCCATATTATTAATATCATACTATAATAATACAATTAAATTCATTCGTTTTATTTCGAATATCTTAAATTCAACATTTATTTCAAACTGTTGTATCTTTTTTTTTATAATGTCCTCAAAAGTACTTTTCATTGGTAAATTCCCTTTTGTCAAAATGAAAAGAACGAAATTCCCTCTATTGACAGTACGTAACATAATAGTAAGTTCATCACTGTCTTGTAAATTAATATATTGGCAATCATTTATTTGTTGCTCTAATTATTCTATTATCGATAAAACATGTATATCTCATGTATATGATATACATGATGAGAGAGATGTAAATATCATTCTGTCTCTCTTATGAGAAAGCTTTTAATATTCGAAAACGAATAGAATGTAAAATAGAATGTAATAAGCGGTAAAAATTATGAATATATTATTCTGGTTTTGGCAAAGACGTTCTTTTCTATTTTTTGAGTGGTAACAAGTTACATCGAGCGGTATTATCAAATTTAGATGATTGAAAAGTGCAGTTTTTTATAATATAAAAATTGTTACATACATAAGAAGAATAAAAAATCAATTATTGAATATATAAGGAATTTAGGATTCCTTAATTCCTCTAGAGTGTCCACAGTATTTTGTAATATAAAAACCTTTAATAAAAACTTATTTTACTGGCGCATGGTTTTTGTCCAAATCAGGTAATATAATTATTGTGAATTAGAAGTGTGCTTATTATTTACTGAAATATTATTCCGTGTAGGCAAACGGGTAGGTGGCCAAGAGTTATTTTTAAGCCACAGCCCGTGACTCCTCTGGGGCAAACGAAATAAGCCTCACAAATCGTTATTTATTTCCCAAGGGGACGGAGATTAATTTCTGTATCACATCCACATGGAAAATGATTTACCAACTTTAAAACATCCAAAACACACCACCGAGTCATAATTCCTCGAATTTGTCAAATTTGCTTTTCTTGATCTGTAATCCAGTCAGCACTATATTAATCATCTAAATCCTAAATTTACTTTTACTTATACCTATACTAACTAAAACTACTACTACCTTGCTAAAAATTAAAAAAAAAAAAAAAAACATTTATTCTTTTCAAACCCTTAATTAAAACTCTTAAAACTTAAATTTTAACATAATAAGTAATTTTCGACTTATTCGCTGTTTGAACATAATGAAACTTACTAAACCAATAGTTGATAATACTTTCCTAATTAATTATTTGCCCTATCTTATTATAAAGAATTTTTATACAAAAAATCATCGTCGGCAATAAAGTTAACTTCCTAGTGGTAATATCCTAATATCCTATGTAATATCCTAAAGAATTTCCCCATATATATAAGTCTAACCATTTATTTTTAACTGAAACCCTAATAATTTGTCAAAGAAAAATTAAAAAAAAAAAAAACAAGTATAACACTTAAAAAATTTACAAAAAAAAATAAGAAACAAAACCAAACCAATTAACTGATCATCACAAAGCTCACCAACATGCTGGAGGCCTTCAAGCAACGTTGGATTCAGAAAAGATTGTAAGTGATTCTCTTTACCTTTGTTTTTTTATATTTTTTTTTTATCTGTTATACTTAATTTTTTTTCTTTCTCTTACTATAATACTGTATTTTGATTCGTATAATTGCAAAGACATCTAATAAGTGCGTAAAGAAATTATTGATTATGATTCTCAATTAATGCATTTAAGAGAGAAATGTTATGATATCTTTGCAATACTACGTACCTACTTCATTCTTTACACTTAGTACTATAAGAAAGAACTTTTGATTATAACCATAAATTAATTTTTCTTTATTATTATTATAATGTATACCTAGTTGTAATGAGCTCCTTTTCAAGCCACTTTAAATGTATTTAAATTTAATTACATCGAGTTCTGAATTTTGTTTTGTAATAAATTAGATTATATTCACAACATGAAATAGTGTGTTATTTGAGGTAAAACTTCGAGGTCTGAAGAAACTGGATTAGTGTATTAGGGGATTTCCATATCAACTTATAAGTGACCACCAGGAAATCCATAGGTTGGGAGGGTATTGAGGTCAGGACTATTTCATCTTGTTCCGCCAGGTCTTTCCCAGGGAAATTTGTGTATATCTATACTTTGAAAGGGCTTTCTTTAGCACACGTGATTTTTTTTTTGTAAGGCTTTAGGTCCACTGAGAAACAAGATCCCCGCCCATATTCCCGAACTAGCTAGTCTATCAAGCACGTGTGCGATGTTTCTAACAGGGAGTAATGGTTTGCGCTCATCACGCGTTTTGTTTAAGCTACCACCTATACGACCATCAAAAGCTATCATTACAAAATCGACTCAGAAAACGATTCTAATCCGATTGGTATTCTTTAAGGTTGGTATAGGACGAATATTTTTGTATGTTACAAACATCAGCACAAACCCAATATACCCTCCCCACTAAAGTGGTATAGGGTATAATTATCAGCTGTTCGATTGCATATACCTGTTTATTGTACACTGTATGCGTCAATTATAAACCGATTCTCATAATGTGTTGTACAAAGATTTTGTTTTGTATAGAACTTGTTTATGTCAAATTTCATATTTTTAAATAAGGAAAACTCGTATTTTAAAAAGCAAAACCTAAGAGATTTTGGTACATAAGAAACTTACTTATGTCTAATCTCATCGCAATAATCGTAATTTTATTCCAGTAATAAGCGTTATAGTCATTTTCAGAAGGGGTCCTCATATATGAGGTAGGCCCAATTTTGGACCGATCCACATAGAATTTGGTAGAGAGATTTTGGCTCACAACAAACTTATTTGTATCGAATTTCATCGCTATAATCGTATTTTAAAGCCAGTAATGAGCTTTAAAGTAATTTTCTGAAGGGACCTTATATGGAGGGTAGGGTCAAATATAAACCGATCGTCATAAAACTTGGTTTTGGATCATATGAAACTTATTTATGTCGAATTTCATCGGTCTACTCGTATTTTTAAAACAGTTATGCCCGTTAAAGCTGTTTTCGGGGGTCCACTTGTATTGGAGAAATCCGAAAACGTGGACGGATATTACCTATTTTCAATACCAAACAAACCTTATCAATGGGGAATATTTATGCAAAATTTAAACTATCTAGCTCCTCCTTCGTGGACCCGATAACGCTAAAATACAATATCGAAATAAAACAAAATATCGATAACCTAAAGATGTCTACAGATGCCTCTAAAATCCGTTACCGATTATTTAGACTTATTGAAAATTTAAGTACACTTCGAATTAAAAGCAAATTTAGATAATTTATTTGTAATTTTGCACCAAATAATATCATTTCTACTTTATTCTTCAATGTGTATAGATTTTGAAAAAAGTTAATTGAATTGGGAAAAGATCAGAAATCTTGAAACTTAAATTATAGCTATATTTTTAAGAGTTATGAAATTTTATTATATATATATTATTATATATATTATTCTTTAAAGCTCGTTATTTTCACATCCCGAAAATTACGGGATTTTTGGGAATAATGATTTTCCTTTTGTCATCTCTAGTGGTGTGCTAAAATGGTATTATAGCAGTCATTTCGGAATGACTAATATAATGAAAAATATGTTCCTTAATGCAGTGCAACGGAAATCATAGAATAATTTGCCTATTTATATTTCCACTGCATTTTGGTAAAGAAGAGAAGTGAAACTTATGTCGGTAACGATATCATAGCGATAACGGTATTTAGACTTATTTCGGTATCATTTTAGCGATAACGGTTGCCAAATTTGGAATTTTGGCATCGATTACTTATCGAATATTATGGCATATGTTACCAATAGGAGCATAATTTAGCATGATTTGATTTTAATAGTATATTTAAGTTTTATGCTAAATTTTTCAATTTCTTTCACAAATATTTAAAAAAAATATTTTTTAATTGTTTTTTATAATTTTACAGCCTGTTTCACAATTTATCGATTTTCATGTTTTCTATTTGTTATCTGAACGTAAAATGGAATCGTACAAAACTTTAACAAATTAATTTCTAAAAATATCATTTAGACCTCATATTCATTTAAAAATGTATATTTTCAAATAATAAAATATAAAATATTATTTATTTCAGAACATAATTTTCAACCCTTTAGAAGTTTTCAATGTAATTGTACACAGAATATCCATTTTCTTGGCACTCGTTATAAAAGTATCTATGTATGTAGCAGTAGAGTGATTCAAGCTTGTATGATGGAAAAAAATTTGTATGACAGGCCGTCCCCTCCTCTAGAATTGTTCTTTGAATTGTAAAACTATGTCATACAAATAATTAGGCTGATTGGATAACGTTAACATGTGCCGCAACGGCTCTGAAGTTTCCAAGTGCATTTACAAGGGGAAAATATCGATTTTTTTTCAGTTTTTGCTCAAATTTGGCCATTTAGCAATAAATTTTGAACTTTATTGTAAAGGAATGTGCACAGAGTAAGCATTTCGGAAAGATATAAAACACAAAAAAGTTAATAGTTATTGCAAATTCCCCAGGCCATTAGCGTGTCTCACAGCACATAAATTCGAAATGTGATAAAAAAATTTATTTTTTTTTTGGGATATATTCTAAAAAATCATTTTGTTACTTAAAATATATCTAAAATTATTCGAATATTAGTTTTTGCCCTTATAAGATAACGCTAACTCGTTCTCGTTCACTCTATTTTAAATATCGGACTATATACGATAAATTCCATTAATTTTTTGTAAAGATGGCCGACAAATAAATATTATTTCGATATGGTACACTAAGAATTCCCAAATATTGCAAAATTTGACCTTTGAACTCCACAGTTTATGGGTTAAGAATATCCGATTTTAATAAAACTTCGGATATATATAATACTTTATTTAAAATGTGCAACAGTAAAGAATTAATACGTATTCTCTAAAATATTACAAAAGTAATGACATTTTCCCGAAATCCGCCGAGTTCAAATCGCAGGTACAGCTAAACTGTAAGAAATATTGATCTAATTTTATACCGTTTAATAGCCCCAAAAAACTGAAATTGGAGATTTGAAACGGCCGTTGAAAAAATCAAACTTTTTTGACCATAGCTGAGAAGAAGTTTGCGTTATCTTATAAGGGCAAAAACTAATATTCGAGTAATTATAGATATATTTTAAGTAACAACATTTTTTTTAGATTATATCCCAAAAAAGTAATATTTTTGTCACATATCGAATTCATGTGCCGTGGGACACGTTAATGTCCTGGGGAATTTGCAATAACTTTTAAAGTTTTCAAGTAATTTTTGTGTTTTATATATTTCCGAAATGCTTACTCTGAGCACATTACGATTCCTTTACAATAAATATGGCCAAATTTGAGCAAAAACTAATAAAACAGATATTTTTCCCTTGTAAATGCACTTGAAAACTTCAGAGTCGTTGCGGCACCTGTTAACGTTATCCTATCAGCCTAATTTTTTGTATGACATACAGTAAATCACAAAAATAAGTATACAGAAATACTGATAATTGGTTTTATTTAAAAAAGGATATTATTTTTTCAAAAAACAAAAATGTAACACATTTATTTATTAAAAACAGTTATGATAATTATTATTCACTACTTTTTTACTGGATATTTTTGTTATTTGAGTTCTCATTTAAGGTGAAGCCAAATACATAGGTACAAAATTTACGTCACAATAGTAAGTATACAGATTATTTCAATATATATTTGTTTTCATGATATTAACAAAATTTATGAAAATTTTACCTGTTTGAATATAATTACTTTATAATAAAATATTTTTACACAATAACTTGGAAAAAGTCCACTTTTAGTTCCGAAAAATTGAAATTTTTGGTAATTGACCTGAATATTACTTATAGGAGCATTTTTTTCATATTTAAGGGCATCTTGCTATTTAAACCCCCGGAGTTTTGGATCGGGTATTCAATAATATCCCTTGTTTGTTCATTATGATGCATTAGAAGACGATATTTTAACTTTTAAAGTAATTATTTCTTTACATTGTCGTTTTTAACAAGATATAGCGTTCATATTCGATATTTAATGGGGATTTCCTAAAATGTATTTCTTAAAATGCGAAATTATTAATACTTGTACTAGTTTCCATTAATTAACACAAGTTTTTTGATTCCAATCATCCATTACACACTTCTAAATACTACCAGTAATCGTCAAATGGTGACCATGTCAATAACTTACATTACATATCGGTTCCGAAATTGGTCATTGTCCAAAATAATACGATTTTTATATTAAATCAGGCTCAATTAGTTGTATGAATACGAATTGAACAATTTTGAACAATGATACGTCTTAATTTGTTGCTAGAACAAATAAAATGCTCGATCCATAAAACATGGTTATTGTCTCGGGTATATCAAGGTATGCACAGTGGGGCAGAATGGACATTTTTTGGAAATAAATCTGGCATTTCTAAACGGCTGATCCGATCGGGATAAAATTTGGCGTGAGCGTAGGAGTATTCGAGTTTAAGTTTTGAAGATGAACCCTGCAGATGCCCCAGGGACGGCGCTGTGGCGGCTCAAAGTAGGGTACCTACGACATGTAAAATTTTTAAACTCGTGCCATTTTTTTGTTTTTCATCCAAATACAAAGATTTTTATATTTTCTGAAAGCGCTCGACGAGATCTTGAAAAAACATGCTTAGACATACTACTTATCTCTTATAATATCAGAGTTAAATTTAGTGATACAAAATTTACCATACCTTGGTCCGCCTTTTTTTGAATACCGGGCGTAATTTAGGACCAAATGGACTCAATTTTTTCTTGTTAGTTAGACAACAAAATTTCCAATAAAATACAAAATATTTCAGATCAATATCATTTACAGATCCAAAAATATACGTTTTTTAATTTAAAAATTCAAAAAATTTAGATTTTTGCCGTTTTTTTGCCAAAAATGTGTCTTAACTCTTTTATTAATAAAATAAAATTTTCTTTAAGAACATATAACAATTTTATAGTTTTCTAAAAGGTATCTTTACGCAGAACGCTTTGGCGTAAAAAACTTGTCCTATTTTTTGAAAATGTTGCCACTGCGTCCTTCCGAACATGACCTATTTTTTATCAAAACTTCAACTTTGGGCGACATGTTCTAAAATCCCAAAGCTGGGATCAGAAAACTGAAAGCAGTTTTGGAAACCTCAATATGTTTTCTATTTACTCCAAAAGTATTTTCCCAGCCCTGAAAGAAATGTGGACCCTATGGGCAAAAAAGTAAAAAATCCCATTTTTGGGATTTTCATTCCAATTTCTGGGAATTGCGGGATGCCCTTTGACCTTTTCAATTTTTTTTGCATTTTCTTATTTGAAATGACAAATTTAAGAAGCGTTGAAAATTTTATTGAGTTTTGTTCATAAATAAAGATTTTGTCATATATTACATATTTGTTTAATTTCTAAAACTATGATTTATATCAAAATTTTAATAGGGTCGCAGATAGCTACAACAATTTAGTCCATATTTAATATCATTTCTTAGTTAGATATGGAAATTCTCGACCCTTTACAAAAAATTTCAAGCCAATATCTCAATTACATTCAAAAATATGTTCATTTAAACCTGTGTCCTTTAATTTCATCTTTTTTATATAAGATAAGATAAGATTGTAACAGCTGATGATCAGCTGAGTGGACGAGGCTACTTTATTAATTGTATCATAGTATGTAATAATTTTTAAACTCAAAAGCCAAAATTATGAAATTATTTGCTTCTATATGTCCTGTAAATGCCCATTTAATTTATTTACATATATTTAATTCGCGATTAATTCGTTTCGCGAAAAGTTTCATTTTTAAATTTAAAATCGATTCGCGAATAAATAAAAATATACAAAATAAAAATTATGTGGTATAAATTTAGAACTTACACAATGTGATTATCATTTCTGGTATCATCCGCCATCAAGTTAAAGTCTCCTAAAAAACTGTCAAAATATTTTTTTGGATAGTTTTCAATTATTTCTAATTTTTTGAGCTCTTCGTATAAAGATTCAATTGTACGATCGGCTGTCAAATCGTTAGATGTCTTGATTTTGGTTTCTTTTATATTTTTTACTTTTTTTGCCATTGACGATTTATATTTCTTTTTGTTATCAGAACACCATGCTTTTTTGAGTAACTCATATTCGATTCTGAAAAAAACATAAATATATAAAACAAATATGCGTATATACTAGGAATGACAATCCCGATCCCAAAAATCCCGAGATTTTTCCGAATTGGTAAATCACGTTTCCCAGGATATGCCAAAATAAATCCCGGAATTGGGATATGTATTTTGTGTCGTCAAAATACTTAATATTTTTCAAAGGAAAGGTCCTAAATTGATGTTCGAATAATTGAATTGGGTTCTGTCATAATTATCAGTTCTCATAGAACGGTATGCGGTTTTAAAAAGAGCTTACGTCTAATTTCGGAACTTAATATTTATTTAGGAAGTATGTAGGGGAGTTTTCCCGTTTTTCCTACCGAGCTCGTCCCCGGGTGGCGGATAGGGGGTGGTGATGGGCCATCTGTCCTCCCCCAGTTTTAGTTTGACTCAAGCTGAGGGAGGGCAGATTGTCCTCCACCTGGGAATATTATATTCCCCGCGGACCAAAAAACTGAAAAAAACAACATGGAAAATAAAAATAAAAAGATGAAAGTTACGGTGCAGGGCCTAAATAACCCAGTACCGGCGGGTTATGTGTCGTCGTCATCCTGCAATCGTGAGCAAAATACTACTACGGAGGTGGCTACCTTGGCCTCCTTGGCGGACAAAGCGTCAAGTGTACAGCATGCCATTGGCAAAAACATAGGGGTGAAAGAGAAGGGTGTACTCGAAGAGAGCTCTAAGCTACCTCAGCCTTTAAATATAGGTGAGGGTTCCGAATCTGAATCCTCAGATGATAATAACAACACCATTATAGCAAATCCCAAAAAGGATTAAGTAGAGAAAATGGTGGTGCATAGCATAGCTAAACTACCTATTACTAAGAAAAGACTATCTGGAGCACAGAGGAGGAAGTTGAAAAAGATGCTTCAGGAAATCATAGTTAGTCAATCCAACGACACTCCAAAGGAAAAATCGGACTCTCTCACAAGATCTGAGGCAAAGAGGATCAGGTCTCCCGAAGAGTTGATAACTGAGAATAAATCGAAGAAGAAAAAGAGCTCCCCGTCTTCTAATACACAGTCGAAGCCAAGCCATACTTCACTCAAAGGAACCTCAAGTCAGAATCCTGAGAGTAAAGGTGACAACGCCAAGATAGATATTCCGAAGACGACCACGTCGGCGAAATCAACCTCGAAGGTACGGGTATCTCAAAAGAAGCCCCGAAAAGCGAGGAAAGAGAGGGTAGACATTGGAAAAGGAAAAGAGCCGCCATCATATGCCAAAATTGTCAGAAAAAGACACCGGGACGATCTCTGCTATGCAGTTTACGATGCCGGTAATCCGACAGGCAAAATTCCAATAGACCAACAGAGTAAGGTAGAAGATCTGGTGAACAATAAGATAGTGGACCATGCAATCGCTTCAAAGGGCAAACAACCAATAGAGAGCGAGAGCTGCGAGTTCAGCATGGGCGTGATGTTGATGAGGTTGGCATCTCACCAATGTGTTAGCACCCTAAAGAACTTGGTGGAAAGTATCCCTCCTCCCTGGGACAGCGCTAAGCTGGAACTGACAAAGAAGAGCGAGCTTCCGGTGCTCTCAAAGTCCACTGCCTACATAAAAGGATAGGGCAGTAAACTGGCTAATGAACGTATACTGGAAATTCTTGGTGGTCAAAATGCTGAGCTGGCCGTGGAAAAATGGGATTTCTTTTACAGGAAAGAAGAACCTGAGGGAACTTTATTTGTAATATGTATCGACCAGAAATCTATGGCTAGTCTTTTCAAGAATAAAGGTAGGGCTTACTTCGCCTCTAAAGCTGTCATATCAAAATTGGGAAGGTGCCGATTGGAAGGGCTGTTACAACAAGCCTCGAAAAGGATACTAAAATACATAAGACCACAGCATCAGTAGCAACTAATGATAACGTAAAGGAGCCAAATCCTAAAAGCGAGGAAGGTACCACTAACTTTCCAAAATTGGGGAGGCGCCGATTGAAAGGGATGTCAAAACCGGCCCGATAAGGACACTAAAACACCTAAGACGGTACCCAAGGCATCATTAGCATTAGGTAATTTTGAGGATTCAAATTCCAAAAGCGAGGAGGAAATCACTCACTTGCCAGAAGACAGAACAGAAGTGCTGTCCAAAATTGGGAAAGTGTCGATTAAAAAAACTGCTCTTGCTATGAATAATAAGGACACTACCATCAATGGTACCCACTGCATCAATAGCCACTTCAGGTTACTCGGAGTAGTCAAATCCAACGAGTTTAAATGGATGACAATGATTGAGGTTATTCAAATAAACCTCCATCGGAGCGAGACAGCTACCAATGCTCTGATGGCTAAAATTAACACAGGTAAGATACATATAGTTTTAATCCAGGAGCCTTGGACGATTCGCAACAAGGTTTCTGGATTAAATCACGTAAATTTCCAACTTTTCTACGCTGATACATGGTCTCGACCGAGAACATGTATCTTATGTCACAAGAACTTATGTTTTCTCCTCTCAACAGGATTATCCACATCGGATGCAACGGTTCTGAAGCAAGGTCGTGGCAACATATACGTTACATCTGTTTACCTGCCTTTCGATTATCCGACACTACCACCAACGTCGGAGCTGATAAAACTAGTCGAAGAGGCACAAAGGAAAAATAAGAAAATTGTAATAGGTTGTGATGTCAACTCCCACCATGTAGCTTGGGGTAGTACAAACACCAATCGCAGAGGATAAGCCCTCATGGATTTCCTTAATACTAAAGACTTGATAACATTGAACTTAGGTAATAAAGCTACCTTCGTCAATAGAATCAGAGAAGAAGTATTAGATATAACTATATGTTCAGAAGAGCTTATAAACGATAAAGTTTCGTTATGAGTCTAAAACTAATTGGACAATGTTCGGGACCTTACTAAAGAACCGTTTAGGTCAGGACACTTTTCAATGTCGAAATAAAGAGGACATAGACGCCAAAGTAGAAACGCTCACAAGTGCCTTGGTTGAATCGTTCGAGGACAGCTGCGCTCTGCGAGAGCGGAGATCTGCCCAGAAGAAACCCTGGGTAACCGGGGAGATCCGGAACCTTGGTAAGACTCTTCGCAAACTATTCAACCGGGCACGGCGTAAAAAGACCGCAGTATACTGGGATGAGTATCGTAGTAAACTTGGTGAATATAAGAAAATTGTTCGTAAAGCCAAACAAGACTCTTGGAAACTTTTCTGTGAAAAGGTAGACAGCGTAAATGACGTATCGAAGATAAAAAATTCCTATCCAAAACTCACGTCCAATTCCAACCGGAATCTATGATCGATGACACGGGATGGAGGCTGGAGGGTATGGACAAGACGATCGTCTTATTATGTATGTCGAAGTTATGTCGATTTTCTCTCGAATTTTCAAAATGGTATTATGTATGTCGATTTTTTATAGAAATATAACTAAGTTAAAAATCTATTACTAAAAATGGTATTATATATGTCGTATTTGAATGGAAAATTCTACAGAAAGTGTCGATGTGTATTTTACTGGTGACAAAAACTTTCAAAGCTATTAGCATCAGCTCCCGTAGCTCAAATTTGCTGAAATTTGGAAGTTATGAGTACACCAGAGGAACATATAATGTAATGTTCGAATATTCGAAGTTAAATTCGAAAATTCGAAATAAAGTTCGAAAAATGTTTTATGGCTTTAAAATACTCTCTGAATCATAAAAACGAAAATCTGAATATTCGAACATATGTTCGAAAATGTTTTGAGTCTACTTAAATCTCTTCCTGTAGTAAAAATTGACTAAAATTTGATAATTATGATTACTATGGTGGCAATATAATATTGTGTTCGAAAATTCGAAATTAAGTTCGAAACATGTTTAATGGCTTTAAAATAATCTTCGAATAATAAAAAAAAAAACTTCGAAAATTACTTAAGTCTATAAAAACTAGTGTTGGAATATCCGAAATTAAGTGCATTATTTAATTTCGAAAATTCGAACTTTTGTTCGGAGTACAAAAAATAATGTTGGAAAATAATTTATTAATTCAATGTGCTATATATAAAGGTAAAAAAACTAATAAAAATAGTGAATATCGAGACGATTTTTACTATTTTCTCTTTTTTCATCAGAAGAAATATGCCGCAATACTTAAAATTTTCAATAAAGTAAATTATATAAGTTTTCAAAATAATCTACTACAAAAAAAAAATACTCATGTCGAATTTGTTACATAATACCAATAAAATTTAAATTCGACTACGACTACGACGATTGTCGATTTTCGACTACGACATACATAATAAGGGTTAATGACTCTCATTTCCCGGTATATCGAATAACATAAATGAACCGATATTGGAGGAAGAGGAGGCTAACACGGAAATTGTAATTACATCTGATATGGTTAAAGGGGCAATCAAGAGCTTTGCTCCCTATAAAGCTGCAGGTCCGGATGGCATTTTCACGGCCCTTTAACAGATGGAGGCTTGGTTGGTTTCCGTACATTTGTCTCTGATATTTACTGCGTGCTTGAAATTCACATATACCCCCATTAAATGGCAGGATGCAAGGGTAATATTTATACCTAAACCAGGGAAACCTAGCTATGCGACACCTAAGTCTTATCGACCGATAAGTCTTACGTCATTCCTACTTAAAACCTTGGAACGGATAATCGATAATATGATTAAAAGCAGTATACCCGACAAAGACCTACAATTTAAGCAGCATGCTTATGTAAAGGGACGATCGGTGGAAACCGCTTTAAACGAAGTTGTCCACTACATAGGTGCATCCTTTGATAGCAAACTATATACACTGGCGGTATGTATTGACATCGAAGGCGCCTTCAATAACGTGCATACTGATACTCTTATCCAATCCCTAGACCACTTTTACGTTGACCGGGTGATCCGTAACTGGATCAACCACATGCTAAGGAACAGATGGATAAGCTGCGAGATATACGATATAACTATCAGGAAGAAGGTATTTCGCGGTATACCACAGGGTGGCATTTTGTCACCTTTACTCTGGGTTACCACGATTAATAGCTTCCTAAGGACCCTAACCGAGACAGGACTTAGACCTGTCTGCTATGCAGACGATGTCGTAATACTTTTAAAGGGAAAGGATCCAAATTACTTGTGTAGAAGAGCTGAGGAGGCACTGAATACGGCCTTGAGCTGGGCTCAACCGAGAGTCCTCAATGTTAACCCGGCGAAGACGGAAATCTGTCTTTTCACAAGAAAGACAAAAATTTCTATGTATACTGAACCTTTCTTCCTGGGCAAGAAGATACCAGTGACAGACAAAGTTAAGTACTTAAGTGCAATCCTCGACCGGAAATTAAAATGGAGACACCACATAGAGGAAAGGATCAACAAGGCACATGTAGGAGAACTATAGGCATGAAATGGGGTCTTAGTCCTACTATGACAAATTGGCTTTATAAAAGTGTAATTAGACCAATTCTAGCTTATGCTTCAATAAACTGGATGACTGCTTTAGACAAAAAGTGCAATATCAAACTACTACAGGGAGTTCAGCGTACATGCTGCTTGGGTATAAGTGGTGCCATGTGTACTACTTCAACCAAGGTTCTGGAAACGTTGCTAGATATTCCACCCATTGAAACATATTTAAGATATGAGGCGGCGCTTACAGCCGAACGGCTCTTTACTTTAGGCGAACTGGCCAAAAGCGGTTATAGGACACGTCATCAATGTATACTGGACACATTGGAAGGTTATACACAATCGGACGTGCCTGATCGTATACCAGACACAGAGTATCTCGGAAACTTTGAAACGCTGATCCCAGATAGAATGTCTTGGCCAAGAGGAACATTAGAGCAAATACCAGTAGGAATACGTTGTTACACGGATGGCTCTAAATTGGGGGACAAAGTGGGGCTGGGGATCTATATTGGGTCTTCAATACAGAAATATACCACCGTTTACCTAATCATAACACAAGCTTCCATGCAGAAGTACGAGCAATAACGGAATGCGTAAATTGGATTAGAATAAATATGGCGCCCACAGCGCTTAATATATTTACCGATAGCCAGAAGGCAATTAGGGCGATATCAGGCGATAGAACTAAATCTAAGACCGTATAGGATTGTAAGAAAGCTTTAACTGAATACTCTCCCAGAGGTAAGGTTTACATCATATGGGTACCAGCGTACTCGGGAGTAGTCGGTAACGAAAGGGCGAATGTAATAGCTTTAAAGGGTAGGGAGCTGGAGGCAGTTAACCTGACAAACGCGAAACCATTCGACGCAATAAAAGCTGAATTAAAAATATGGGTGAGAGAATCCCATAAGGCCTCTTGGAATAATGAAACAGTGGGTAGAACCACGAAGATCCTATGGGGAGACCCTGATGAGAGCATGACGAAAAATCTCCTCAAAATGAGCAAGTCTAAAGTTAGTATGATGGTACGTATTCTGAGTGGACACACAGGATTACGAGCACATCTATGCAAAATTGGACGTGCGGATTCAGACGAATGTAGAGCATGTGAAGAGGGCAGTGAAACTCTGGAGCACTTTCTTTGCCACTGCTAGGCATTCGTCGAAGTTAGATCCAAGTATCTTGGAAGTGATGTTATTCCGGAAATAACATTCCTGGAGGATTCTTAGGAATTACGTTCAGGAAACTGAGTTTATGAACACCTTTTTTCATGACAAGGAGCGCACCACAGACCCGACAGTGGCCTAGGTGTATTTCTTCGGATTTGAATGTAGTATACATCCTCCTATTAACCTACCTACCATGTAGTTAAAAAGTTTCAGAAATTATGAAATTCTAAGTTTATTTTTAAATTGGAATTAATTTCATTGTTGTAATTTAAATATATCTTCTGTCTGCTAAATTTCCACAAAATTAAACAATTATCTTTACAAAAATGAAGATTTTTATACATAAAATAATTAAATTTATGTAATCCCGAAATCACGAAAAAATTAAAATTGTTAGGTTTTTCATTAATATAAATAAAATGAATGCACAATTTTGCAAATCTTGCAAAAAACTTTTCAAATGATACCACATATTGTATATTTTGTTAAAGAAAAAACTGTAAAATTTAAAAAAATAACTAAAAAGGGACCTTTTTGTAAGCTGGGAAAAATATTGAATTGAACATGAAAAATCGTGTCCCCCATAGGATATTTTCTTGAAAACTGTCCTGCTCACAAACGGACAACACTGAACCCAAAATATTTTGGGAAACATCTTATAGCATAACAGGGAATATTTTGAGGGGGATAACTCAAGCACCATTTTTTGTGAGTCGGTCTAATGTACATTAACCCGACTCACTCTGTAATTAACTTGATTTGTTTTTGAAAAATTGCCATATTCAACAATACTAAAAATTATTATGTATATGTGCCGAATCTTTAATACCCTTCACCATGATACTTTATTTCATGTTTCTACGTTCATTATTATAGATAATTCAAAAAGTATCTTTTGAAAAACGGGTTCTCACTTACCCCGGGATCTTCATACTTTATTTGATGTTTCTAGGTCCAATATTATAGAAAATTCAAAAAGTGTCTTTTGAAAGACGAAAAAGTCCCCTTTTTATGGGTTTTAACTTAAGCCAGGCTCCACATACATAAATTCATGTTTATAGCCACTGAACACCAAGAAATGAAACTGTGACGTTTTTTTTTACAACAATAACGTTACGCTCTTCTCACAGACGAGTTCTGTGTAACTCTAACACACATGTAAGAATGCCACTCTCTCTCAAAACTTCAAAACTTTGTCGCGAAAATTCGAGGCTTATACCACTTTCAAGTAATTTTTATCACTTAACGTTATATTTTCTATTTTTTACAAACGAAAAAAATATTTTTTATTTTTTGACATTAAATTTTTGTTGTTGAAATTAAAACTGAAAAAAGACAATGTTGTAAATTTTCGTATGGTACAAGAAAAAAATATTACAAATAAATAATTTATTTTTTCAATATTGCAGTTTAAAAAGCCAACATATATTCTTCTAAAATGTTTATAGATAAATTATGTTGCAAAATATTTAAAAAATCTTTTAAAATAAAAATTTAAATGTAAAAATGTTTTCAATAGTTTTAAATTCGACTTTTTGCAACTATGTTGGCTTGAGAATATATGGGCTTATAATATATTCTTGGAGCTAGGTACCGACTGACAGTAGACTTAGGTACTTTTTGACAGCGTTTCACTTCTTGATGTTCAGTGTTTCTAGCCAATAACAACACATTAGTGCTTCTCTCGATCTGCTACTCTTGCTCTCTCGGATTTTTGATCATATATCCGGTTTTTATGGACCGATTTTGCTGATTGTAAAGAGCGATCTTCTCGAAAGCATGAAGATTCGGATCTCGTCTTTATCCGGGATCCTCTAAAAACTGATTTCAACAAACATATAGACGGACAGACATATAGACGGACAGACATACAGACGGACATAGATTAATCAACTCCGCTACCTATAAGGATCCAGAATATATATACTTTATGTGGTCGGGAAATTATATTATAGAAAATACAAACGGAATGACAAACTTATATATACCCTTCACACGAAGGTGAAGAGTATAAAACATAATCAGCTGCTTTATCGCAGTCACCTTTCTAATTATGCAGATATAGAGGCAGATAAAAAAATAACCACTACACACACAATATTGGGATTTTTCCAATGAAATTGCATTGAGCAAAATGTTTGGTTATTTTCGACTTTGAAAATATTAATTTAAAATGGAGCAATAAGCATAATCTCTCAACACAACAGCGTTAAGGCGGCAACGAGTTTCACGCTTTTAAAACTTTTCGCGCTTTATAAACGGCAAGTTACAAAACACACGTCATTTTGATCTTTCTTTTAATGTTTTTTAAGACTATTACTATGGAGTCTACGTTTTAGTTTTCAATTAAATAATCCATAGTTTATTAAGAACATTTATTGATGATATAAAAAGTAGATACAAGTTTAAAAAAATAAGTAAAAAAAACGTCTTCATTATGCAACGATCGAACACAGACTGACTGATTGCTCTTTTCGGGTTGGTTGCATGAACTCATCCCACAATTCGGCCGTCCTGATGTGGATTCGTCCCGAATTCGTCATTACTCAAACTTCATATACTCGGCACAGATTGTAGTAAGTCTCGGACCATCAGTATCTCCAACTCGCTCTACGTTGTACGTGTCGTTTGCTTTCACGCCAGTAACTGTATACGGTCCCAAATATTTTGGTTTTAATTTAAGACCGGAATTGAGTCTTTCCACTTGTCCATTTGCTCGGGGTAGACCGGTGGTAATGAGATGATGTCTTATATTCTGAGCTTGACAAAAATTCTTGAAGTCTTCGGAAGAAAACGCAGTACCCCTATCTGATATTATCTGCACTGGATTACCAAAGGTCAGTAGTGGATTTAGTCGGATACAACCAGCACAATTTCGTTAAAGCGTCTATTACGGCTAATATATGTTTATATTGCTTAGACGTTGACTCCAAAGGTTCTAGGTGATCTATGTGATACGTATGGAGCGGTACATCTACCTTATTGAGAGGACGAAGTTCGCCTTCCTGCTTTCCACGTTTCTTGTTGTTTATTATACACGGTGTGACGAGCAAAAGTCGCTTAGACTTGTTTTTGTCTCACAAATTTTTTTTTAAATAAATGAATTAAATTGTTTTGTTTTATTATTCAAATTTGTATAAACGTTAATTATAATTTTAATCTAAGTAACGCCACCTAGTACTAAGTAGGAAAACAAAACAAACAAATATCCCAAAGCAACCATGGGACAGCTGTTAACAGCTGTGATATTGGTGATTGTGTATGTATGTGTAGCTGATTGACACTATAAAAGGATGGCAGTTGTGAATAAAAGAGTGAGTCAGCCAGCTGCCGGCGAAGAGGAAAAGTGACTTTTAATCCTCTGGCTTAATAAATAAATTTTTGTAACGAACCCTGGGAGCCGCGAGCTCTACCCCAGCATAAGGTGGAAAACACGTCGTTACAATGGCGCCCGAGCAGGGACAATAAAAAAATATATATTGTCTCAAGCCAGAGAGAAAGAAATATAATTTTTAAATAATACCGTGCGTAAAAAAAATAAATAACTGTTTTTGTCTAACCTAAAAACTGTGTAAATTATCAAACAAAAAAAAGAAGAGAAGTTAAATAAAGAAAATATATGTAAAAAAAAAAAATAAATAAATTTTAAGAAACTGTGAAATAACTGTGTGATGAGATTAATCGCCTGTTAGAGATACAGACAAAACATGAAACGCTAGCAGTTTCTCCCGCAGTAAAGTCATTAAAACCCCCGGAACAGCTTACATTCTTTAAGTCACCGGTTAAGGAAGAACGAAGTAGTGCAAGCCAGACAACAGTCGAAGTTATCAAAACCGAATGCAGAATGGAAGTTATGGAAAAGATAAGGAAGTGGGGTATATATTTCGACGGAACTCGTGATCCATTGGAGTTCATCGAACGTACAGAAGAACTCTCAGATATGTACGGTGTGTCCGTGGACGTGTTGCCGAAATTAATGCCTGAATTTCTACGAGATCGTGCCCTTACATGGTTTCGTAATAATAACAAATTTTGGGTTAAGTGGAATGATTTTAAATTCGCTTTTTGCAAATTCTTTCTTCCACCAAGATATTATGAGAAACTGGAAGATGAGATACAAAATCGTACACAACGACGTAACGAAAAATTTAAGGACTATCTTTTAGCCCTACAAAACCTTATGAGGCACACTAAAATAACAAAAATTAGAGAGGATATATAGAAATTGTCATGCAGATTACCAATGGTATATTAAAAGGAAAGATTTCTCATCCCTACCAGAACTCACAACGCAAGCCGAAGACTTGGAAAGTATCAAAAACAGGCCCCAGCAAAACAACGACAACTCATCCAGACAGCCAAATACATCTGCTTTTAGTGGACAACAACGTTCCAGATGTCAAGCTTGCGGTGGTAATGGTCACGAGAATGGGAGGAGTCCCAACAATGGGAGTAATTCGGGAAACCCTTTTGGAGGGCGACGGAACTGAGGCGTAACGTCCCTCCAAACCACCCTACCTCAGTAAATCAACCCGCACTACAATGCGAAGAGCACCGCATAACAGCAAGAATATTAATACAAAACAAATTGATAACTTCTACGATTGATACCGGTGCAACCAGAAACTTCATAAAAGCTGAGTTTTTAAGGCAATTCGAAGGTGAACTCAAGAAGGTCAATGAAGAGCTGGAAGTAGTATTGGCAGATGGGTCACGATTGGAAATGCAACAAAAATGTGTATTTTTTATATAATGCCAGATTTTTTTGAAGAAATGATATTAGGCCTAGAATTTCTACGAACCTTTAATACTACGATAAACTGTGCTGGATTGTGCTTGAATTTCGAATTTAAAAATACCCCATCGAAGCCACAACCATTTGAACTCATTTCCCAGTCAGAAGATGGAGGACATCGTACTATTCCAGAACACAGTCCTGATGAGCAGCAGATTATTAAATCTTTTCTGGAAACCGAGCTACCAAAATTCAGTAAAATTACTGGTCTTTCAAATATTGCAGAGCACAAAATAATTATGAAGGATGATCGCCCGATAGAAATCAGGTATGCTCAAAGAAATCCTGCTATGCAAGCAATCATCGATGCGGAAGTGAATATGTTGATTGCCAAAGGATGTATAGAACCTTCAACTAGCCCCTATAGTTTCCCGATAACCCTTGCTAAGAAGAAAAATGGTACCTGGAGAGTATGCATGGACTTCCGTCAACTAAATTTAAGGTCAGTACCCGATGCTTATCCATTACCTAGAATAGATACAATACTAAACAGGCTGAGAAATGCAAACTACGTAAGTAGTCTGGACCTAAAAGACGGTTACTGGCAAATTCCTTTGGAATCCAATAGTAAGAAGTATACGGCGTTTGCTGTAATGAGCCGTGGGTTATATCAATGGCGTGTAATGCCATTTGGCTTACACTCAGCTCCCGCCACGTTCCAAAGAGCTCTGGACAATGTTATAGGGCCAGACCTGGAACCTCACGCCTTTGCATATCTAGACGATATCATAGTTATTGGAAGAACTCTTGAAGAACATTTAAGTAATCTTAAGGAAGTATTCCGCCGATTAGTAGCAGCAAAGTTAAAAATTAACCCCGAAAAATGCGAATTTTTTAAACGTGAAACAAAGTATCTCGGCCACGTCGTCAGCGCAAATGGTATTCATACTGATCCAGATAAGGTAGCTGCGATAAAGGAAGTGAAACCTCCAGGAAATATAAAAGAAATCCGAAGATTTCTGGGAGTTGCCTCCTGGTACCGAAGATTTGTGCCAGACTTCGCCAAGATTTCCCAACCCCTCACACAACTATTGAAAAAGGGAAAACACTGGAAGTGGGGAGAAGTCCAGCAGACAGCGTTCGATCTACTAAAGGAGAAACTGACAACTGCACCAGTATTAGCCTGTCCTGACTTTAATGAAATATTCACCCTTCAAACAGATGCAAGCGATCATGGAATTGGCGCTGTCCTTACACAAGAGCTGGACGGGGCTGAAAGAGTCATAGCGTATGCTAGCCGCCATCTGAATAACGCAGAAAAAAATTATTCTGCAACTGAAAAGGAATGTCTTGCCATAATATGGGGCGTACGGAAAATAAGACCCTATCTTGAGGGTTATAAATTCAACATTATAACTGATCATTTGTCCTTAAAGTGGTTAAATTCAATTGAGAGTCCTATTGGACGCCTATTGGACTCGAATTGCAACAGTTTAATTTTACCGTACAGTATCGTAAGGGGAAACAAAATGTCGTTGCTGATGCTCTATCTCGACAACCATGCGATACATTGAAGGTTATAAACACGAAATCCAGCGCTAATACGTGCCCTTGGCTCGAAAAACGAAAGAAAGAAGTTGCTGAATCACCTGAAAAACATTCTGATTACAGCATTGTTAATAGTCAACTGTATTGACACTTCCCACGTAGTATCAACGATGATGACTCTAATCCCTGGAAACTCTGTGTCGCGAGTCCCCTTAGGAGCCGTGTACTACAAGAAAACCATGACATACCGGCGGCAGGCCATCTTGGCATACGAAAAACAAGCAATAGGATTGCTGCTCGTTATTACTGACCTGGAATGTTTCGAGACATCAGCCGTTATGTTCCTAAATGTGAATCCTGTCAACGTCATAAGGTTAGCCAACAACGTCCTGCCGGCGAAATGCTGACCCGAATTCCCGAGGAACCCTGAGCGACAATATGCGCTGATTTTGTGGGCCCTTTACCCCGTTCAAAGCATGTCTGTACGATGCTTCTCGTATTCATCGACAGGTTTTCCAACTGGTGTGAGCTTGTACCACTTCGAAAGGCTACATCCGAAAGTCTCGTGAAGGCATTTAGGGAACGAATCGTTGCCAGATATGGGGTGCCGAAGCACAGTGGGGCAGAATTGAAATTTTTTGGAAATAAATCTGGCATTTCTAAACGGCTGATCCGATCGGGAGCGTAGCCAAGGAGTATTCGACTTTAAGTTTTGAAGATGAACCCTGCAGATGCCCCAGGGACGGCGCTGTGGCGGCTCAAAGTAGGGTACCTACGACATGTAAAATTTTTAAACTCGTGCCATTTTTTCACCCAAATACAAAGATTTTTATATTTTGTGAAAGCGCTCGACGAGATCTTGAAAAAACATGCTTGGACATATTACTTATCTCTTATAATATCCGAGTTATAGGCATTTAAAATTTTGCCTATAATTTAGTGATACAAAATTTACCATACCTTGGTCTGCCTTTTTTTGAATACCGGGCGTAATTTTGGACCAAATGGACTCAATTTAGACAACAAAATTTCCAATAATATACAAAAAATTTCAGATCAATATCATTTACAGATCCAAAAATATACGTTTTTTAATTTAAAAATTCAAAAAATTTTAGATTTTTGGCGTTTTTTGCCAAAAATGTGTCTTAACTCTTTTATTAATAAAATAAAATTTTCTTTAAGAACATATAACAATTTTATAGTTTTCTAAAAGGTATCTTTACGCAGAACGCTTTGGCGTAAAAAACTTGTCCTATTTTTTGAAAATGTTGCCACTGCGTCCTTCCGAATATGACCTATTTTTTATCAAAACTTCAACTTTGGGCGACATGTTCTAAAATCCCAAAGCTGGGATCAGAAAACTGAAAGCAGTTTTGGAAACCTCAATATGTTTTCTATTTACTCCAAAAGTATTTTCCCAGCCCTGAAAGAAATGTGGACCCTATGGGCAAAAAAGTAAAAAATCCCATTTTTGGAATTTTCATTCCTATTTTTGGTAATTGCGGGATGCCCTTTGACCTTTTAAATTTAACAAGCGTTGAAAATTTCATTGAGTTTTGTTTATAAATAAAGATTTTGTCATATATTACATATTTGTTTAATTTCTAAAACTATGATTTATATCAAAATTTTAATAGGGTCGCAGATAGCTACAACAATTTAGTCCATATTTATCCCTTAATATCATTTTTTAGTTAGATATGGAAATTCTCGACCCATGACAAAAAATTTCAAGCCAATATCTCAATTACATTCAAAAATATGTTCATTTAAACCTGTGTCCTTTAATTTCATTTTTTCATATTTTAGTATTAAGTATGACAGAACATATTTAAATCTTATATTTACCTATTTTCTATTTGTTTGCTTATCCTTATAATTGAAAGGTCCTATTATGCTTAAATTTTCAAAAATTTATAACTATTTTTTACCTAAATTTTTTCGACAGATCATTTCGTTCTGTTTCGTTTATGATCATGTAGGTAAAAATATACAGGTAATGATAATTTCGATTCATTCACTAATAAGAAATATCAATGACTGAATTACAGGTTATAGTAATATAGTCCTAAATGTTAATAGGTAGACAATTCGTAATTTTTTACTTTGAAATACCTGTATCGGAAATGACAAGAATTGCTATATAAGTAAACTTCTTAGATTTTAAGTACCATATTTAATAAATCTACAATGAAGATTACATTAAAGTACGAAGAGTTGTGTTCCGTTTTATGGAGTGTATCTTCAAAAGGGCCAGAAAGAATTGAAGACATTTCAAATTATATAAAAACTACATATAGTAGAAAAGTAGACAAAACAGGCATATCAAAAATTGAAAACTTTTTGATGTAAAAAGTGGATGGAAATCAAAAGAAATTTCGATTAAAATTTTGTAGTTGGATGGAAACTACTACGGAAATCTCAACTTACAACACATCAACAGGAGCGCTTTGCAAGTCATACGAAGACTTATGTTCAAGGTAAAAAAAAGAGGGTCACACAAAAACTTTTTTCAATCTCAAATGAGGAAATTGCTGATACATTCAACGAAATACTGAAAAAGGAAAACCAACCTATGGATGTTGTACATATTGCAACTATTCTTCCTGATGCATCACCAAAACGATTTAAGCGAATTGTGGAAAGTATACCAACTCCAACATCACAATCAAATTTTACTGAAGAGGAAGCAATAGCGCTTATGTTTTAACTGGGTCTCAGTCGAAATAAGTACCAAATATTAAGGAAAGCTCTGCATGAAAAAGGACACAATATATTACCATCATAGAAGGCGATCTAGGAAAAAAACAAACTATCCTACCATCACCTATTGCTGTTAATGATGTGGAAGCTTGTATTGATATATCATCTTTGCTCGAAAACACAGCATCAAGAATTGTGTCAGACTTTTCAGAAGACCAACTAAGGAAAATTCATAACTGTGATGTTGTCTTAATGTTTAAGTGGGGATGTGACGGTTTATCAGCACTTCCAGAATACAAACAAGCTTGTGGAAGTCGGACATTAGCAGACAACAAAAGTGTATTTATGTCATCATTAGTGCCATTACGAATTCGTTCATATTCCCTTAATCCATCATCGTCAAGCATCGGAAATTCATTTGAAGATATATATATCAATACAACTCCGGGTTCAAAAAATTTTTGTAGACCCATTGGATTTGAATATATAAAGGAGTCAAAGAAAACAACAAAAGATTTAGTGGAATATTTAAAAGATGAAATAAATGCACTGGAGCCCATTTGCATAAAAATAAAGGAATTCTCTATTAACGTATCATATCAGCTAAGCTTAACAATGATTGATGGAAAGGTCAGCAATGCCATAACAGAAACTTCTTCCTTCTGGAGATGCTCAATATGTAATGAGAAAAAGTCGCAATTCTCAAATATAAACAAAAGCAGAAGTATTAATGAAGAAGTCCTGTCTTTCGGAATTTCACCACTTCATGCCAGAATACGATTTTTGGATTACTTTTTACACATAGCATACGACCTCAAATATAGAAGTGTGCCAGAGAATCTTACTAAATCAACAAAAAATAATGAAGAATTGAAAGAACTGAGAGCTGCGGAAAAAAGCAGAATCCAAGAAGAATTTAAAGTTCAGATGGGATTAAACATCGACAAACCACTTCCAAGTTGCGGTAGTACAAATGACGGTAATACGGCGAGAAGGTTTTTTCGTGATTTTGAAATTACTTCAAAAATAACTGGAATCGACAAGGAGTTGCTTCGAAGAGTTAACACTATTTTAATGGCACTGAATAGTAAACATAAAATTAATGGAAATCGATTTGGGGAATATACATCTGAAATTTCTAAATTACTTGTATCTCTGTACCCTTGGAGGGAACTAACACCAACAGTACACAAATTATTGTGTCATGGTCAAATAATAATTGAATCGAATATTCTTCCACTTGGAGAGTTAACAGAAGAAGCCCAGGAAGCGAGGAATCGAGATTTTAAGCATGTTCAACTATTCAGCTCAAGAAAATGCTCCAGGCAATCAAAGAATGAAGATATTTTTAATAGTTTACTTCTATCTTCTGATCCTGTTCTTTCAACTATGCGAAAAAGATGGATTTGTTATGAAACTCTATCAAGGAAGATTTAAAGGACTTATATTACCTTCTGGATATGTATACCGATATGACAGATTATTTTATAGAAAATAAGTAGTGTTAGGAATTAACTATATAAGTAGGTTGTAAGAATTAATTGTATTATGTTTAAGATAAACAGTTCAAATAAAAAAGCTATTATACTAACTGATGATATTGTATTAAATTGTGTTTTATATTTCGGTGGGCGGGAAAGGTGGTTTGTGTGGGGTGATTTAGGTGTTGTTGTGCGTGGCTCATAATAAAATTATAACTTTTTATTGTATATACAATGTTATAGTCTTTAATGAAATAATTAACTAAATAATTTTAAAAATTGTCCAAATATTTTATTCAACACCAAATGTATGTTCTGTCATACTTAACACTAAAATATGAAAAAGATGAAATTAAAGGACACAGGTTTAAATGAACATATTTTTGAATGTAATTGAGATATTGGCTTGAAATTTTTTGTCATGGGTCGAGAATTTCCATATCTAACTAAAAAATTATATTAAGGGATAAATATGGACTAAATTGTTGTAGCTATCTGCGACCCTATTAAAATTTTGATATAAATCATAGTTTTAGAAATTAAACAAATATGTAATATATGACAAAATCTTTATTTATGAACAAAACTCAATGAAATTTTCAACGCTTGTTAAATTTGTCATTTCAAATAAGAAAATGAAAAAAAAAAATTGAAAAGGTCAAAGGGCATCCCGCAATTCCCAAAAATAGGAATGAAAATCCCAAAAATGGGATTTTTTACTTTTTTGCCCATAGGGTCCACATTTCTTTCAGGGCTGGGAAAATACTTTTGGAGTAAATAGAAAACATATTGAGGTTTCCAAAACTGCTTTCAGTTTTCTGATCCCAGCTTTGGGATTTTAGAACATGTCGCCCAAAGTTGAAGTTTTGATAAAAAATAGGTCACATTCGGAAGGACGCAGTGGCAACATTTTCAAAAGTTTTTTACGCCAAAGCGTTCTGCGTAAAGATACCTTTTAGAAAACTATAAAATTGTTATATGTTCTTAAAGAAAATTTTATTTTATTAATAAAAGAGTTAAGACACATTTTTGGCAAAAAAAAACGCCAAAAATCTAAAATTTTTTGAATTTTAAAATTAAAAAACGTATATTTTTGGATCTGTAATGATATTGATCTGAAATTTTTTGTATATTATTGGAAATTTTGTTGTCTAACTAATAATTGAGTCCATTTGGTCCAAAATTACGCCCGGTATTCAAAAAAAGGCGGACCAAGGTATGGTAAATTTTGTATCACTAAATTTTTAAATGCCTATAACTCGGATATTATAAGAGATAAGTAATATGTCCGAGCATGTTTTTTCAAGATCTCGTCGAGCGCTTTCACAAAATATAAAAATCTTTGTATTTGGGTGAAAAAATGGCACGAGTTTAAAAATTTTACATGTCGTAGGTACCCTACTTTGAGCCGCCACAGCGCCGTCCCTGGGGCATCTGCAGGGTTCATCTTCAAAACTTTAACTCGAATACTCCTTGGCTACGCTCACGCCAAATTTTATCCCGATCGGATCAGCCGTTTAGAAATGCCAGATTTATTTCCAAAAAATTTCCATTCTGCCCCACTGTGCGAAGGTCATTATTACCGATAACGGTACGCAGTTCACATCACATATTTTTCGCAAATGTTTAGCTGAATATGGTGTGACACAGCAATGTACAGCGCCCTACACACCACAGGAGAACCCTTCGGAACGTGCAAATCGCACCATCAAGACAATGCTCGCTCAATTCACTGACAACAAACACAACAAATGGGATGATTTCCTACCCGAAATAATGTTGGCAATGAACACCAGCACATCAGAGGCTACGGGCTATTGGTGCGACAACATCCTTTATCAAAAGCATTTGAAAATTTCGCAGCCAAGCTGGCTCCGAAGTTTAGAGGCCCATATCTCATTAAAGAATTTGTATCTCCCGTAATAGTAGAGTTAGAAAACTGCAAAGATAGAGAACATCGTAGAGCACATATTAGCGAATTAAAACAATATTCAATTTGAATTTCTATGACATGTCCTTAATTCAATACCTGTTGTTAAACTTACTAATAATTTTTTTTATCTCTTGTCTTTTTGATTAAAATATAGTTCGCCACTGGAAATAAAAAGAAAAATAAACAACAAACAAGTTCGAAGAAACCCGTAAGAAGTTCCGCCAAAGCTGGGAAAGGGAACAAGGGAAAAGACGACATACCATTTTTTTAGATGACGATGATATACCATCCACAAACTACCGGGAGGAAGTCTACAGCTAAACCCACACCCATATACAGAATGAGTGCGTTCAGCCAAAGGGATGTTCCACAGCCATGCTGCCGGCCACAACAACAAGAGAAGGCTCCGAGTCCAACAGTGCTTCACAATCAATCTGAAGATGACACGGATAGCGAGGTCGAATTCGTGGATGTAACTTTTCTTAGCCCAGATCTCCGGGGACATGAAGATAGGTACTCACCTGGCCCCAGTGAACCGGAAAAAGCAGCTAGTCCAACCCTGTCAGAGTACGACGAATACCTACAATCCATGGGATTCGAAAGCGGTATGGGAGAGGAATTGCGACGCACGTTTTTTGGACAATTCGATAAGACAATCGAAGAGCGACCTCCAACACCTCCATCACCATTGCCACCAAGGTCGCCACCGTCATTAGACTCAGAGGATGAAAGTTATAATCCACCCAGTCCACCAAAAAGGAAGGGTTTTTGCTATGTGCAGCAAAATGAACAAAAGTATCAACACGCAGGGTTCCTGTGTCATGAAAAGACAGTGCGGGTAAGAGTTCTAGTCCCCATGCCAAAAACTTTTGAAATAAGACCACAAATTAAAGGAACTCCAGTGTGTTCTGAAGTCCAGCAGCTAGCACTCGTATATGAACAGCGTTCACCGTTAAAACAGTGCCAATTGTCGCCACAGTCGACTAACTCATCCTCTTGTCGGTCCAAACCTTCAACGCCGCGGGCGAACTTCTGGG
The DNA here is from genome assembly GCF_015586225.1 of Lucilia sericata. Lineage (NCBI taxonomy): Eukaryota > Metazoa > Arthropoda > Insecta > Diptera > Calliphoridae > Lucilia > Lucilia sericata. The sequence goes on from NW_023994046.1 coordinate 1,374,596, forward strand.
AGGAGTCCCCACATGAGTTTGGAGTGGAGAATATCGATATTACTTCCCCAAGAGCAAGCCTATTGGGGAAAGTGACAACTCCCTTATCCGCATTATCTTCATCATCGACGAAGTCGTCATCATCATCATCAAAAACGTCATCACCATCATCAAAAACGTCATCACCATCATCAAAAACGTCATCACCATTATCAAAGACGTCATCATCTTCATCAAAGTCGTCATCATCATCGTCTTCGTCATCATCGAGCTCCTCAACACCGAGTGCAAAATCAGTCACTCCCTCTAGACCAATTACAATGTCACCAATTACAAAGTCACCAATTACAAAGTCACCAACACTCTCATCACCGGCCTTATCAGTTGAGGTGCCCATATTTACCTCACTAACTAATCTACCATCAACACCGGTTAGGAATAGTCCTCCAATTGCGGCAGAAGGAGTACATTGTGCTCAACCAGGTACAGTGGAGCCTATTACAGAAAGTGACCAGTATCGTGATGAAATACCAACAACGGTGATACAAGCTATCGAAGAGGCTCTTAGGAGACGCAAACCGACCCAGAGGCTAAAGTTCGTGAAGGAAGAAAATGGCGTTAAATATAGAGTGAGAATAACCAGGAGTGGAAATTACAATATCGACATTCTGTAAATTATATTTTTTTTGGAAGAGAGGCGATGTGACGAGCAAAAGTCGCTTAGACTTGTTTTTGTCTCACAATTTTTTTTTAAAATAAATGAATTAAATTGTTTTGTTTTATTATTCAAATTTGTATAAACGTTAATTATAATTTTAATCTAAGTAACGCCACCTAGTACTAAGTAGGAAAACAAAACAAACAAATATCCCAAAGCAACCATGGGACAGCTGTGATATTGGTGATTGTGTATGTATGTGTAGCTGATTGACACTATAAAAGGATGGCAGTTGTGAATAAAAGAGTGAGTCAGCCAGCTGCCGGCGAAGAGGAAAAGTGACTTTTAATCCTCTGGCTTAATAAATAAATTTTTGTAACGAACCCTGGGAGCCGCGAGCTCTACCCCAGCATAAGGTGGAAAACACGTCGTTACAACGGTATACAGTTCGAAATATGGTATTCAATTTTCTCTTCCAGTTTAGGAATATAATACTAACGCCTTACAAGGTCTTTCACTTTTTTCACCTTCGGAACTACGATGACCAACTTGTACAAAACATCACCCTTCGTAAAATAGTCGCCATAATGTTCTCTATCTTTGAGGATGGAAAAGATTATCCATAGCTCTTCGTCCTTCAGCTGGGCTTGTTTAATCATCATCAGTGTGGAGTCTTCACCTATCATCATAACGGGATACCTGCTCAATGAGTCGACATGTTTCATTCGAGCACCAGCGCGATGTTCAACCTCGTAATCATATTCTTGAAGGAGTAGAACCCACCTTGCGACCCTCGTACATAGATCTTTTTTCTTTAGCGTCTTTGTAAAGGCGTTACAATCGGTTACGATTTTAAAATGTATACCAAGGAGGTACACCCTAAACCTTTTCAACGTCTCGATGACAGCTAATATCTCCAGCTCATAACTCAAGTACTTTCGGTCAGCATCCGTAGTTTTCCTGCTCATATAGTACACAGGATGTAGTTTTCCATCATTCGCTGCTACCTGCATTAAAACTGCACCATAACCCTCAATTGACGCCTCTGTGTGGACTTCGGTTTTACTGTCCTGATTAAAAATACTAAGGACGGGCTTATTCACCAACATATTCTTTAATTCATTAAAGGCTGTCATTTGTGGATCCTTCATTTCGAATTTTGTATTAGACTTCGTCAGATCGCTTAACGGTTTTGCAATCAAGGAGAATTGGGGTATAAATTTTCGAATATATCCAGCTAACCCTAGAAAACTTTGTAGTTGCTTCATATACCTCGGAATCGGGAACCTTAAAACGGCTTCAACTTTACCAGGCGACGGCCCAAAAACTCAATTCTCGTCTCCAAAAATTTACATTTCTTTATATTCAATTCGAGGCCATAGTCCACGCAAAGCTTTATCACCTCTTCTAAATTCTTAACAGATTCGTCCTCATTTGCGGCTGGAATAATAATATCATCCACATACGGCAAGGCAATGCCCATACGAGTCAAGTCACGAAAAATTGTATTTACGAATCTTTGAAATACTGCTGGCGAATTTGACAGACCAAATGGTACCTTCGTGAATTGGTACTGCCCGTTGTGGGTAACGAAAGAAGTATACTTACGGCTTGCCTCTGCGACATCAACATGGAAGAACCCATTTTTAAGGTCAATGGAACTAAACACCTTGGCATTCTGGAGTCGATCAAGTTGATCTTCTATCAGTGACAATGGATATCGATCTTTCACAATAACTTTGTTCACTCTTCTATAATCCACGCATAAACGTAAAGAGCCGTCACGTTTTTTCACCATAACGATAGGGCTGCTAAAATCTGATTCAGATGTCTCTATTACACCTTCTCGTAGCCACTGGTTGACCTGGTCCTCAACTGCTTTCCTTTCTGCCAGGGGTAATCGTCTCGGTCGTGAAAATATTGGAGATTCATCCTTTAAAACGATGGCCATCTCAACACTGGTGGTCTTTCCGTTTAGCAACTGGACTAGCACTAGCATTGATGTCAATTTCCTCGGGCATAATGTCTATTTTCATTACGGGAAATTCGTCATTACCTATAATTTTTCTAAAATGTAAACCGTCGCGACGAATGTCTATTTCCGCGTATTAACAAAACTTCTCACCGATAATCACATCAGTATCAATAAATTTAGACGAGACTACCACGAAGTTCACATTGTAGGTCTCATTATCAGGTTTTGTTCTATTTTGGCCGAATCCAACGAGATGAAAATCAGCCTTTTCAAGTTTCGCGCCGTTCAAATGTCCAAACACAATATCACTCATTATGATAAACTTGCTACCGGTATCGAACGGAGCAGTGTATTCTCGACCGCCGATATTTACACTTTTCGTCATCACCAAATTTTGCGATTTCAAGATACGAGTATTAGTTTTATTGTCCTCCGTTCTGTCAGGACAGTTTTTAGCAATATGACCGAATTTATTGCAATGGAAACATTTTGTTCCCTTCTTATCCGTACACTCTTTCGACTTGTGTCCTTTCGAACCGCAATTAAAACACATCAAATCACTTTTCGGCTTATCTTGATTCACATCACTTTTGTCCTTAAATTTATTTTCCGTTCTTTCCCGAATTGGCTTCTGTTCCACTTTCGATCGAAATTTCTCATAGCATACCAATTTTCTTTTAAAATCTTTCATATTACAAGCACCGTATAAAATCGATTTATTCACATTCAAGTCATTTATACCGTCAATAACGTATTGTATAACCGAATCGTCATCGATATTACCCCGCGACGCGTTTTCCTTAATATGAAGAAAATATTCTTGAACGGTTTCGCTTTTTCTCATTTTCCTTTCGGACAGCTGCTTATGGATCTGCGCACTATTAATAGTTGAACGAAACTCTCCGATCAAGGCTGCCTTAAGTTTTCTCCAGGACGTTATGCCACGCTCGCTTTGAATAAACAGTTTTGCCAAGCCACTTATAGACTTTTTGGTAAAAACATACATTTGTAATTCGTCCTAATTTATTATAGCGGCTGTCTCTTCGAATTCCTCCACCCAGGCATCGATAGGTAAGTCTCCCTTGCCATCACACGTCCTTATCGAGTCCTCTATGTCTCGAAAACTCATTGCGAATCTTGAAACTTGTGGTCGTATCGCTCGCGTTGTCATTCTATTCACACAATTATTGTCTTCAACAGACAAAAAACTGTCGTCTACGTCGTTTACTTCTGTATTCTCGTTTTGATTGATGTTTTTGCTTGATGATGTTCTACAACACACTTCATAACACCACAACATGCAACTTCTTCTTCATCGCAGCTTGCGTCGTCGTCCTCGTCGTTGATTGCGTTGAGCAGAGCACCTTTTTTCAATTGCCGAAAAATATGTTGTGTCAAATCTCCGTCGTCATAATTTATACACAAAATGTTTCAATTGCCCCCAAATTGTGGAGTCTACGTTTTAGTTTTCAATTAAATAATCCATAGTTTATTAAGAACATTTATTGATGATATAAAAAGTAGATAAAAGTTTAAAAAAATAAGTAAAAAAAACGTTTAATATAAAAAGTTACGCGTCACACACGTTTTCATTATGCAACGATCGAACACAGACTGACTGATTGCTCTTTTCGGGTTGGTTGCATGAACTCATCCCACATTACTGTTTTAAAAATCAAAATTTTAAGTTATTGTATATTTTTTAATATTTTTCTTCCATTGTTGGAGAAATTTATTTCATTTTAGTTTCTACACAAAACAAAAAGTTGAAAGTTGCTGAACTTTTCGCGGCAGACGCGTTACAAACTACAATGTGAAACTTGTTAAATGAAGATACACTATTTCAACTTTTTTTTTGACAGAAGCTTATTATGCATTGCCGCGTACAACGCGTGTATTTTTTTAGGTATGACCCCTAAGTATGCGAAGCAATGTGTTGGAACTAGGAAAATAGGTTGTGGGAAGGAGGATAGAGGGAGTAGTGTTTGTGGACATTTGATTTAAATCTTCTTATATCGATAGTGGCAGGGAATACTTCTGCAGGAAGTTTATTCCACATACGAACAGTGCGGCTGAAGAATGAATTTTCCCTGTAATGTGTTGTGCGGACCACTGGCCAATCTACCAGAAATGGGTGTGTTCTTGAAGAAAGACGTGTGTTACGCAAGATTACGGGTATCGGGAACAAGTTCCCTAATTTCAAAGGAACACATTCCATTGTAGTATCGATAGAACAGTGAAATACACCCCACGTTGCGACGGTGCTCAAGAGTTGGATACCCTACTGTCACTGATAAGTACCTTCGCCCTCTCCTGTACGCGGTCGAGTAGCTCTAAAATAGACTTCCAAGCTCCGGCCCATACATGAGAGTTGTATTCCATTTTCGGTCGGATATAAGTGGTGTAAATTGTAAGAATATCAGATGGAGTGAAGTTTGTCTTACACCGTTTCAAAAAACCGAGACACTTGAATGCTTCTTTCGACACTTGAAAAATGTGTTTAGTCCAGCGGACATCGCACTGAATTTTCATGCCCAGAACATCAAGAGTTTCTGATTCCTTAATATTTACACCACCCATATATATAGATGGAACAACAATATCTGCCAAGCGTTTATGTGTTAAAAAACAACATTGAGTCTTACGGGCGTTAAAATCGACTCTGTTAACACGACCCCATTCAGATATTTTTATCAAGTCATGATTAAGCGGTTCATTCATATTGCGCCTCATTGCCTCAATTTCTAGAGTGCTTGGCCTAGGATTGAATGAATAAGAATGGCAGATACTGCTGTCATCCGCAAAAGAGTAGATAGAGTTGGAAGTTTGACAGAGAAGATAATTTATAAAGATAAGAAATAGGGTAGGGGAAAGAACGGAGCCTTGCAGTACCCCTGAATTAATCTTGAACTCGTTTGATGAGATCCCATCTATAACAACTCGTATAGTGCGATCTCTGAGAAAGCTCGAAATAAATCGAGAGAAGTTATTACCGACACCAAATGCAATTAGTTTTGATACAAGTGCACCATGCCACACTCTATCAAACCCCTTTGAAATATCTACAGCCACCACTTTACTTTCGCCAAAATGGTGAATGGAATGACACCATTTCTCCGAAAGGAAGGCTAGTAAGTCACACGTAGAGCGACCTCTACGAAAGCCATACTGGCGGTCGTTAAGTAAATTGTTGGTCTCTAAATACTTGACAAGATGGATATTGACCATACTTTCCATAACTTTAGAAAGTGCTGAACAGATTGTTATTGGACGGTAATTTTCAGGATTATTAGCCTCTCCCTTTTTAGGAATTGGCGTTACATTAGCAATCTTCCACCATGCAGGAAATTTGACGGCATGGTATAGAATGCTAAAAAGATTAGCTAATGGACGAGCTAGCGTCGAAGAGCACTGTTTCAAGACCAGCGCCGGTATGCCATCTGGTCCAGGAGACTTGTTAATGTTCAGATCTGTTAGAACCTTTTTAACGGCACTCGCTCGAAAGAATATATGCGTTGCCGCGTACAACGCGTGTTGTGTACTTCCACATTAAAGGTCAATAAACTTAGAAACGTTATCTCAATTACCTCATATATTCATCAACGAGACCTCGCAACTCTTTATGAATAATAGCAAGTTCATTCTCAGTGATCCATTCTTTGATAACATCATGTTTTTTATTTAAATATTCGTCAACATTTTTCCAATCAATTGAAAATTGTGATAAGGTGCTTTCGATTTTTTCTAAAGAGAGAGAGAGAGGACAATGAAAAATTTATTAATTTTTGTGTAGATTTACAGCTTAGTTAAAACAAGGTGGAGTGTTAATTTCGGCTATTCCGAATCTTATATATCATGTCATAAATTCAGCGTTACCGTTGTGAGACTTAAGTCGCAATTTGACCCTTTTCAAGTGCTTTGCCACTTTTTGTGACCCCTTGTCAAAATAAACTAAATTTGCGATTTTTTTAATTTCTTGAGACTCTTTAACAGACAACTTTAACAGACATTCCCCATTTTCTCAATGTGTGGTTATATTTTATCGGAACGATCGATTGTCAGAATATCTAGAGGTTAAACGATAACCGGAGATTAAGATAACGGACCACAAACTAGTTTGATAATACCCGAAATCTTTGTTCAAAAATGTATATTTAAGGTCCGCTTTAGAAAATTACTTTTTGTTAATGAACAGACATTATCTTTCTTTAAAAAGGTATATCCCCCAGAAAATGCAAGTTTAACGCTCATAATAGTATTTAACTTCTATAGAATCCGAATAGACTTTATTAGGATCGAGATATATTTAACCCATAAAACATAAACTAATTATGTAGAAACCAAAATCTTTTTACCAAATTTTATGAGGATCTGTTTATAGTTGACACTACACCCATAGGACCTTTATCTCCTACACAAAATAACTTTAACACTCATTACAGATTTAAAAATGTTATACCTATGAAATTTGGCATAAATAAATTTTAAAGAAACCAAAATATTCCTACCAATGTTTATGTGGATCGGTCTAATGTTCTTACCCCCATTGAATGCACTATTCAGAAAATAGTATTGTTCATGTAACTATTGATATAGTATAACTATATGCGGTGAAATATAGGATTATATTCCGAAACTCGCTTAAAATTTATTTATTTAAAAAAAAATTAAAAATTATATTGTAATTTGCGGTTAAGCCCATAATTTTTATAGAAAAATATGTTTTTACAAGTAGAAGATGTTCAACGATTTTATATTGGCTTTTATACAAAATTGAATAAAAAAACGTGTATTTCTCGTAAAAAATCACTAAAAAAATATTTTCCAACTTTCAAAGATAAAATTTTGTATATATGTACTATAGAAAATTAAATTTTTATTTCTAAATACAGTTGATTTATTTCGGAAAAAGTAGTAAGACGCTAAAGATGGTAGTTCAAAGGAAAATTAACTGCTCGAATATACTAGGTTCGGGAAAAAAAGTGTCAGCCATAAAAAACTAACAAATATGTATGTTTAAACTAAAAAATAAAATTTCGATATATTTTCGTAAAGGGATCAAAATTTTAAAATTTATATTGAGAAGTTTCTTGAAAGCTTTAAAATACTTTGTTCAATAATATCGTCGACCTCTGCTATTTTTGAAATAACCTATTGGAATAGGTTAAAATTAATCAAGAATAAGCTTATTTCAGGAAATTGTAATCAGTGGTGATAGAGGGTATATATAAGTTTGTCATTCCGTTTGTAACACCGAGAAATAAAAGAGAACAAAGAATATATATTCTTGGTCCTTATGAAATTCTGAGTCGATTTAGATATGTCCGTCTGTCTGTATAAAACACGCTCACGTTAAAACGAAGCAATTCACCCAAAATATTCACTGTTTTCCTAAGCAATTTGGTATTGAAAATCAGTAAGATCGTTAAAATAGGTTCAGAGTTATTAGTAAAAATTTTAGACACATATTTATTTGAGAGATATAACTCTTGCTGCCAGGATCAACGTTGTTAAAAATCGGGAAAATCGGTTTACAATTTCATAAATCTCCCATACAAATGTACATATTCCCGGAAGTGAAATTATTGTTAATAACTTCCGTAATAATGCCGATATCTTTACAAAATTTTACAAATTTAAGTTTTATGCCAATAGAATTCATATAAAGAAACAATGTTCTGAATCGGTCCACAATTGTTCATAGCTCCATACAAGGTCTCCTTCTCAAAAACACTTAAACGCATATTTCTCATTACCAAATAAAGATATCCATGTAAAATTTAGCACAAACATTGCTTTTATATACAAAAATGATACTGTAAAATTTGTTCGCGATCGGTCCGTAATTGGTCGTAGCTCCCATACAAGGTCCCCTTTCGAGAATCAAACACATATTACTAATTACCAAAAAATGATATCCATAAAAAATTTTGCACAAATATTTATTGTTGAATTTTGTCAGACATATAGTTTGGAGATCCACTGTGTTGAAAATGGAAATCAGTCCACAATTTCTTGTACCATTCATAGGGATTAAAAAATTGATTATTTTTCGCCAAAATTAAATAAACACTGTCCAAAACGAACAGGATTTACAACTAATGATGTTCATATAGAAATTTTGTTTCCTGTTTGTGTAAAAAATTGTTGCTAACCCCAGATCAAATAAAATGTGCACATTGAGAAAGTGTAACTGTTTAAGAGTTATTCAACAATAAAAATTTAAAACCAAATTTGTATACCCTCCACTACACCGTGAAATATTCATCTGAGACCCAACAAGGTATATATATTATTGGTCCTTATGAAATTCTGAGTCGATTTAGATATGTCCGTATGTCTATATAAAACACGCTCACGTTAAAACGATTATCTGTTGTTATCCTAAGCAGTTTGGTATTGAAAATCAGCAGGATCGGTAAAATAGGTTCAGAGTTATGAGTAAAAATTTGAGACAACCTCGAAAAGATATCCATACAAAATTTAGCATAAACATTGCTTTTATATACAGAAATGATATTGTAAAATTTTATAAAACCAATTATTTTTTCATAGTATCAACAACGTTGAAAATCTATTGTACCTCCTGTACAAAATTATATAAGTTTTATAACTGATGATCAGTTATATTGCCACACATTTTTCTCGCACATAGAAATTATTTTAAATACAGAACATATGATCTATATAGGTTAACATCTGTTAAATTTTGTATTCTATGTAACATTACGTTAAGTGGTAGTTTTGTTTTTAATTGCATATTGTAATGTAAAATCAACATGGAAAAATGTTGATTTCGAGTCATTGTAAATTTTTGACAAAATTTTTAAAAAATGTATATTCAACATTGTTTCTATTTGAATCAACATTAAAAGATGTTAATTTAAGCTTAAAAATAGTTGTTTCAACATAATTCGTTTTGAAATAAAATTGTGCACATTTGATTCAACATCTTATAATGTTAAAATAGCAGTTTTCAATGTTGATTTTATAAAATGCATTTTTATAGTAAAAACAAAATTTTTTTAACGTAAAATCAACATTGCGTTTAGTTAAAATAACATGGGCCAATGTTAATTCAACATTTTATTTACAATAAAATCAACATCGAAACATGTTGAAACAACATGTGAAAATTTAAAATGATTAACGAATTGCAATTAAAATGGTTTCAAGTTAAATCAACATTAATCCATGTTAAAACAACATTGTTTTCATGTTAAATCAATATTGGTTCATGTTTAAAAATCATTTAAAAATTACAGTTTTTATATAAATTATAAATAACATCGATTCAAGTTAAATTAACATTGAATCATGTTGAATCGATATCAGATAATTTTAAATTGACATTGATTCATGTTAAATCAACATTGCATCATGTTAAATCAACATTATACCAAGATAAAAATAATTGGAATTAGATTGAAATGAAGTTGTTGAATTTTGAATTAACATGAAAAAGAGTTGAAATGAAATCATGTTGAATTCTGCAAAAAGTGCCGCTATTTTGGAATATAAAAACTGCATCATTCATCTTTTAGTACAGCTTGAATAAATATCGTGCGTGTTTTATTATAAAAGCGTGGTTTAAAAGTAAATTAAATTAATTATTTCTAAACATAAAAATATATATGTCTTTGCCAAAGAATAATAATATTCATATGTCAAGTGTTGTGGAAGAAATTGTACCAATTGAAGAAACCATGAATTTCTTAAGTGACGAAGATGGTAATATTAGATTAAATATTCCAGTTGTTCAGAATACTATCGAAAACTCACAATTAGATGAGCTGCTGCAAACTTTTAACTTAATTGAAGTAAAACCTTATTTAACAAGTAAGTAAGGGCATTTAATGGATTTTTTAAGATAATTTTACAAATGTCATTTATTTATTTAGATGCTCAAATTACATTTTATAGTTTAAAGTATTTATCAAAGGAAGATATTAAAGAAGCCATACCCCCTATTGGTATTCGTGCTTGTTTCCGAGAAAAACTTTTTAGTTGGAGAAAAATTGAGGTATTAAACATTATTACAACTATGTAGTTGAGAATTAATGAATACTGTTATTAATGTATCAGTATGGAATTGATGGCGAAACATTGTCTGAAGAGAAAGTAGTTTCATGGCTACAAAACCAATCTAATATTGGCACATCATCAACACCAACATCATCTTTTTCTCTATCGGTTGGAAATTCTAAGTTATCAAAGATGAAAGATTAAAGCAGATTAGAAGACAGTCTTAAGGGGAAATCTTTAACAAGTTTTTATGAACAAAATGATAACTTGACAGATTCACTTCGTGCAGAATTGATTAACATAATTTTGGAAGATATATTTTATCATGAAGCTAAATTATCACCATAAGATTTGCCAATTATAGTGGACGAAATTGTCAGCAACTTCCCCAGTAAGATAAGTGCTTTTAATTAAAAATTTAATACAGAAATAACTTTGTTTCGTTAACTATTAGGAATAATATTTTACTCCACGGGGTAGAAAGGCGAATCCAGGAGGGAAGCTTTAGGATAAATATGTTAATTAAAGACAATTTAGATGCTTCGAATTCTAACTCGCTGACTGGTAATTCTGAACTCGATGAATCAATTTTACTAGCTTTAAAAGCTAACCTTTCTAGAGATTTTTCTAATCGGGATGAAGTTAAAGATAAATGGCAACGAACATTTTCAAAAAAGGTTTCTATACCAGATGCTAACGAGAGTTTTATTGTTCACCTTACCACTATAAATGATTATGAAAAGGTAATATCAGAACTTAAAGAGAAATATTATAACAGAAGTTTAACTATTCAACCTTTTATAATATTTGTAGGTCATAGTATTGAAAAATTTTACGTATATTTTGATAAAACACTCTTAAAATGTGACACGTTTTTGAAAAGTTTAAATATTTGCTTTAAAATAATTTATACATTGTCCTTAGCATATCCAAAAGGTTGCCAAGGTCCGTGGCTATTTATTCAAGAATACTTTTACGAAATTAAACCTATTAATGATAACAAATTATCAACCATTTACTTCTTGTTAAACTTTTTAAAAACATAATTATTAATTTCAATATGTTAATTTGTTTGTTTGTGATAAAGAAATATTTCTCTTAAGTAACTTAATTCAACATTAATTAACTTTACTAATTATATGTATAAATTTCTGAATTTTTATTTTATATAAATAAACAATTATTTTAAATAAATATTAATACATTTGGTTTTTATTTTCAGCAAAAAACTAATATAAATTGAAATTTTTTATGTTTTTGAAAAATGTTAATAATTTGTATTAGCTTTTTGTTATGAAATGCCTAACATATAGGTCTGTTAAATTAACATTGTTTTCATGTTATGTTAGAATAACATTGATTTCATGTTAAAATAACATGAAAACATTTCAATTTAACATGAGTATCATTTTGATTAAAAGGGTTTTTATAGTTAATGAAAATCAAGTTGATTCTACGTGAAATCATGTTGATTTAACGTGAAATTCATGTTTTTTTAACATTGAACAATGTTGAATTAGTTGGAATCTTACAGTTATTTCAACATGGGTAGCAATATTAATTCAACATGATTTCTAATTGTTTTAAAGTGAAAAATATTATGAAGCAAAATCATAGTTGAAAAACGTTGCTTCAACCTTGTTTTCGCCGTTTTTACAATGATTTTTTTCTGTGTGTAAGTAAGTGTAAAATGTTAAGGTAAATTTGAATCAATCCATAAAATTAGATAATTTAGGAAACGAGTTGGTGGAGGGTATTTAAGATTCAGCAAAGCCGAATATAGGGCGCTGCGAATTTTGACCCCAGGTAAAATGGCCCCAAAACTTAAAACGAAAAATGGCCCCAAAAAAGATACAGGAAACAAAAACACGAAATTTTCTATTTTATTAAAATTTTATGTGGGGTATTTCAACATTTTTTCATTCAACATTTTTTCAATGTTCTAAAATGAAGAGGAATATAATAAGTTAGTTGCTTTAAACAAAATCAAAGGAGAAAGTGCCAATATTGCAGGCACTCTAGGAGGAGAACTGAATGCTATTAGTAGTGTGAGAACTGCTTACAGAAATGCTTACCAAGAGTAAGTATATACAAATTTAAAAAAAATGTATGTTTCTTTAAAATATACACAAACATATTTTTATTCAGATTGCAAAACGACACAAAGGATATCAAATTTTGCAAAATTAGAAGAACTCTGCAAAATATTGCATCAAAAAATTACGTTACATCCCCAAGTAATGCTTTAGAGGTGATTGAAGCATTTAATATTCAAAAAGTGTGGGAAAATTTTGTATTTAAAAAAAATGTTTGTTAATTTTGATCATTCTTGAAATATTTTTTGTAAAGCAAATCAAAATTAACAAAAATTTTTTTAAATACAACAAATATTATTAAATAATATGTAACGTTCTTTGTATTTAGGTTTCATTACTGCCAGGCTATACGTCGTAATATAAGCAGTCGAAATATGTTACTTCAATACATCAGAAGTTCGAAGCGTGCATCTATAGCCTACCATAAAAAATGGCACTTCCACTTCTTCCACCTACCTCAATTAAGATGGCTTTTGCTGAGATTAAACGAGGATTTTTAGTAATGGACAGCGAACATAATTTCAACAGCTTTTTAAAGTATTTCGAAAATCAGTGGATAAAAAAGGTTAGTTAAAAATAAAATGGAGTAATTACATTAAATATGATATATCTTATAATTAATCACAGGTTGGATGCGAAAACTTCAGCGTTTATAAGCAAAACACTCGTACTACTTCTGCAATAGAAGCGTACAATGGTGTATTCAAAAAAAAAATGGAATGTATTAAAAAATGGAAACTTTTTCAAATTCACAAAAACAATTCGATATGAGGAATTTTTTAAAAGCAGACATTTCGAAACAGCGGTAAACAGTGGTGGTTCACTTAAAAATAGAAGGATAAGTAGCATCGACAGTAGTTCAAAGATCGAAGAAGCCACATGTCCGCTAGATTCGGGCAAAATTATAATATCGACATTTCTTTCCCGAGTTGTCCATAAGAACTATGGCATTTGTACTGATATGGTACCAGTGGAAAATATTTTTGAGGAAATATCAGAAATGGAGGAAGAACCATCGGAAGATGAAGTAATAAGCAACGATCGAAAATGTGTTGTTTGTAGGGATGAAATTGCAAATGTTGTATTGCTACCTTGCAAACATTTAAAAACGGGAACAGCAAAAAAATGTGAAAGCGATCGTTTTCAGATTTGGTCTTGTGAACTCAGAAGCCAGAGCACACACATATATTCCAATTACAATAATTAATTTGCGGCTAAAATATTATGGAAGTGTTGAAATGCCTATGAAAATTGTCTAAATAGGGATTTTAGAATAAGCTAGAATTACATAGTTCCTTATGTTTAATGTTTTTTTTACATTAAAGAAATAATGTAAATCAGACGACTGGATCTAAAGTTATAATCTTTTAATCTGTTAAAAATCAGTTAGGCCATGTTTTATTAATCATATTTAAACATAAACGTCATGTTTTTCAAATTAACATAGATTTTGTTATTTATAATGAAAAATCGGTTAACCGTTTTTTTCTGGATTTGAAAAATGTTAACCGGTTTTTCAAATGTCTACTATTCGAATTATTTGAAAACCGGTTTTTGGAAAATGTCGAATAATCGATAGCACCCTACAAACATTTTCTATTGCGGAAGTTACCCGTGTGAAACTTCCAAACGTGCTAAAAGCTCCCCAGCGATGTTGCGGAAGAATTCTTGTCACCAGTCGGGAAGAACTGATGCCGAGCTGGGGAACGTCTAAGAGTAACGTGGAAGATACTTCTGGAAGACCCGCAGAAGAAACTTCTAGATGACTCTTGGAAGTAAGGTATTGCCAAAGACTCTTCTAGAGTCTAGTATCATCTAGAAGTGTTCCTATCTTATCTTCTAGAAGATGAGTTTTCTCTTCTTCTATTTGTATACTCACCAAAATAAAATCTATAAAAATAAATCTAAATAAAATGAAATTTTATACTTTTTATTGAAATAATTGAAATTAAAATAGTAGAAAAAAATAATTGATTTAACAACTAATCTTAAAAATAGTAATATATGTACATTAGACCGACTCACAAAAAATGGTGCTTAAACAATATAGTATGTGGTATCCAGTGTTGCCACAACAATTTTTTTTTCTAACCAAAATTCGAATAAAAAATAACCAAATTAAGTAAAAAAAGTAAACAAAATTATTTTTATTTGTTTCATGTTTACATTTGGATATTAAAATAACAAATTCATTTTCTGAAGTAGAACTTGTAACTATGTTAAATTTCGTCGCTAAACTGGTATTATGAAGACAGTTATAAGCGTTAAAGTAATTTTCAGTAGGGGATCTTATATGAGACGTATTTTAGTTCTTTTAAAACTTGATTATGTTGAATTTTGTTGCTATATTGCAGTACATAAAGTAATTTTCTGAGGAGACTTTTTATGAGGGATAGAGTCAATTATATACCGATCCTCATAAACTTTGACAAATACATTTCCAATAAAACTTTTTTATATTGAATTTCATCGCTATCGCTGCTTTTTTAAGCAATATAGTAATTTTTTTAATAGGGCATAATATGGGGGCTAGGTGATATCGTTGACCGATATTTCACATTTTCAATACCAAGCAAACTGGGTCAACTAAAAATATTTTGCTCTATCGTGTTTTCAACAATAAATATATGTCTCTTCGCGGATTCGTTAACAAAAGTAATTAATATTTATTTTAAAAAATAAGTGTTTAGCGCAATTAAAAATACTCCACATTAGACTTTTTGGGAAACAATTTTAAATTAAAAAATTCTTCCCATTTTATATACAGATTTTTAGATTTCGTTCGAAATTTGGGTTTAGGGGGTATATTTGACCAAATTATAATACCATGTAGCGGGTGTTAGCATTACATTCATAACTTCAGCAATATTTGTAAACGTAATCTATCCAAATTATCCGACAAATTGACAAATTGAATTGACAAAATTTAAAATTTAAGACGGTAAAATAAAAACTAGAAAATGTAAATAAAGAACTAAAAGTCATGGTGATATAGTAGAAGTCAAAGGTCAAATCTTTGCATATATCGCGATTATTGTTCGTCGTACGATTTTAGATGTTGTTACAAGTTTTGTAGATAATACAAATTCATATTCCTTAGCTGTGTTACTTAAAAATATCTGTTGATTAATACTTTAAAGATATTGTGATATTATTAATTCTTATTAAATCATTTATGCAAAATTTCAAATAGGTATAGAAGTTGCAATTATACTTTAAATTTTTAATTTAATTTGAAGGACATAATCTACTAAGTACGTAGACTATTCCCACCAAATTCCATAAAAATCGAAATGCGAAATACAGCCTACTTCGTTTTTTCATATAAGTACCGCGAGTTCTTCACATAAAAAGTTCCAATAGAAATATTAACGGAAGGACGAACGAGTTTGAATCGACCAAAAAGTGATTCATTTCATTATTCAGGGTGTTAGATTGGCTAGTGTAAAAAGAATAATATTGCGGTGTTGTTATAATTTAAATCAACTCATTTAATATGTGGAAAACACATCCTAAACCAATTAAGATATCGAAAAATACCTTTGTGCACCTAAGTATAACAAATTGTAGTAATAAAAAAAATTTCGTATAGTAAAAAAAAATCCACATATTACCAAAATTCAAAACAGGGACGATATGTATGTTTACATACATAGTTGGTTTAAAACTAGAGATAAAAGAAGTTTTTTTAATTTTATTTTTAGAATAAAAGCAAACAGCATTTAGTTCGATTGCTTGCAAAAAATAACCAAAACGAAAAAATAATTCACATGTACACATACAAAATAAAAATAACCAATTTTGGTTAATAATAACCAAAGTGGCAACACTGGTGGTACCATTTGAAAGGTTTTTTGAACTGGTGCGCAAAATTTGCAAAATTGTGCATACATTTTATTTTTTCTTAGTGAAAAACCTAACAATTTTAAATATTTTGGAATATGACAATTATAAGCTGAAGGTTATTTATGATTAATACATCATTGGACGCGGCTTTAAAATACCTTTTAAACGATACCCCGTATTGGATATTTTGTTTCAAAACAAACATTTTAAAAAAATAATTCCAAAATACCTTTTTTAATTTGGTCCAGCTCACGAACGGTCATCCCTAGACTTAAAATATTTTGGGAATATCATAAAACAAAGCAAGGTAAATTTTGGGAGGGGTAACAAAAACACGTTTTTGCTTTCCATACAGAGGGAGTCGGTCTAATGTACATATGTATCAAAAATTTAGAATTATTACCTTATAATAAGATAATTTTCAGGGAGTCTGTATTAATATTCCAACTGCTGACTGGTATACTTCCAAAAATTGTAAAACGTTGGACTCTAAAATATTTTTGTAGTTCTTCATCAATTTTATGATTAATCCATCAAATTGTAAGAGTTATATTATGGAACGCATTAATCCTTCAACGAAATAAACCAAAATAATGTTATAATTAATATTGAATATACATACTTTTGTATTTATTGAAATTACCAGTTATACTTTAGGAAGCAATAAAAATAGGATTCTCTTATGTCCAATACATTTACCACCAAAATTTAAACGGTCAGATCCATTTTTTACATTTTCTGCAAATAGTCGACATTTTTAATGGAACCGCGTGATGAAATAAGGCATATATAACTTACCAGATCCCTTTTTTATATTTTAATTCGGTTAGAAGTATTTTAATAGGGGGTACAATATTAGCTACTGCTTTCTAAAAAAATAAAATAATTAAAAATTAATTAATTTATTTATTTATTGTTTTGAATCAATAAAAACATTACCTTCCATGAACATTTTTTAAATAATTTGGAATTAAACCGTCTATAAAGATCTGAATGGATTATTTTTAAAATTATTTACAGTCACTAACGATAGAAACACCTTAACGACCCTAAACGGGATATTGCTTTTGACACTAATATTGCAATACTATTTATACCCTACACAGCTTTAGTGGGGAGGGTATATTGGGTTTGTGCTGATGTTTGTAACGCACAATAATATTGGTCCTATACCCACCTTAAAGTATACCAATCGGCTCAGAATCATTTTCTGAGTCGATTTAGCTATGTCCGTCTGTCCGTCCGTCCATGTAAACCTTGTAATCAATTTTGAAGATAATTCAATGAAATTTGGTACATGATCTTCTATTGTCCCAGGGACGAAGCCTATTTAAATTGGTTAAGATCGGTCCATTATTTCACCTAGCCCCCATACAACTGAACCCCCCTTGTAATCAAACTACAGGTCGCAATTTTGGAGATAATTCAATGAAATTTGGCACATGATCTTTTATGGTATCGTAGACGAAGCCTATTGAAAATGGTTAACATCGGTCCATAATTTCACCTAGCCCCCATACAACTGAACCCCCGAATAGGGCTTTTATACCTTGTAATCAAACTACAGGTCGCAATTTTGGAGATAATTCAATGAAATTTGGCACATGATCTTTTATAGTATCGTAGATGAAGCCTGTTGAAAATGGTTTACATCGGTCCATTATTTCACCTAGCCCCCATACAACTGAACCCGCCGAATAGGGCTTTTAAGTTCATAATTATGTTTAATATACTCATATCTCGACAAAAAGCTGCAAAAACCAAGTTGTATACAAGACTTGATGACCCGCATGAATTCCATAATAATAGGTTCTCATATGACCCTAGTCCCTATGAAAAGCCCCCATCAAAATTTCACTTAAATGTCCACAATTTTATTCAACAATAAACGGCTTAAGTATGTATATCTAAGGCAAGGTACAATTCAACTTAAATGCTTTATTATGGCAACTAAATCACATTATATTTTTGTCAAAGGTGTAGGGTATTATATGGTCGGCCTCGCCCGACTATAATTTCTTACTTGTTTTTGTTTGCTCTCTTCTAATTAAGGAGTTATACAAGTTCAAAAACTATCTACTTAGGTTCAATATCTTGGGAACGGCATGCTCAATATTAAGAATATTACTATCATATGATAGGTCATAGAAAGACCTGGTGTTAATAACTAAAAAAGTACCTATAATTAGAATAATTAAATCCAAAGCTATATGAAAATTAATAAAATTGTATTTATTTAAAAAAAGTGGGTTTAAAAATATCTGATTTTAATATTAAATATCTTATATGGGTAATTTCGTGTCGAGTGACCCAAGTCAAAAAATAATTTATGTATAAACAGTAGTATTAATTTCAATATAATGATTCCAGATAGCGTTTGAATACTTTAAGTAAAAATTTTAATGTACTTTGTTACGATAATGAAATACAAATAAAATTTTAGCTCAAAGTGATCATACGTAATCTAGAAACAGGACCTAAACGCGCAAATAGTTTAAAAATATTGAAAGTTAAGATTTAATTCAAATAAATCTAAATAGGTTAAAAATGCAATGTTCGTCAAATGAAAGCCGAAACGTACAACTTGAAAATGTCTTTAAATGCTTATAACTCCTAAATCAATTAAGAGAGAGACGAAATTTAATATAAAAACATTTTTAATTAAACATATTAGACTTTGTTTAAAAATAATGGAAATGGAAGCCGTTTAGAGTTGTTAACATATTCCTAAAATAGTATTTTAATGTAAAATATGACAACTTACTTTTTAATTTTATTTATACTTATAATCCTTGAAGATAATTACTTTTTGGTATATATTTAATAAATTTCGCCAATTAACAAAACCTTCTTAAATGTTTATTAACAGTTGACTTTTAACACAACACTGTCATATTGTTTTTTATTACTTAAGATTCACAATATATTAATTACTATTTTTCTATGAACATTAAATTCAATAACTCATTTAAATTTTACAATGAATAATTAAAACTGAACATGACTGGACAAAACACAAAACATCACTGAACTTCTGCATTATTTATTATTATTTTTTCACGTTCACGCTAAAAAATGGAGTATTTATATTTTTTGTTTTTGTACTCTTTTTGTTATCATCCGGAAGTAACCTAAATGTATACTTCCAGACGGCGAAAACTAGAAATCAATGTATTTTTTTTTTTTGTAAAATGAGTGCTCCCGTCTGACAATCGTCCAGAAGTGACTACAATCCACACTTCCAGATGAATAAAATACAACATTAATGTGAACACTGTCAAACTGTCTTCCAGAAGTGACATAAACATACAAATCAAGAAGATACAAATTAGGAAACAATGTATTTTGTTATTGTAAAGTGTTCTCACCTAACTCTCATACAGAAGTCACAAAAAGGTATACTTCCAGATGAAAAAAATTCAACAGTCATGGTTTTTTGTTTAGGCAAAATGGATGCACTCTTCTAACTATCATCCGGAAATAACTTAAAAGTATATTTCTAGAAAACGAAAATTCGAAATCAATGTATTATGTTTTTGTAAAATGTGCGTACATACAACTGAACCCCGCCGAATAAGGCTCTTAAGTTCATAATTATGTTTAATATACTCGTATTTCGACAAAAAGCTGCAAAACCAAGTTCTATACTAGCCTTTATGATTCTCATGAATTTTATAATTATAGGGTCTCATTTGACCATAGCCCCTATACAAAGCCCCCTTCAAAATTTGACTTAAATATCCACAAGTTTATTCAACAATAAATGGCTTAAGTACATCTGAGACAAGGTAAAATTCAACTTAAATGCTTTATTATGAAAACTAAATCACATTTTAATTTTGTAACAGGTGTAGGGTATTATATGGTCGGCCTCGCCCGACTATAATTTCTTACTTGAAATATTTTAATGCATGTTGTGTTCTCTTTTAATACAAATAGCAAAAAATATGGATGGTCAAAAATTATTGTTTAATTATAGCATTAGACTGACCGAATCTTATATGGGTAAAAAAATGTCGGAATCTTGTTCGTCTTAACCCCACAAAATGATTCCCCTTTCCAGCTATTGTGAATTTGGTTTTGTCCTTTTTAAACAAACTGAAAATTGTGTTTTAAAACTGCCGTGTAAAAAATTATTTTTTTTTATCATAGCTAAGAACAGCTTCACGATATCTTTTAAGGACAAAAACTTATATTCGAGTAAATATAGATATATTTTATGTAATAAAATAGATTTATTAGAATATTTTCCAAAATAAGTTATATTTTTTCCACATTTCCTAATCAAGTCATCAGACACACGTTAATGGCCTGGGGAATTTTTTATAACATTCACTTCAACCAATTTTTTTGTTTTACATCTTTTTGAAATACTAAATCTATGTACATTATGATTCTTTAACAATAATATGTAAAATATTTACCTAATAGCAACATTTATCACATAATATCAAAATATACGAAGTATGCTCCTACCGCGACAAGGTCACGTCTTGGGAGACAAAATCTTTTGTAACTCTGTTTGACTTAAAGTAACAAGAATTATGTATGTAATATAAATTTTTACAATATTAGCTTTGTTTTGAGGTAATAAGCGTGTTTCTACTATTTACTGTTCTGGAGTTATAGCTTCACATGTTATAGCTTCACAAGATTCCAACATCGACTTTTTGCGGTCACTCTAGTATACATATATATTCTCTTCTGTCTGTCTGTGTAAAACATGCTCACGTAAAAACGAAGTGAAATAAATTATTGAAATTTGGCAATAATATCGGTTCACATCGGGAAAAGTTATGAATCAAAGAATCTTAATGCCCTCCACCAGCTACTTTTATATTAATACTTTTTTAATTGATCAAATATGTATATGTAGAAATAAGATTTCTCATGTCTTAAATAGAAAAACCCCAAGATTTAAACAGCTTAAATCTGTTACAATTGCAAGATTTATTGAACATTACAAACGCCATTTTCTTTTATATTTTTAAAGCGCCCTAAGGTATGCTTTAGCGATATTTAATAATTTGTGTGAAAGATTTAAGGAAATAAAATTTTCGAGGCAGGACCTAGTATGGGGATATGGCCAATTAAGGACCGATCGTAAAAAAATCTTTAAGTAACATTTCTGTATATAAAAGCTATATTTCAGTCAAATTTTGTATCTATATCGTAATTTAGTAATAAGTAATGTGTGTTTAAAATATTTTCGGAAGGGAACCTTGTATGGGACCGATCGCACCCATATTAAGAACCGATCGTGAAAAAATCTTAAAATATGATTTTTGTATACAAAACTAATATTTGTGCAAAATTTTGTATCAATAGCTTTATTTGGTAATGAATAATATGTGTTTAAGGGATTTTCGTAAGAGGACCTTGTATGAGAGCTATGACCAATTAAGGACCGATCGGAGAAAAATTAACAGTAACATTTCTGTATATAAGAGCAATACTTGTACCAAATTTTATATGGATATCTTAATTAAGTGATGAGTTATGTTCGTTTAAGTGATTTTCGGGAGGGGACCTTGTATGGGAGCTATGACCAATTATGGACCGATCGGAAAAAAATATCACGGTAACATCTCTGTATATAAGATCAATACTTGTACCAAATTTTATATGGATATCTTAATTAAGTAATAAGTTATGTGCGTTTAAGGGATTTTCGGGAGGGGTCCTTGTATGGGAGCTATGACCAATATGAAAATATGAATATGAATTCTATTTACATATAATTTTAATTTGTAAAATTTTGTGAAGATATCAACATTCTGACGGAAGTTATTAACAATAATCTCATTTTCCGGGAATATGTACTTTTGTATGGGAGGTTTTATTCAACAAGAATAAAATTCTCGTGTAAAAAACAAATGTGTGATGAATTTCATGTAATTATATTGCATAGTTTTCGTAAAAATTGCATCAGAGTGTGTAAAAAATGCTTATTTCTTCGGAGTTGTTTGAAATTTTGATTCATAAATTTTCCCGATGTAAACCGATTTTGCTCATTTTCAATAATAAACTGCCTAGTGAATATTCTGGCCAAATTCTAATAATTTATTTCGCTTCGTTTTTACGTGAGCGTGTTCTACACAGACAGACGGACATAGCTAAATCGACTCAGAATTTCATAAGGACCAAGATCTGTGTCTCAGATGAATATTTCTTGGTTTTACACACGGAATGACAAAGTTATATATACCCTCTATCACCACTCATGGTGGTGGAGGGTATAAAAAATATAAAATGATAAATACGTGTTGTGAAGTGCGGTAAAAGAGATACAGAACATAGAAAAACGAAAACAAAATTTATAGGAAAAAATATAAACATGGAGTGAATAGTAGTCAAATGTCATCAAAATTAATTTTCAAAAAAAAAAAAAAAAAAACGAGTGAAAAATTGTGAAAAAATTTTACATTGTGCCTTTTTTATACATATATTTTTACTTTTTAGTATTTAAAATATTATTAAATATTTTTTACAAAAGAAATAAAAGCAATAAATAAATAAATTTATGAAAAAAATGGTTATATTAATTTTTAGATAAAAATAATACATTGTCCCACCGTTATATTTATAGCTGAAAATTGTTAACCAAAAGGAACACAGATTGTGTGACGTCAGAGCTCCTACATATATGCGCAGAAAGTTTTAATTATGTTCGCCTAACGACGTTATCTTTAGTTTATCTTTCTTGCCCTCCATTAGCACTGATGGTGGTGGAGGGTATAAAAATCGTAAAGGGTTTTTAATTTATATTGTTTCTAGGGTAGCGAAGCACACCGGGTATAACAAATATATTGATAATATGAAGGAAATTGGAAGACATGAGGTCAAAAATTTTCAGTTTTCTGCGACTTTTCCTGTGCAGTTATTTTGAATTCGAAATTATAAAAAATCTTTAAGTAAAAATGGCAATTAATTGCTTATAATAACTTACCAATATTCTTATTTGTTTGAAATTCTTGTCCAATGTCATAAATTCCCGCATCTCTCATTTTCTTTTGTCTTTTCATCTCCTTAAGTTTCTCTTTTTTTATTTTCTCTTTTTCTTTCTGCTTTTGAAGCTTAAGCTTTTCTCTTAAATTTTTCTTTTCTTCTTTTGAGAAGCTCTGTTCTTTCTGATACTCTTTAAATTCTTCCAAAGTCATTGTTTCATCGATTAAAGCCAAAATTGTTCCGGACTTTAATGCATCCGGATATGGATGAAAATCCGAAGTTTTTTCATAGCTAAATTACAAAATGAGGGAAATTTATTTTTCTAAAATAAATTTTGATAATAAAAATATGCTGAGTTTTTATGTCAATTAAAACCCTGAAAATATTATTTACTTTCTAAGTGTGTTATTGAGCAGATTGTTTTGCCACACACCACTATTGTGGATTATTATTAGGGTGATCGACTCGGTTTTTCAACCGGTTTTTCTGCTTTGATAAAATGTTATCAATCTTAAGATTATATTCCAAATATGTACAATAATTACTTGGCGGCTAAACTATTATTGATGTGTTGGAATGCCTATGAAAATTGTCTAAACAGGGATTTTAGCTAGGATTACATAGTTGCTTATATTTAACAGAAGTGTCCCACTTTTTTCCAAATTTTTTACATTAAAGAAATAATGTAAATCAGACGATTATATCTAAATTTTTAATATTTTAAACCGTTAAAAATCACTTCGGTCCATCAAATTTAAACATAAACCTTAATTTTTTCAAAATAAAATGGATTTTGTTATTTATAATAAAAACCGGTTAACCGGTTTTTTCTGAATTTGAAAAATATTAACCGGTTTATTTTAAATGTCAACTATTCGAAAACCGGTTTTTGGAAAATGTCGAATAATCGATCACCCTAGTTATTATGCGTTTGTACTGATACTTGTATATAGAATTTCCCTACCGGGAAGCATTAGGAAAAAAGTCCTGGTAAATATATTGATTTTTTTTCCTGATTTCCGAGATGTTCGGAGAAATTGTTACACATACATACGTGTGTATTTAAAAAGAAAATAATAAATAAAGTATGTACTTGATTCGTCACTGTTTCACGATGGATGATTTATTTGTATGTGTTTAATGAATATGAGAGGATCCAAGCATTCCCCCAAATGTTTACATAGATGTTGAAGTCCTTCGTCCAAAATTTGAAGATTCGAGCTCTATTATTACAAAAACGAATTGTTGTGTTTAATTCATATGGGAGGTGCCAAGTCCCCTATTGCTAGTCCGCCAATTTATTACCGAAATATTCACATTCATGCAAATATATTTGTGCAAAATTTGAAAATTTTGGCTCCAGTAGTTTCTTAGTTATACGACGTTTTGTATTTTATTCATGTGAGAAGATCCAAGACCCCCTGATGAAAGTCCGGCTATTTTTCTCCGAAATGTTCACATGGACGTTAAAGTTTTTCGTTCAAAGTTTGCATAAACAAATTATTATGTTTAATTCATATGGGAGATGCAATGCCCCCCAAATATTCACATGTATTCAAAAGTTGTTGTTGCAAAATTATAGGATTTTAGCTCTAATAGTTTCTCAGATATACGAATTTATGCATTTCATTTTTTTCCCACCTGTTCTCATGGATGTTTAAGTTCTTCGTGCAAATTTTGAAGATTCTACCTCTAATTGTTTCCCAGAAAATCGAGTTTTTTTATTAAATTCATATGGGAGCCTTATTGCTAGTCCGCCCATTTTTTGTCTTATTCATGTCGATGTATCCGAAAAAATTTGAGGACGTTAACTGCTATATTTTCTCAAATATACTATATTTAGATTTTCTTATATAGGATGTGCCACACCTACTGGACTGCCCATTTTTTTCTAACTACAATAAATTTCCAGATTAACAATATGTTAGATATGAGAGATGCTAAGCAAATTATTGCAAGTTCGCCAATTTCTATCTATCGCCAATTTCTATAATCTATGAAAATTTGAATTATCTAACAGTTTTCAAGATACACGAAATTTTGTATTATATTCATATATGTGGTGCCAAGCCCCCCCATTGAAAGTTCGCCCGTTATTTTCTAAATGTTTACATGAATGTCAAAGTACTTCATGTAAAATTTTAATATTTAGCTCTAATAGTTTCTCAGATATACGATTTTTTCTATTTAATTCATTCAGCACCCCGGATAAAAGTCCGCCCTTTTTCCTCCAAAATGTTCAGATTAATATTAAAGTAATTTGTGCAAAACGTTATAGACTTCTAAACGGCTGAACCGATTTTTTTCAAATTTTCACAGCATATTCCTGTATGTCTGGAATAGGTATAAAATAGGTTATTTTGAAATTTGAAGTGGGCGATGAGCCACGCCCATATTAAGTAAATATTAAATCCCTATATTTGAGATAATATAACAGTAAGAGTCCCCAAATTTTGTCGGAGCCACTTTAGTGTCAATATGATTATTTAGGACAAAAAGTAGGCGTACTAGCTTTAGGGGGCGTGGCATCTCCCATATAAATTAAATACAAAAATTCGTTAATCTTGGAAACTATTACAGTTATACTCTTAAAATTTTTCACGAATAACTTTAACATCCATTTAAACATTTTGGGTAATGAATTGGCGGACTACCCATGAGGAGCGGCACCTTCCATATTAATTAAATACAAAAATTCGTTCATCTGGGAAACTAATGTAACTAAATTCTTCAAATTTTGCACGAAGACCTTAAATATTCATTTGAACATTTTGGAGGAAAAAAGGGCTTGAAGCCCCCATATGAATAAAATAGAAAAATTCGTATATCTGAGAAACTATTTGAGCTAGAATCTTAAAATTTTACTTGAAGAATTTTGACATTCATCTGAATATTTAGAGCATAACTGGCGGACTTTCAATGGGAAACTTGGCACCTTCCATATGAATTAAATATAAAATTTCGTTAATCTGGGAAACTAATAGAACTTGATTCTTAAAATTTTGCACAAATTACTTCAATATTCATCTGAATATTTTGGAGGAAAAAGTGAGGACTTTCATCTGGGGAGCTTGAAGCCCCCACATGGATCAAACAGAAAAATTCGTATATCTGATAAACTGATAAATGGCTTGGCACAACATATATGAATTAAATACAAAATTTCTTGGAAACTCTTATATTATTCAAATTTTTCATAGATACACAGATAGAAACTGGCGAATTTGCAATCATTTGCTTGTAACATATTATAAATCTGGAAAATTATTGTGGTTAGAATCTACAAAATCGTTAAGTGGATTTTTTATTTATACATAGGTATTGCTTTTAGTGTAGAAAAGCACACTGGGTATAGCTAGTAGATAATAAACATATATAATAGTATTTCTACTGAATTTTTTACTCATTATTTTAACTATAGAGACATTTTTATCAATTTCGATTGATTTTAATTGTTTTTATTTGCTTAATTTGACATACATATATATGTATTATATTAGTACTTCAAAATACCTTATATTGATTTCTTTTAACTATTTGAAAATTTTTGTCATAAGAATATTTAATACGAAAAAAATCCACTTAAAACCGAAATTATGATTCCTTTTACTCAAATTTGTTTAAATAAAATTCAAAATCAAATAAAAAATCATAAACTGAAGTATTTTTGTACTGAAAGATGACGTTCTAAACGAGCACTTTAATTATAACATAGATTACGATTTAAGCAGAGAGTTAGCTGCCTTTTTCATGATGTTTTTGTTTTTATTTCTTAAAAAATAAAACAGAACTAAAGTACCGTTTTATTTTTCTTTTGTATACTACATGAAAAGAAGAATATTTTTGTTTCAGTTTAAAGTTGATCTTTTGTAAGTGAAGTTGTGTTTTGTTAAAAAAGTTATTTTATTGTAAGAATTTAAAATAATTGTGGTGATCTAAATGGCAGAAACGGTTTTAAAAATTGGGGTAAATTTACTTCATACATTCTAGTGTTAATACTGACAATTTCCTCTTGATTGTTTACAGGATCTGTAAAGGAAGATGGCCGAAAGTTTCAATAGAAAATTAAGATTCATTTCATTTATCTTCGTTAAAATTGTTTAATTATATTTTTATTGAATTAACTATAATAATACATGTTTATTATTTGATGATCATTTTTAAATAAACTTGCACAATTTTAAAATAAATATAAAAAATATATATTTTTCTATAACAAAATCGGAAGACATGGTACTTTGACTTTCAAATGCAAATAGGATTGTAATCTACATACATTACATTCTTATTTGCAAGCGTTTATAGGCCTCTCATTAACTTCGCTTAGAACTCCACACATTATGTAAGTGAAATTTTAATTTGTCTTAATGATATTGTGGCTTACATTCTAAGCGAGAGCACATCGATGAGGCAGAATAGGACACTTTCATGTTAAATCTAAGTGGAAGAATAAGTGAAAGCACCACCACTGACTGCCACGAAATATTACTTATATAAGCGAGATATTATCTCGAACAGATAAATTATTTATTATATTTTGGTAATAATAATACACCAACTGTCTTATTGAATTTATAAAACTTTTGTTAAAAATATATATTGAATTCTAATAAAAATTTAAAACATTATTTGTTGCTATATTATCTTACGCCGTCAAAATTCAGAACAAATACAAATTTTTAAAGCAATTCGCAATACGTCAAGATTTATTTAATTTCAGTCGACGAATATGGCATAACTCCCTAAAAATTTGTTCAGAAAGTAAAAACGTCACGAAATAACTCCCCAAAACAAAAATAGAATAACTCCTCAAATTTGGGGACTTATTTCATTATGAAATAATTCCCAATTTTAAAAATGAAAAACGAAATGAAATAACTTCCAAAATTAAAATGAAATAACACCCCACCCTAATTTTAAAATGAAATAAGTTCCCATATAAAAATTCGACATCTAGATATAGAAAATAACAAATTATGGAACAAATCAGTTTAATCGCTTAATACAGATTTCCTTAATAGGCGGCCTGCGGCCGGGCGCAAGAACTTTCTACTCTATGGTATGTCCAATAACGGCTTTGCTTAATAAATATTTCCTAAATAGCAGGCCTACGGCCGGACGCAAGGATTTATCACTCTATCATATGTCCAACACCGGCTTCGCTTAGTAAAGATTTCCCAAAGAGCCGGCCTATACCCCAGAGGATAAATCCTTGCGCCTGGCCGAAGGCCGGCTATCAATAATTATTCAAAACTAATATAATGAAATAACACCCCAAAAATATTTTTGGGGATTTATTTCATTTTTGAATTTTAAGGAATTATTTCATAATGAAATAAATCCCCAAATTTCGTTGTTTTTGCGGCGTCATGAAATAACTGCCCACGAAATAACTCCCCAAAACAAAAATTAAATAAGTCCTCAAATGTGGGGACTTATTTCATTATGAAATAATTCCCCAATTTAAAAATGCAAAAAGCCCCAACGAATGAAATAACTTCCTAAATTAAAATGAAATAACACCCCATTTTTGGGGATTTATTTCATAGGAAACAAATCCTTAATTTTAAAATGAAATAAGTTCCCATTTAAAAATAACAAATTATGGAACAAGTTGGTTTTAGTGACATTTCTAAAAAAAGTAGGTCGCTCATATTTTCGAGTGGGGTTTCAAAGTTTAATTCATTTCGGTTTAATCGCTTAATAAAGATTCCCTTAATAGCCGGCCTGCGGCCGTGCGCAAGGACTTTCTACTCTATGGTATGTCCAACAACGGCTTCGCTTAATAAATATTTCCTAAATAGCCGGCCTACGGCCGTACTTTCTTAATACAGGGAGAGTGTATTTGGATTCCAAATGACCAAAAAAAATTAAGAAATTATAGTCGGGCGAGGCCGACCATATAATACCCTACACCTGTTACAAAAATATAAATCGACTAAATCGACTCAGAAAATGATTCTGAGCCGATTGATAAGGTGGGACCAATATTATCGTGCGTTACAAACATCAGAACAAACCAAAATACTCTCCCCACTAAAGTGGTGTAGGGTATAAAAAATATATTCATTACTTATGTAACATTGGCCATGTGGCAGGTGGTATGCCAAAAATTTCGCAAAATTAGTTATATCCCTAATGTATATACGTTGTAAATTAATATATACTTACAATTCTTTAAACCATTCTCGTATGTGATCGGATATATCTTCCATTATTTGTGGCTTATATTCTTGTAACAATCTTGTGCGTTCATCAGTTATCAATTGAACGTATTTTTTATCCAAAACGTTTTGTTGGAACTCCTTTTGATATATTTTAAATGCATTATATTCGCGTTCTTCCGGATTATTAAGTTTTTTTCCTTTTCTCATACCATATAAAGATTGCTTAATGTTTTGCTTCATCTTAAAAATCTTTTTGGCTTTATAGTTTTTCCATGCCATTTGAATTTTTGAAGCAGATCTTTCCAATTGTTCTGAAATGTAATAATCACCTAATGGAAATAATGAAAATGAGAAAAAAATAACAAAATAGTTTTATGGTGTACGCATAATATGGATGAAAGCTGAAATTTTATTAATTTGAAAATCCACATCCAAAGCATCAAAAGGGATAAAAAAGCTTTTGTAAACATTGTCTATGTTTCAGTTACACTACATTCAAGGTAACTACTCCAATTTTATTTTAGAAAATACAAATTTCTCCTAATTTTTAAGCTACGTTCACAGTGCTGGAGTACTCCAGCAAATTCTATTTTTATCGTTTTCTTATACATAGAATATCAAATTTGTCTATCTCTTTTCAATCCACTCCAGAGTCAAACAATTTCTACTCTAGAGTGTAGATTATTTTCACTCTGGAGTTAACATAAAAATGTTATTGCTAACATGACAAATGTTAATTATAAAATAATAATTTTTGTGAAAAATAAATTTAAAAATGTATTTTTTTTTAATAAATAGAAATATTTTGAATGTTAAAATTTTCCTGAAATAATGCTTATTTTCCAGGAAATACGTTAGAAAATGCAAAGGAGACATGTTTATGCCTAGGAGTGGACAGGCCGACCATTTTTTTATTTAATTAATTATAAAGCTACCTGTTGTAGTTCACTTTCTGTCCCTATTGCTAGTCCGCCAATTTATTACATGGATGTAAGTTGTTCTTGCAAAATTTGAGGATTCTAGCTCTAATAGTTTCGCAGATATACGATTTTTTTTACTTAAATCACATGGGGGTATCTCGCCCCCTTATTGATAGTACGCCCATTTTTGTCTAAAATATTCATATTATTACTAAAGTGGCTCTCATAAAATTTGAGGACTCTAACTTATATATAAATATACATATTATCTCAGAAATACTAATTCAATATTTTCTGTATATAGGAAGTGCCACGCCCACTATACCTAGTCCTCCCATTTTGCCAAAAATTGTTCATATCTATGTCAAAATTGTCCATACAAAATTTGAGGACTCTAGTTTCTGAAATAGACCACTTTTAATACTTACTTTGTTTGTGGGCGTGGCACTTTGCCTACTTGAAATATCAAAATAAAAAGTAGCCTATAGTTCCTTCCAGGCATACACAAAGACACTGTAAAAATTTCAAGAAAATCGGTCTAGCAGTTTAGCCGTCTATAGACTTCAAACAAACAAATAAACAAACAAACAAACCCGCAAATAAACACACATTCATTTTTATATACATATATAGATATTCATTGCTGGCAAATAATACGTAGGCAACGCGGTAATAATTATTCCAGTGTAAATTGATAGTTTACCCAATTTTTCCAAATGTTCATATGGATTTTAATGTTGCCTGTGCAATATTTGAGATTTCTTGAATTTAATTCATATGGGAGGAGCCGTGCCCAATACAACACGTACAACATTTGAGAATTCCTGTTCCTATATTTTCCTAGATGTAAAAAATATAATTCATATAGGAAGTACCATGCCCGTATTGCTAGTCCGGTTATTATCAAATTGTTCAGATGGATTTCAGTGTTGATCGTGCAAAATCAACGAATCAATTCATATACCAATCAAATCTGATATACGAATTTTTGTATTTAATTCATATGGGAGGGACCACGCTCCCGTAACCCGACAATTTGTTAGACAAATGTTTACACGAATGTCAAAATTTGAGCATTCTAGGTCCAATAGTTTTCCGATATGCGATTTTTTCTTAAATTCTTATGGGCGGGGTAACGCCCACGTGAACCGCCAATTTATTATGTGAATACTAATATCGATATCAAATTTTTTTGTGCAAAATTTGAGCATTCTAGCTCCAATAGTTCCCCCGATATACGAATTTTTGTATTTAATTCATATGGGAAATACCACATCCCCTTTTTTTGAAGTCCGCTCATATTTGTCTTGAATATTAATATTGATATCAAAGTGGTTCGGACGAAATTTGTGCACTCCAAATTGTATAGTTTCCCAGATATACGAATTTTGGTACTAAATTTATATGACACGCCCACTATTTATTATCCGCCCATTATTGCACAAAATTTTCATATTGACACTTAAGTTTACCGTACAATATTTGGTAACTTTGCTTGAAAACTTTAAAAGATATTGCGAATTCCCCAGGCCATTAACGTGTCTCACAGCACATAAATTCGAAATGTCACAAAAACAATACTTTTTTGGGATATATTCTAAAAAAATCATTTTGTTACTTAAATATATATCTATAATTACTCGAATATTAGTTTTTGCCCTTATAAGATAACGTTAACTCGTTCTCAGCTATGGTCAAAAAAGTTTGATTTTTTCAACGGCCGTTTCAAATCTCCAATTTCAGTTTTTTTGAAAGTTTGTTAAACAAATTTCAAAATTTTTAGGAGATCTCAGGGGGATTTATGGTCTATAGATAAGGCTATTAAAAGTTAAAAATATTTGATCAATATTTCTTACAGTTTAGCTGTACCTGCGATTTGAACTCGGCGGATTTCGGGGAAATCGGATTTTTTTTTTTTTTTTGTAATATTTTAGAGAAGACGTATTAATTCTTTACTGCTGCACATTTTACATAAAGTATTATCAGAGTATTATAGTCCAGATAATATAAAATAAAAAATTTATTAAAATCGGACATTCTTAACCCATAAACTGTGGAGTTCAAAGGTCAAATTTTGCAATATTTGAGATTTTTTAGGTTACCATATTGAAATAATATTTATTTGTCGGCCATATTTACTAAAAATGACTGGAATTTATCGTATATAGTTCGATATTTAAAATAGAGTGAATAAAAGGTAGATTAACCCTTTAAGGCACTTGTCAATAATTTAACACCAAAGTTCAAAAATTCGAAAAAACACTATCTATTTGAATAATGCTATATATTATTAGAGGAATAACAGAAATAAAACAAAAAATTTGATATTAAGTATAAAAAATTATACTTTAACCCTTTTTGACTATGGAGTAAACTTGAGGTGCACATTTTTAAAAGAAAAAAATTTGTTTTTAAAACTGATAATTTACATAATCCTTTTTTACGGTCGATTTTCAATGTAATATGTCTCAAAATACAAACTTAATATGGTCAAAAAGGGTTAATTCATAATTTTTTATATTTAATACGTTATATGTTTTATTTCTGTTATTCCTTTAATTATATAGAGCATTTTTCAAATAGTTGTTTTTTTCGAATTGTTGAACTTGTTAAATTGTTCCCAAGTGTCTTAAAGGGTTAATCTACCTTTTTTCACTCTATTTTAAATATCGGACTATATACGATAAATTCCAGTCATTTTGGTAAAGATGGCCGACAAATAAATATTATTTCGATATGGTACACTAAGAATTCCCAAATATTGCGAAATTTTACCTTTGAACTCTACAGTTTATGGGTTAAGAATGTCCGATTTTAATAAAACTTCGGATATATATTTTGCATTATTATTTAAAATATGTATCAGTAAAGAATTAATACGTGTTCTCTAAAATATTACAAAAAATTCGATTTTTCCGAAATCCGCCGAGTTTAAATCACAGGTACAGCTAAACTGTAAGAAATATTGATCTAATTTTTTTATTGTTTAATAGCCTTATCTATTGACCAAAAATCCCCATGAGATCTCCCAAAAATTTTGAAATTTGTTTAACATAGATTCAAAAAAACTGAAATTGGAGATTTGAAACGGCCGTTGAAAAAATCAAACTTTTTTGACCATAGTTGAGAAGAAGATTGCGTTATCTTATAAGGGCAAATGCTAATATTCGAGTAATTATAGATATATTTTAAGTAACAAAAGGTTTTTGTTGGAATATATTCCAAAAAAAGTAATTTTTTTTTGTCACATTTCGAATTCATGTGCTGTGGGACACGTTAATGGCCTGGGGAATTCGCATTGAAGGAGGTTGTGTTGTCGCTCGTTTCTTGCTTTTGCAATGAAAATGAACGAAAATATATTAATGCAGGGATGGATAATTCTAATTATTGTTGTAATTTTTTAGCATCTACACTACATATTATGTAGTTTTTAGAATTACAAACTTTTTTAAATGTTTTTTCTTACAACTTAAGTAGCAAATTACAATAATTTACCAATATATACATGTAAATATGTTAAATCTTTACATTTTATATGTATATATTTTATTAAAAACTTAGTTAAAAAACTCATATTTCTAGTTCAATATTTGAAATAAATATGTGCAAATAAGCCCAAAAACAATATGTGCTACTCTTAAACTAAAAAAATATTAGTTTTGTTTCAGATTACTATTATTTCTAAATTTCAGTTTTCCAAGCCTGCCTTGTTGTGCAGATGAGAGTACAACTATTTCTCAATTCTTGTTTTTTTCGCTCTTACACTTATACAAGTGCAAAATGTGGTAGTATATGTCTGCCGATCCCTGGTTTAATAGTTTTCGAGATATCGCTCATTATGATACTTATTTGATAAATTTTATTGCCGTGTTTAACCATATAACATTGATTTTGGACCAAAACCTTATAATCTGTTGCTTTTTCAACAATTTGGTTTTTATTACTTCATTAAATTGCATAAAATATAATATTTATTGCTATTAAATCAAATAAAAAATCATATTTCTATGAAAAACTCTCTATCTGAAGGTTGTAATAAAAAATTTGCAAAAAAAAAAGTTCTAACTGATATAAATTTGTGAATAATTTTGCAAAATCTTAAATTCTTTTTATATAACGGTTTAGAATGTGGTAGTAAAAATAAATTGTAGAAGAAAAAATTCAAAAATCTTCAAGAACTAGCTCTCCTGCAAACTTGTATTATTTTTATATAAGTTCCCTTCCGAAAATCACTTAAACACACATAACTCATTACCAAATAACGATATCCATACATACTTTGGCACAAATATTCCTTTTATCTACAGAATTCTTACTGTAAATTTTTTTCATGACCGTTCCACAATTGGTCTTAGCTCCCATACAAGGTCTCCTTCTCAAAATCACTTAAACGCGAATTTCTCATTACCGAATAAAGATATCCATACAATTTAGCACAAACATTGCTTTTATATACAGAACTGATGCCGTAAAATTTGTTTACGATCGCACAGTGGGGCAGAATGGAAATTTTTTGGAAATAAATCTGGCATTTCTAAACGGCTGATCCGATCGGTATAAAATTTGGCGTGAGCGTAGACAAGGAGTATTCGAGTTTTGAAGATGAACCCCGCAGATGCCCCAGGGACGGCGCTGTGGCGGCTCAAAGTAGGGTACATACGACATGTAAAATTTTTAAACTCGTGCCATTTTTTTGTTTTTCATCCAAATACAAAGATTTTATATTTTCTGAAAGCGCTCGACGAGATCTTGAAAAAACATGCTTGGACATACTACTTATCTCTTATAATATCCGAGTTATAGGCATTTAAAAATTTAGTGATACAAAATTTACCATACCTTGGTCCGCCTTTTTTTGAATACCGGGCGTAATTTTGGACCAAATGGACTCAATTTTTTCTTGTTAGTTAGACAACAAAATTTCCAATAATATACAAAACATTTCAATATCAACTTACAGATCCAAAAATATACGTTTTTTAATTAAAAAATTCAAAAAAATTTAGATTTTTGGCGTTTTTTGCCAAAAAATGTGTCTTAACTCTTTTATTAATAAAATAAAATTTTCTTTAAGAACATATAACAACTTTATAGTTTTCTAAAAGGTATCTTTACGCAGAACGCTTTGGCGTAGAAAACTTGTCCTATTTTTTGAAAATGTTGCCACTGCGTCCTTCCGAATATGACCTATTTTTTATCAAAACTTCAACTTTGGGCGACATGTTCTAAAATCCCAAAGCTGGGATCAGAAAACTGAAAGCAGTTTTGGAAACCTCAATATGTTTTATATTTACTCCAAAAGTATTTTCCCAGCCCTGATAGAAATGTGGACCCTATGGGCAAAAATGTAAAAAATCCCATTTTTGGGATTTTCATTCCTATTTTTGGGAATTGCGGGATGCCCTTTGACCTTTTTTTTTTTGCTTATTTGAAATGAAAAATTTAATAGTTGAACATGCTTAAAATCTCGATTCCTCGCTTCCTGGGCTTCTTCTGTTAACTCTCCAAGTGGAAGAATATTCGATTCAATTATTATTTGACCATGACACAATACTTTGTGTACTGTTGGTGTTAGTTCCCTCCATGGATACAGAGATACAAGTAATTTAGAAATTTCAGATGTATATTCCCCAAATCGATTTCCATTAATTTTATGTTTACTATTCAGTGCCATTAAAATAGTGTTAACTCTTCGAAGCAACTCCTTGTCGATTCCAGTTATTTTTGAAGTAATTTCAAAATCACGAAAAAACTTTCTCGCCGTATTACCGTCATTTGTACTACCGCAACTTGGAAGTGGTTTGTCGATGTTTAATCCCATCTGAACTTTAAATTCTTCTTGGATTCTGCTTTTTTCCGCTGCTCTCAGTTCTTTCAATTCTTCATTATTTTTTGTTGATTTAATAAGATTCTCTGTCACACTTCTATATTTGATGTTGTATTGATCCATATATCTTCAAATGAATTTCCAATGCTTGACGATGATGGATTAAGGGAATATGAACGAATTCGTAATGGCACTAATGATGACATAAATACGCTTTTGTAGTCTGCTAATGTCCGACTTCCACAAGCTTGTTTGTATTCTGGAAGTGCTGATAAACCGTCACATCCCCACTTACACATTAAGACAACATCACAGTTATGAATTTTCCTTAGTTGGTCTTCTGAAAAGTCTGACACAATTCTTGATGCTGTGTTTTCGAGCAAAGATGATATATCAATACAAGCTTCCACATCATTAACAGCAATAGGTGATGGTAGGATAGTTTGTTTTTTTCCTGGATCGCCTTGTATGATGGTAATATATTGTGTCCTTTTTCATGCAGAGCTTTCCTTAATATTTGGTACTTATTTCGACTAAAACCCAGTTCAAACATAAGCGCTATTGCTTCCTTTTCAGTAAAATTTGATTGTGATGTTGGAGTTGGTATACTTTCCACAAATCGCTTAAGTCGTTTTGGTGATGCATTAGGAAGAATAGTTGCAATATGTACGGCATCCATATGTTGGTTTTCCTTTTTCAGCATTTCGTTAAATGTATCAGCAATTTCCTCATTTGAGATTGAAAAAAGTTTTTGTGTGACCCTCTTTTTTTTTTGACCTTGAACATAAGTCTTCGTATGACTTGCAAGGCGCTCCTGTTGATGTGTTGTAAGTTGAGATTTCCGTAGTAGTTTCCATCCAACTACAAAATTTTAATCGAAATTTCTTTTGATTTCCATCCACAGACTTACTTTTTACATCAAAAAGTTTTCAATTTTTATATGCCTGTTTTGTCTACTTTTCTACTATATGTAGTTTTTATATAATTTGAAATGTCTTCAATTCTTTCTGGCCCTTTTGAAGATACACTCCATAAAACGGAACACAAATCTTTGTACTTTAATGTAATCTTCATTGTAGATTTATTAAATATGGTACTTAAAATCTTAGAAGTTTACTTATATACCAATTCTTGTCATTTCCGATACAGGTATTCCAAAGTAAAAAATTACGAATTGTCTACCTATTAACATTTAGGACTATATTACTATAACCTGTAATTCAGTCATTGACATTTCTTATTAGTGAATGAATCGAAATTATCATTACCTGTATATTTTTACCTGCATCATCATAAACGAAACAGAACGAAATGATCTGTCGAAAAAATTTAGGTAAAAAATAGTTATAAATTTCTGAAAATTTAAGCATAACCTTTCAATTAAAAGGATAAGCAAACAAATAGAAAGTAGGTAAATATAAGATTTAAATATGTTCTGTCATATTTAATACTAAAATATGAAAAATATGAAATTAAAGGATACAGGTTTAAATGAACATATTTTTGAATGTAATTGAGATATTGGCTTGAAAATTTTTGTAAAGAATCGAGAATTTCCATATCTAACTAAAAAAAGATATTAAGGGATAAATATGGACTAAATTGTTGTAGCTATCTGCGACCCTATTAAAATTTTGATATAAATCATAGTTTTAGAAATTAAACAAATATGTAATATATGACAAAATCTTTATTTATGAACAAAACTCAATGAATTTTTCATTTCAAATAAGAAAATGCAAAAAAAAAATTGAAAAGGTCAAAGGGCATCCCGCAATTCCCAAAAATAGGAATGAAAATCCCAAAAATGGGATTTTTTATTTTTTTGCCCATGGGGTCCACATTTCTTTCAGGGCTGGGAAAATACTTTTGGAGTAAATAGAAAACATATTGAGGTTTCCAAAACTGCTTTCAGTTTTCTGATCCCAGCTTTGGGATTTTAGAACATGTCGCCCAAAGTTGAAGTTTTGATAAAAAATAGGTCATATTCGGAAGGACGCAGTGGCAACATTTTCAAAAAATAGGACAAGTTTTTTACGCCAAAGCCTTCTGCGTAAAGATACCTATAAAATACTATAAAATTGTTATATGTTCTTAAAGAAAATTTTATTTTATTAATAAAAGAGTTAAGACACATTTTTGGCAAAAAAAACGGCAAAAATCTAAAATTTTTTGAATTTTTAAATTAAAAAACGTATATTTTTGGATCTGTATGATGATATTGATCTGAAATTTTTTGTATATTATTGGAAATTTTGTTGTCTAACTAACAAGAAAAAATTGAGTCCATTTGGTCCAAAATTACGCCCGGTATTCAAAAAAAGGCGGACCAAGGTATGGTAAATTTTGTATAACTAAATTTTTAAATGCCTATAACTCGGATATTATAAGAGATAAGTAGTATGTCCAAGCATGTTTTTTCAAGATCTCGTCGAGAAAATATAAAAATCTTTGTATTTGGGTGAAAAACAAAAAAATGGGACGAGTTTAAAAATTTTACATGTCGTAGGTACCCTACTATGCGCCGCCACAGCGCCGTCCCTGGGGCATCTGCAGGGTTCATCTTCAAAACTTAAACTCGAATACTCCTTGGCTACGCTCACGCCAAATTTTATCCCGATCGGATCAGCCGTTTAGAAATGCTGGATTTATTTCCAAAAAATTTCCATTCTTCCCCACTGTGGATCGGTCCGTAATTGTTCGTAGATCCCATACAAGATCCCCTTTCGAGAATCACTTAAACGCATATTACTCATTACCAAATAAATATATCCATACAAAATTTGGCACAAATATTGCTTTTATCTACAGAAATCTTACTATAATTTTTTTTACGATCGGTCCATAATTGTTTATAGCTTCCATACAAGGTCCCTTTTCGAGAATCACTTAAACGCATATTACTAATTACCAAATAATGATATCCATAAAAATTTGGCACAAATATATATTTATTGTTGAATTTTGTCAGACATATAGTTTGTGGATTCACTGTGTTGAAAATAGAAATCGGTCCACAATTTCTTGCACCACCCATAGGGATTAAAAATTTTATTATTTTTCGCAAAAAATTAAATAAAACCCGTTCAAACGAACAGGATTCTACCAAATACCCACTACACTATTAACTAGCTTCGTAACCGTCAGCAACTAATGATGTTCACATAGAAATTTTCTTTCCTGTTTGTGTAAAAAATTGTTGTTAATCCACGACAGCGTTGCGCGTTCATATTGTTCAAATTACGAAGATTTTCGGCAATTCACACGTACACTACCCGATCGTAAACAAAACTCATAGCAAGAGCGTAAAAATACAAAACAATTATCTTCAGTTGCTTAACAGCATTCAACAATGTAGGTTGATGTCGCTTTGTTTCAAAAATTGGAAAAACAATTTGTAAAAACAACAACACAATTTGTAAACAAGAGAATTACTTGCAAAAAACTCGTACACTCCAAAAAAATTTTACTAATGCATAAGAATGAAAACACATAAAAACAGTATTTCAAATACTTTTTTTACACATTTTAAATAAAAAACTTTATCTTTGTGAAGAAATATATATTTTCCTTTTCTTTGAATATGTTTTATGTGTAAAATTTACTATTTTACTTGTTATGAAATTTGATCATAACAAGCGTAATTAGGCAATATTTTTGCTAAGTGTTTTTTAGTATTTTCTCACCACTACAATAACAGTTTCTTAGCGTCTCTCTTTCTGCGCTTGGCTGATCCAAGATCATAAATGTCTACATTGAGAAAGTGTAACTGTTTAATTTTTTACGATATTCAGCAACATCAGTGTTTGATAAAAGTTATTCAGCACAAGGTATATTAATTTTATAAGGTAGTGTCATCGGCGAATTCAGAATACCAAGCGAATTGGTTATATTTTTTTTATATATATAGTTTGACATTGTGCCTGTACTTGAAGGCGAATTGGCTGTAAGGGAAAAATTTCAAAAACAGCTGACAACTAAATCAAAGCGAATTTTTATTAAACAAAAAATGTTTATAAATTTCAATCTGTTTATAATTTATTTTGAAAAAATATTAGTTAACGAAAGACAAACTAATGGAATGGTGTAGTTTTTATGGTTTTTATTAATTTCATTAAATTAAATTAATTTCTGATTATTTGTATTTTTTTAATTTTAATATTAACCAATTAATAATCACAAATGTTCTAC
This sequence comes from Lucilia sericata, assembly GCF_015586225.1. NCBI lineage: Eukaryota > Metazoa > Arthropoda > Insecta > Diptera > Calliphoridae > Lucilia > Lucilia sericata. The sequence goes on from NW_023994046.1 coordinate 1,415,228, forward strand.
CCGAGAATAAATTAATCATTACGATTATTTTTGAAAAATAAAAATTGTACTATTTTTAATGTATTTTTAGCTGCTTAACAAGTAAGAGTTCTATATTCGGCTGTGCCGAATCTCATATACCCTTCACCATGATGTGTTGAAAAAATAATAAGTACAAAAAATTATTTAAAAAAATAAAAAAAACAGTTGTGAAACGAAAAATTATCCTTTTACAGATTTTCGTTCAAACAGGGTGTTGAGAATGTGCATAAAAACCCAAGACTGTCATAGAACAAAAAAGTAGAAATAGTCGTGTCCTCCAGATTTGTATTAACTTAAAAGTTCCAAAAAGTCCCCTTTATCACGTTTTCACTTACTCCGGGCTCTACATAATTAATTTAATATTTAATTTAACTTCAATATTATAGAAAATTCAAAAAGTACCTTTTATAGAATGAAAAAGTCCCATTTTATATTCTCTCACCTAATCCTGCCCCTACATGCAAATTTCATGTTTCTATGTTCAATATTAAAGAAAATTCAAAAAGTACCTTTTGTAGAACGGAAGTACCAAAAAGTCCCCATTTATAGGTTCTCACCTAATCCGAGCACTACATGATAAAATACCAAAAAGTCCCTTTTATAAGTTTTCACCCAATCCGGCCCTACATGCTATATTTCATGTTTCTAGGTTCAATATTATAGAAAATTCAAAAACTACCTTTTGTAGGTCAAACAAAGGTCTGTTCAAAGTACTTAGATAATATTCGAAAAAAAAAAATATTTGAAAAAATATTAGTTAACGAAAGACAAACTAATGGAATGGTGTAGTTTTTATGGTTTTTATTAATTTCATTAAATTAAATGAATTTCTGATTATTTGTATTTTTTTTAATTTTAATATTAACCAATTAATAATCACAAATGTTCTACCCGAGAATAAATTAATCATTACGATTATTTTTGAAAAATAAAAATTGTACTATTTTTAATGTATTTTTAGCTGCTTAACAAGTAAGAGTTCTATATTCGGCTGTGCCGAATCTCATATACCCTTCACCATGATGTGTTGAAAAAATAATAAGTACAAAAAATTATTTAAAAAAATAAAAAAAAAAACAGTTGTGAAACGAAAAATTATCCTTTTACAGATTTTCGTTCAAACAGGGTGTTGAGAATGTGCATAAAAACCCAAGACTGTCATAGAACAAAAAAGTAGAAATAGTCGTGTCCTCCAGATTTGTATTAACTTAAAAGTTCCAAAAAGTCCCATTTATCACGTTTTCACTTACTCCGGGCTCTACATAATTAATTTAATATTTAATTTAACTCCAATATTATAGAAAATTCAAAAAGTACCCTTTAAAGAACGAAAAAGTTCCCTCACTTAATCAAGACTCTACATGCTTAATTATATGATTCTAGGTTCCATATTATTAAAAATTCAAAAAGTACCTTTTATAGAACAAAAAAGTACAAAAATGTCCCTTTTATGTGTTCTCACTTAATCGGGGCTCTACATTCTTAATTTCATGTTTCTATGTTCAATATTATAGAAAATTCAAAAAGTACCTTTTATAGAATGAAAAAGTCCCCTTTTATATTCTCTCACCTAATCCTGCCCCTACATGCAAATTTCATGTTTCTATGTTCAATATTAAAGAAAATTCAAAAAGTACCTTTTGTAGAACGGAAGTACCAAAAAGTCCCCATTTATAGGTTCTCACCTAATCCGAGCACTACATGATAAAATACCAAAAAGTCCCCTTTTATAAGTTTTCACCCAATCCGGCCCTACATGCTATATTTCATGTTTCTAGGTTCAATATTATAGAAAATTCAAAAACTACCTTTTGTAGGTCAAACAAAGGTCTGTTGAAAGTACTTAGATAATATTCAATGACATCAGTATGACGTTTTAAGCGAGCAATCTAAGTACTTAGAGTGCAATGTATGCGTAATCCAACATATCATGCACTTTAATTATAACATAGATTACGATTTAAGCAGAGAGTTAGCTGCCTTCTTCATGTTGTTTTTTGTTTTTATTTCTTTAAAAAAAACTGTACTAAAGTATCGTTTTATTTTTCTTTTGTATAATACATGAAAAGAAAAGAGCTCCCCGTCTTCTAATACACAGTCGAAGCCAACCCATACTTCACTCAAAGGAATCTCAAGTGAGAATTCTGCTAGTAAGCCAGCCAGATATTCCGAAGACGAACACGTCGGCGAAATCAACCTCGAAGGTAAGGGAATCTCAAAAGAAGCCCCGAAAAACGAGGAAGGAGAAGCTAGACGGAGGAAAAGGAAATGAGCCGCCATCTTACGCCAAAGTTGCCAGAAGTAGGCACCGGGACGATCTCTGCTATGCAGTTTACGATTCCGGTAATCCGACAGGCAAAATTCCAATAGACCAACAGAGTAAAATAGAAGACCTGGTCAACAATAAGATAGTGGACCATGCAATTGCTTCAAAGGGCAAACAACCAATAGAGAGCGAGAGCTGCGAGTTCAGCATGGGCGTGATGTTGATGAGGTTGGCATCTCACCAATGTGTTAGCACCCTAAAGAACTTGGTGGAAAGTATCCCTCCTCCCTGGGACGGCGCTAGGCTGGGACTGGCAAAGAAGAGCGAGCTTCCGGTGCTACTAAAGTCCACTGTCTACAAAAAAAAGGATGGGGCAGTAAACTGGCTAATGAACGTATACTGGAAATTCTTGGAGGTCAAAATGTTGAGCTGGCCGTGGAAAAATGGGATGTCTTTTACAGGAAAGAAGAACCTGAGGGAACTTTACCTCTTGCCAAGAATAAAGGTAGGGCTTACTTCGCCTCTAAATCTATCATATTAAAAATTGGGAAGGTGCCGATTGGAAGGGCTGTTACAACAAGCCTTGAAAAGGACACTAAAAAACCTAAGACCACAGCATCAGTATCCACTACTGATAACGTTGAGGAGTCAAATCCTAAAATCGAGGAATTTACCATTAACTCGCCAGAAGAAAGTGTAGTCGTGGCAACATATTCCTTGCATCTATTTACCTGCCTTTCGATTCTCCGACACTACCACCAACGTCGGATCTGATGAAACTGGTTGAAGAGGCACAAAGAAAAAATAAGAAAATTGTAATAGGTTGTGATGCCAACTCGCACCATGTACCTTGGGGTAGTACAAACACCAATCGCAGGGGACAAGCCCTCATGGATTTCCTTAATACTAAAGACTTGATAACATTGAACTTAGGTAATAAAGCTACCTTCGTCAATAGAATCAGAGAAGAAGTATTAGATATAACTATATGTTCAGAAGAGCTTATAAACGAAATTCAGGATTGGAGAGTTTCGGACGAGCACTCCTTTTCTGATCATCGGTACATAAGATTCAAAATACTAAGGCCAAAGCCGATAAAGTCTAAAACTAATTGGACAATGTTCGGGACCTTACTAAAGAACCGTTTAGGTCAGGACACTTTTCAATGTCGAAATAAAGAAAATATAGATGCCAAAGTGGAAACATTCACAAGTGCCCTGGTTGAATCGTTCGAGGACAGCTGCCCTCTGCGAGAGCGGAGATCTGCCCAGGAAAAACCCTGGGTAACTTGGGAGATCCGGAACCTTGGTAAGACTCTTCGCAAACTATTTAACCGGGCACGGCGTAAAAATACCGCAGTATACTGGGATGAGTATCGTAATAAACTTGGTGAATATAAGAAAATCGTTCGAAAAGCCAAACGAGACTCCTGGACTCTTTTCTGTGAACAGGTAGATAGCGTAAATGACGTATCAAAGATAAAAAAATTCCTATCCAAAACTCATGTCCAACCGGAATCTATGATCGATGACACGGGCAGGAGGTTTGAGGATATGGAGGAGACAATGAAACTCCTAATGGATTCTCATTTCCCACCCGGTATATCGAATAACATAGACGAACCGATATTGGAGGAAGGGGAGGCTAAGGATGCAAGGGTAATATTTATACCCAAACCAGGGAAACCTAGCTATGCGACTCCTAATTCCTATCGACCGATAAGTCTTACGTCCTTCTTACTTAAAACCTTGGAACGGATAGTCGATAGCATGGTTAAAAGCAGCATACCATACAAAGACCTTAAATATAAGCAGCATGCTTATCTAAAGGGACGATCGGTGGAAACCGCTTTAAACGAAGTTGTCCACTACATAGGTGAATCTTTCGATAGCAAACTGTATACACTGGCGGTATGCATTGACATCGAAGGCGCTTTCAATAACGTGCACACTGATACCCTTATCCTATCCCTAGACCAGTTTTATATTGACCGGGTGCTCCGTAACTGGATCAACTACATGCTAAGGAACAGATGGATAAGCTGCGAGATGTACGATATAACTATCAGGAAAAAGGTATTTCGCGGTATACCACAGGGTTGCATTTTGTCACCTTTACTCTGGGTTACCACGATTAATAGCCTCCTAAGGACCCTAACCGAGAAAGGACTTAGACCTGTCTGCTATGCAGACGATGTCGTAATACTTTTAAAGGGAAAGGATCCAAATTACTTGTGTAGAAGAGCTGAGGAGGCTCTGAATACGGCCTTGAGCTGGGCTCAACCGAGAGGCCTCAATGTTAACCCGGCGAAGACGGAAATCTGTCTTTTCACAAGAAAGACAAAAATTTCTACATATACTGAACCTTGCTTCCTGGGCAAGAAGATACCGGTGACAGACAAAGTTAAGTACTTAGGTGTAATACTTGACCGGAAATTAAAATGGAGACACCACATAGAGGATAGGATCAACAAGGCACATCGGTGCTGGGCGATATGTAGGAGAACCATAGGCATGAAATGGGGTCTTAGTCCTACTATGACTAATTGGCTTTATAAAAGTGTAATTAGACCAATTCTAGCTTATGCTTCAATAATCTGGTGGACTGCTTTGGACAAAAAGTGTAATATCAAACTACTACAGGGAGTTCAGCGTACATGCTGCTTGGGTATAAGTGGTGCCATGTGTGCTACTTCAACCAAGGTTCTGGAAACGTTGCTAGATATTCCACCCATTGAAACATATATAAAATATGAGGCGGCGCTTACAGCCGAACGGCTCTTTACTTTAGGCGAACTGGCCAAAAACGGTTATAGGACACGTCATCAATGTATACTGGACACATTGGAAGGTTATACACATTCATCGGACGTGCCTGATCGCACGAGTGGGTACCAGGCCACTCGTGAGTAGTCGGCAACGAAAGGGCGAATGTAATAGCTTTAAAGGGAAGGGAGCTCGATGTAGTTAACCTGACAAACGCAAAACCATTCGACGCAACAAAAGCTGAATTAAAAATATGGATGAGAGAATCCCATAAGGCCTCTTGGAATAATGAAACGGTGGGTAGAACCACAAAGATTCTATGGGGTGACCCTGATGAGAGCAAGACGAGAAATCTTCTCAAAATGAGCAAGTCTGAGGTTAGTATGATGGTACGTATTCTGAGTGGACACACAGGATTACGAGCACATCTATACAAAATTGGACGTGCGGATTCAGACGAATGTAGAGCATGTGGAGAGGACAGTGAAACTCTGGAGCACTTTCTTTGCCATTGTCAGGCATTCGTCTAAGTTAGATCCAAGTATCTTGGAACATGAAAAGAACAATCTTTTTGTTTCAGTTTAAAGTTGATATTTTGTAAGTGAAGTTGTGTTTTGTTAAAAAAATTATTTTATTGTAAAAATTTAAAATAATTGTGGTGATCTAAATGGCAAAAACGGATAGGCGTCTCATTGAAATACGCATTATATACTCGCTTATCTAAGTGATATTTCGTGGCAATCAGTGGTGATGCTTTAATTTATTCTTCCACTTAGATTTAACATAAAAGTGTCCTAGGCTGCCTCATCGATGTGCTCTCGCTTAGAATGCAAGCCACAATATCATTAAGACAAATTAAAATTTCACTTACATAATGTGTGGAGTTCTAAGCGAAGTTAATGAGACGCCTATAAACGCTTGCAGATAAGAATGTAATGTATGTAGATTACAATCCTATTTACATTTGTAAGTTAAAGTACCATGTCTTCCGATTTTGTTATAGAAAAAATATATTTTTTTTATATTTAATTTAAAATTTTGCAAGTTTTTTTTAAAAATGATCATCAAATAATAAACATGTATTATTATAGTTAATTCAATAAAAATATAATTAAACAATTTTAACGAAGATAAATGAAATGAAATGAATGAAGTAAATGTACCCCAATTTTTAAATATAATTTTTACGCATACATTGCACTCTAAGTACTTAGATTGCTCGCTTAGAACGTCATACTGATGTCATCGAATATTGTCTAAGTGCTTTGTTTCATTTACCGCTGGGAACTTTTAGTTATTGAATCTTAAATACCCTCCACCATAAACAGGTAATATAAGTCATCAAATCATCGAAGTAATTTTTATGTTAGTTTTTGGAAGTTATTTGTAATTGAAATGTAATATTAACAATAATAGAGAAATAGCACATTTAACACAAAAGCCCAAAAATAATATTTTTTAACTCATAAAAATGTAAGTCCAAAAAATATAACTTCAGCATTAAAAAATATAATTATTTTCGCTTCTACGGAAGTTATTTAACATCACTTTCACAGAAAAATGTTATTCTTTAAAAAGAACTTCGTTTTATTTTTGCTGGGTGGTAATTATTTTCCAAATTGAAGAAAGTACGATTTCTGTTTTGGCCCATGTGTGGAAAAAATACTGTAAAGCATTAATTGGATTATCTAAATTTAAACACTACTTATTCAAACATGCATATGTAGCTAAATCTACTCAAAATTTCATAAGGACCCCCAATATTCATATGTCTACACCTTGTTGGGTCTGAGATTAATATTTTTCAGTGTTACACTCAGAATAACAAACCTGCTCCAGCGATGGTGGTAGAGGTTATAATAATTTAATTTTGAAAAGATACAAAAGAGTTTTCCTTTCAAAAATCAAATTTTTTGAATTTCTTGGAATTTCCATTGCTTCGTTTTAACGTGAGCGTATTTTACACAGACAGACAGACGGATGGACATAGCTAAATCGACTCAGAATTTCATAAGGACCAAGTCTGAGATGAATATTTCTTGGTGTTACACATGGAATGACAAAGTTATATATACCCTCTATCACAACTGATGATCGTGGAGTCTATAAAAAGTACCAAGAAATCCCCATTTTAGGTTCAGTTTTATAGAAAATTAAAAAAAGTACCTTTTATAGAACGAAAAACAACACACTGCACATTGGGGCAGCAATATGGGGAAGGTTGGCGATTATTCAATATTTAAAAGTGTTATTTACAAAGAAAAATTTATATTGCTGGAATGGTGACATTTCCCTCCATACAACCCTGTTTTTTTCTGGACATTGTTTTCTACCCTCAGGCTTAAGTTAAAGTCGGAGAAAAATTCTAACAAAAAGATAATAAAATTCAGTTTCTTAATAAGTGTATGTTTATCATGAAGAAAAGTCGGTAACTTGCTAAGCTCTAAAAGAATTCATTCCCCAATTCTTTTTTTTGAAATTGAGTTATATTTGAAAGAATTAACAATTCTTCAAAGTCATTCCCTTTGATTTAATTCCTAGAAGCTTTCGATGTAGTTGAATTAATTCTCTAATGAATTAATTCCTATAGAATGTTAAATTCCTTCTGAATGAATTAATTTTGTTTGCATTCAATCTGTTACAAATTGAATTAAAATAAATTTCAACAATTCCTATTGATTTTTAAATTCCCTCTGAATGATATAAATTTTGTTTGAATTCAATCTATTACAAATTGAATTTAAAAAATTTTCAACCATTCAATTTGAAATAAATTGAATGAAAGTTTTGTTTTATAATTCAAAAGCATTCTGTATATTAAAAATTGAATTAAATTTTTTTCTTTCATTCAAAGGAATTAAACAAATATGAATGATCATTCAATTGAATTCATTCCTATAAAGAATTAATTCTCTTAGGAATTAATTTAATGGAATATAAAGCCAAGGAATTCAGCTTTCGAATTTAAAGAATCCCCAAAAATGGGGTGTTATTTCATTTTAATTTAGGAAGTTATTTCATTTCGTTGGGGCCTTTTATTATTTTTAAATTGGGGAATTATTTCATAATGAAATAAGTCCCAAATTTGAGGACTTATTTCATTTTTGTTTTGGGGAGTTATTTCGTGGGGAGTTATTTCATGACGCCATCAAATTGAGCTAAATTAGTTCATAACTAATTTAATAATGCCAATATAGCAACGAAATTTGTCGTTATGAGGTAATTAATTTTTCGATTATTCTAAAAAACTAAAGTTTTTTGAAAATATATCATAGGCTGACTTCCAAAACGTCAGTTGCTGTACGAACAAGGCATAGTGTTTCATAACGCCGCAGTACAAAACATTGACAATGCATACTGTTTCAAAACGTCATCGACAAGTGTTAGAAACGCAGCGAACAGGCAATCAGCGCATCAATGTTAAAGTTGATGCATGTTGAAATTATTTGCTAAAACCACACAAACAGCTGACTTACTAAAAACAAAACTTTGCATCTTCTATAGTTTAGAACGTGAAAATAAACAAAGCATCATTGCATTGTTTTGAAACATGTGTACACGATTTAAATATCGCAGTGAAATTGTATTTAAACTTTGTATTGGTACGTTTTGGAAATCAGCCATAATCATTGAGAAAATCTTTGCAGAAAAATTATTTATATAGAGTTATATTACCCCACGGGACATTTTATTAAACTTTTTAGAAAAATATGTAAAGTAATAAATCAGTTTATATGTATATTGTTTCCGAATTTTCAAATTTTACTTTGAAGTGCACCTCATCCTCTTTTTACAAAATTTTATTTTCAGCGTTAAAACAGGGTAAGGTGTATGTCAGATCTGTTCCTAAATAAACTTATAAATGTGCATAAAGAAAAAAGTCACAATTATTCCTAAATATAATTGTTGATACACAAAAACATATATATTTTTTTAGTTTTTTAGTAATTACCTCCTAAAATTGTTCGATGGGTTATTATATTTTTACATATTTGTAATACAGGAGAAATTCTCTTTTCATTGATACCAAACACTTATATCAAAACCTTGTAGTTTATTAATCGCCATGTTTTAAGTGTCCCAATGTGCACTGCTTCATTCATCATTGTTGTTCTTGTTCTCCGCATGCACGAAAAATATCATATTTTGATGAAATTTTCAGAGGTTGTCTCGGATTTTTGCTCATATCTCTGTTATTTATGAACCGATTTTGCTGACTTTAAATAGCCGATTTTGCTGACTTTAAATAACGATCTTTCCGAAAGTATGTCTTACAGAATTGTTGAAGATTTGGATCCCAAAGATTTCTGGGGTCTTCAGAAAATTGATTTCAACAAACATACATACAGACAAACATACATACCGACAGACAGACAGACGGACATAGCTTAATCGACTCCTCTATCTATAAAGACTCGGAATATGTATACTTTCGGAACATTATACTATAGAAATTACAAACGGAATGACAAACTTATATATACCTTTCTCACGAAGGTGAAGGGTATAAGGTGTTTATTTGTTTATGGGTTTGTTTGTTTGAAGTCTATAGACGACTAAACTGCTGGACCAATTTTCTGTAAGTCTAGAAGGCCACTTTTTATTTCGAAATTTCAGTAGGCGAGGTGCCACGCCCACATATGAATTAAATAAAAAAATCGATTTTCTGGGAAACAATTAGAGGTAGAATCTTCAAAATTTGAACGAAGAACTTTAACATCCACATACCATAACGAGAAGTCCAATGTTGTATAAGTAATAATTGTATAAATAATGAAAATAATTTTTGTCGGTCATTTAAAATCAAAAACATCACGCACCAACCTACTATAAACCAAATTTTTTTAAAGTTTTTATTTTAATATTGAAATATTTATATATAGGAATTCCTTCGCGACAGGTAGTCATCTTGACGCGATGCGAAGGCTTATGTGTGATGACCCATGCAGGCCGTGCTGGTAGAGCCAGAGGGCCCATGTCAGAGGGGCTCATGATGAGCACATACTAAGAACTACCCCTCCCATGACTGGTAGCGTCTGTTTCTCCCCGATGGGGCGGCTACCAAATACTTGTCAAAAGAACTCTACTCATCCTTCGGATGAGTATCTTTTGACAGTACAATCCGTTCGGGATCTTCAGATCCATAAACTCCACAACGGTCCGTCTAAATCCACCAGCGTATGTACCCACATTCTCGGGGGAGTTTTCCAGTTTTTTCCTACCGAGAGCGTCCCCGGATGGTGGATAGGGGGTGGTGATGGACTATCTGTCCTCTCCCAGCTTTAATTTCACTTAAGCAGAGGGAGGGCAGATTGTCCACCACCTGGGAATATTATATTCCCCGCGGACCAAAAAACTGGAAAAAACAAATATGGAAAATAAAAATAAAAAAATAAAAAGTTACGGTGCAGGGCCTAAATAACCCAGTACCGGCGGCAAGTGTTGATCTATTCGCGAGTCACGTGTCGTCGTCATCCTGCAATCGTGAGCAAAATAATACTACGGAGGTGGGTACCTTGGCCTCCGTGGCGGACAATGCGTCAAGTGTACAACATGCCACTGGCAAAAATATAGGGGTGAAAGAGAAGGATGTACTCGGAGAGAGCTCTAAGCTACCTCAGCCTTTAAATATAGGTGAGGGTTCCGACTCTGAAATCTCAGATGATAATAATACCATCCAAATCCCAAAAAGGATGAAGTAGAGCAAATGGTGAAAGAGGTGAGTGATAGCATAGCTAAACTACCTATTACTAAGAAAAGACTTTCTGGAGCACAGAGGAGGAAGTTGAAAAAGATGCTCCAGGAAATCATAGTTAGTCAATCCCATGGCTAGTCTTGCCAAGAATAAAGGTAGGGCTTACTTCGCCTCTAAAGCTGTCATATTCAAAATTGGGAAAGTGCCGATTGGAAGGGTTGTTACAACAAGCCTCGAAAAGGACACTAAAAAAACTAAGACCACAGCATCAGTATCCACTACTGATAACATTGAGGAGTCAAATACTAAAATCGAGGAATTTACCATTAACTCGCCAGAAGAAAGTGTAGTTGCCCTTTCCAAAATTGGGAAGGCGCCGATTGAAAAGGCTGTCAAAACCGGCCCCGACAAGGACACTAAAACACCTAAGACAGTACCCAAAGCATCATTAGCAAGTACTGGCAATGTTAAGGAGTCAAATCCTAAAAGCGAGGAGGAAATCACTCACCCGCCAGAAGACAGAACAGCAGTGCTCTTCAGAATTGGAAATGTGTCTATTAAAAATACTGCTATTCCTATGCCTGATAAGGACACCGCAGAGCCATCAACAGTATCCACTGCATTAATAGCCACTTCAGGCTATCCGGGGGAGTCAAATCCAAAGAGCGAGAAGGTGACCACCAACTCGCTGGAAGACAGTTTAATGGATGACCATGATTGAGGTTATCCAAATAAACCTCCATCGGAGCGAGACAGCTACCAATGCTCTGATGGCTAAAATTAAAACAGGTAAAATACATATAACTTCAATCCAGGAACCTTGGACGATTCGCAACAAGGTTTCTGGATTAAATCACGTAAATTTCCAACTTTTCTACGCTGATACAGGATCTCGCCCGAGAACATGTATCTTATGTCACAAGAACTTATGTTTTCTCCTCTCAACAGGATTGTCAACATCGGATGCAACGGTGCTGAAGCAAGGTCGTGGCAACATATTCCTTGCATCTGTTTACCTGCCTTTCGATTCTCCGACACTAATAGGTTGTGATGCCAACTCGCACCATGTAGCTTGGGGTTGTACAAACACCAATCGCAGGGGACAAGCCCTCATGGATTTCCTTAATACTAAAGACTTGATAACATTGAACTTAGGTAATAAAGCTACCTTCGTCAATAGAATCAGAGAAGAAGTATTAGATATAACTATATGTTCAGAAGAGCTTATAAACGAAATTCAGGATTGGAGAGTTTCGGACGAGCACTCCTTTTCTGATCATCGGTACATAAGATTCAAAATACTAAGGCCAAAGCCGATAAAGTTTCGGAATGAGTCTAAAACTAATTGGACAATGTTCGGGACCTTACTAAAGAACCGTTTAGGTCAGGACACTTTTCAATGTCGAAATAAAGAGGATATAGATACCAAAGTGGAAACGTTCACAAGTGCCCTGGTTGAATCGTTTGAGGACAGCTGCCCTCTTCGAGAGCGGAGATCTGCCCAGGAAAAAACCCTGGGTAACTGGGGAGATCCGGAACCTTGGGAAGTAAATGACGTATCGAAGATAAAAAAATTCCTATCCAAAACTCATATCCAACAGGAATCTATGATCGATGATACGGGCAGGAGGCTTGAGGATATGGAGGAGACAATAAAACTCCTAATGGATTCTCATTTCCCACCCGGTATATCGAATAACATAGATGAACCGATATTGGAGGAAGTGGAGGGAAACAAGGAAATAGTTATTACAACTGACATGGTTAAAGGGGCAATCAAGAGCTTAGCTCCCTATAAAGCTGCAGGGCCGGATGGAATTTTCCCGGCACTTTTGCAGATGGAGGCGGGACTGATTTCCGTACATCTGTCACAGATATTCACTGCATGCTTAAAATTGGCATATACCCCAGTTAAATGACAAGATGCAAGGGTAATATTTATACCCAAACCAGGGAAACCTAGCTATGCGACACCTAAGTCCTATCGACCGATAAGTCTTACGTCCTTCCTACTTAAAACCTTGGAACGGATAGTCGATGGCATGGTTAAAAGCAGCATACCATACAAAGACCTTAAATATAAGCAGCATGCTTATGTAAAGGAACGATCGGTGGAAACCGCTTTAAACGAAGTTGTCCACTACATAGGTGAATCTTTCGATAGCAAACTGTATACACTGGCGGTATGCATTGACGCTTTCACACTGCACTGCACGTGCACACTGATACCCTTATCCAATCCCTAGACCAGTTTTATATTGACCGGGTGCTCCGTAACTGGATCAACTACATGCTAAGGAACAGATGGATAAGCTGCGAGATGTACGATATAACTATCAGGAAAAAGGTATTTCGCGGTATACCACAGGGTGGCATTTTGTCACCTTTACTCTGGGTTACCACGATTAATAGCCTCCTAAGGACCCTAACCGAGAAAGGACTTAGACCTGTCTGCTATGCAGACGATGTTGTAATACTTTTAAAGGGAAAGGATCCAAATTACTTGTATAGAAGAGCTGAGGAGGCTCTGAATACGGCCTTGATCTGAGCTCAACCGAGAGGCCTCAATGTTAACCCGGCGAAGATGGAAATCTGTCTTTTCACAAGAAAGACAAAAATTTCTACATATACTGAACCTTGCTTCCTGGGCAAGAAGATACCGGTGACAGACAAAGTTAAGTACTTAGGTGTAATACTTGACCGGAAATTAAAATGGAGACACCACATAGAGGATAGGATCAACAAGGCACATCGGTGCTGGGCGATATGTAGGAGAACCATAGGCATGAAATGGGGTCTTAGTCCTACTATGACAAATTGGCTTTATAAAAGTGTAATTAGACCAATTCTAGCTTATGCTTCAATAATCTGGTGGACTGCTTTAGACAAAAAGTGTAATATCAAACTACTACAGGGAGTTCAGCATACATGCTACTTGGGTATAGGTGGTGCCATGTGTACTACTTCAACCAAGGCTCTGGAAACGTTGCTAGATATTCTACCCATTGAAACATATATAAGATATGAGGCGGCGCTTACAGCCGAACGGCTCTTTACTTTAAGCGAAAACGGTTATATGACACGTCATCAATGTATACTGGACACATTGGAAGGTTATACACATTCATCGGACGTGCCTGATCGCATACCAGACACAGAATATGTCGGAAACTTTGAAACGCTAATCCCAGATAGAATGTCTTGGTCAAGCGGAACATTAGAGCAAATACCAGTAGGAATCCTTTGCTACACGGATGGCTCTAAATTAGGGGACAAAGTGGGCCTGGGGTTCTATATTGAAGACCCAGAAACAGAAGTATACCACCGTTTACCTAATCATAACACAAGCTTCCAGGCAGAATTACGAGCAATAACGGAATGTGTAAATTGGATTAGAATAAATATGGCGCCCACAGGGCTTACTATATTTACTGACAGCCAGAAGGCAATTAGGGCGATATCTGGTGATAGAATTAAATCTAAGACCGTATTGGATTGTAAGAAAGCTTTAACTGAATACTCTCCCAGAGGTAAGGTTCACATCATATGGGTACCAGGCCACTCGGGAGTAGTCGGCAACGAAAGGGCGAATGTAATAGCTTTAAAGGGAAGTTAACGATGTAGTTAACCTGACAAATGCTAAACCATTCGACGCAACAAAAGCTGAATTAAAAATATGGATGAGAGAATCCCATAAAACCTCCTGGAATAATGAAACGGTGGGTAGAACCACAAAAATTCTATGGGGTGACCCTGATGAGAGCAAGACGAGAAATCTCCTCAAAATGAGCAAGTCTGAGGTTAGTATGATGGTACGTATTCTGAGTGGACACACAGGATTACGTGCACATCTACACAAAATTGGACGTGTGGATTCAGACGAATGTAGAGCATGTGGAGCACTTTCTTTGCCATTGTCAGGCATTCGTCGAAGTTAGATCCAAGTATCTTGGAAGTGATGTTATTCCGGAAATAACATTCTTAACCAACACCGATTGGAAGATTCTTAGGAATTACGTCCAGGAATATACCCAGGAATATTCGGCTATGCCGAATCTTATATACCCACCATCAAACCTCGCTTGACTCGAATGAAACTTACTTATGTCGAATTTCATCTATAAACTCGTATTTTTTAGGCCAGTTATAAGCGTTAAAGTAATTTTCTGAAGGGGACCTTATATAGGGGGGTAGGGTCAATTATGGGTCGATCCTCATAAAATTTGGTAGACAGAATTTGGTTCGTATTAAATTTATTTGTGTCGAATTTCATCGCTACACTCGTATTTTTAAGCCATTAATGAGCGTTGCAGCCATTTTCTGAAGGGGACCTTATATGGGGGGTAGGGTCAATCATGGACCGATCCTAATAAAATTTTGCATAGTGATTTTGGATCATAAGAAACTTACTTATGTCGAATTTCATCGCTATATTCGTATTTTTAAACAAGTTATGGCTGTTAAAGCTGCTTTTCGAGGGGCCACTTGTATGGGGGCTATCCGAAAACGTGGACCGATATTGCCCATTTAAGAAATATTTATGTGAAATTTCAGCCCTCTAGCTTTTTCCATTGGGACTCTATCGTGCTTTCAACAGACAGACAGACGGACAGACATGGCTAGATCGTCTTAGAATTTAATGAGGACCCAGAATATATATACTTTTGTGGGTTTATGACCAATATTTCGATGTATTACAAACGGAATGACAAAATCAATATACCCCCCATCTTTTTTGAGGGTGGGTATAAAAATAATACATTCAGTGAACTTTTTTTTTTCATGAATTGGAGCGCACAACAGGCCCGATAGTGGCCAGGTGCATTTCTTTGGATTTTATGTAGTATACATAACCTAACCTATGTACCCACATTGGGCGGCTTGGTGGTCTGCAAGCACATCACATGCAGAATCATATACTTGGCAGCAAGTATAAAATACACACCGTTTTAATCTCCAATGTCCGACAAGAAATCGTGCCCCGCGTATCCAGTAAGGGGCCTAACAATCTCCGAAGACCCTACCCCCACGGCGAAGGCGACAGGCTGTGGAGAGTCGAGTGCTACTGCCACCCAGGTTAGTCCGGCAGAGACACCGGGTCGGGCTAGTCTGAATGCTACCGGCGCCAAACCCAAAACAAAAGCGTCTGCGCAAAACAACATCTGGCTCCAAAGCTGGATGCAGCAAAATAAGCAGCAAGGTACCTCTGGATGTCACCCCAAGTACCTCAAAAGCAGCTCAGGTCCGTATTGGCAAAATGCCGATAAAACCTCCTGTTTTGGGACTACCAAGACCACAAAAGCCCCAGTACCGGTTATGCACGAGGGAACTGCGAACAAGATTTCGGGTTCTCAAACGGCATCACCCAATGACACTATTGCGAATGGTAAGACCCCTATGCACGTTACACCGGCAAAATTCGCCGCCAAAGTGCGCTTAGCTGGCAAGCCAGTTTAATTTCCACCACTCCAAAGCAGCCTCGGCTGCACTGCTCCTCCGAATGGGCATAAGTGGGGAGGAGCTCGCCCTAGTCCAGAAACCGTGGATTCACCAAGAAAGGGTGAGTGGACTAGGCATGAAAAGCTATAAGCTACTGTACGCAAAAGGACCTGGTAAGATTCGATCCTGTATAGTAGCCAAAAGCAGTCTCAACATATGACAGCCATATGGGAGACCAGTGTAGGTGCTATATTGGTTATCTCGGCGTTCATGGCTAACGGCCAGCCACCAAACAACCTGGTCTGCAGATCCATAGAGATGGCAAATTCGAAGAGTATGCCGATCATCATGAGGGCTGATGCTAATGACCATCACACTTTCTGGGGTAGCTCGGACATAAACGCGAGAGGTGCGTCAATCTTTAACTTCATTCTAAGCAATAATCTTGATATTCTAAATTCAGAATAGGAACCGACCTTTATTGTTTCAAACAGAAGGGAATTTCTTTATATTACGCTGGTTAGTTCCATGCATCATGATAGGATAAGGGGATGGAGAGTCTCAAGTGACTGCTCTGTCTCTGACCATCAGTACATCGATTTTGCAATCGTAGTAGACAAAGCGGATTTGCAACACAATGCTGTCCATCTCATGCCTTAGCTAACGCGAAAATATATGATGCCTGTCTAAAATGGTCTTATATACCCGAACCTTGGACCAATTGTACAGTGGTCTTCATTCCACAAGGAGGAAAACCCTCACACACGAAGTCAAAGGATTTTAGACCAATTAGTCTATCTTTCTTTCTTCTCAAAACTTTGGAAAGGATAACCATCTATCAACATGCCTACATGAAGGGAAGATCTGTTGAACATTACACTCGCTAGTATTTCATATTGAAAAGACAATAGCGCAAGGGGAATATACACTTGTTGCCTTGTTGGACATCGAGGGGGCTTTCAACAATGTTTACCCTGAGTCGATAACAACGGCCCTAACTGGTCTGGGTATAAACCAACCAATAACAGCTTTCATCAAGAGATTATGGACCCAACGGATCATTATCTCTCAAATGGGAGTAGCAAATGTCACAAAAGTGCCAAATCGCGGTACCCCACAAAGTGGAGTTCTATCCCCACTTCTGTGGAACCTAGCGTTGAACCCACTTCTCATGGATCTTAGGTCTATCGGATTTAAGGTAATAGCGTATGCAGACGATGTGTCTGTAGTAGCATCTGGCAAATAT
The DNA here is from genome assembly GCF_015586225.1 of Lucilia sericata. Classification (NCBI taxonomy): domain Eukaryota; kingdom Metazoa; phylum Arthropoda; class Insecta; order Diptera; family Calliphoridae; genus Lucilia; species Lucilia sericata. The sequence goes on from NW_023994046.1 coordinate 1,432,660, forward strand.
CTGGATACTATATCGCAATGGATGGAGACTGCACTCAAGTCACTCAGCACGTGGAGCATCGTCAGTAGCCTTGGTGTAAATCCATCGAAAACGAAATTTGTTCTCTTTACTAAGAAGTACAAGATACTTGAATTGAAGTTATCGGACAGTGCTAAATATCTGGGATTTATCCTGTATTCAAAACTATCATGGCATTTGAACACTCAATCTAGGGTGTCAAAAGCGACTGCGGCCTTATACTCGTGTAAGAGAGCAATTGGTTAATCATGGGGCATAAACTCTAAGAATACCAAATGGCTCTTTGACATGGTAGTCATGACCATACTATTGTATGGTGCACTTGTGTGGTGGAAGTCTGTACAAAAGGACTCACACCGTAAAAGTTTTGAGGGAATCCTTCGTACATCAGCTCTGTTGATAACGGGGGCCCTTCGCACCACCCCATCAAAGGCTCTCTTTGTCATGATGGGATGGCTACCTATTGATCTAATGGCTCAAGAGGTTGCCCTCAACGCGGCTATTAGACTCAATACAATTGGTAGGTGGCATATGATTCAGTCAGGTCACTCTACCATTCTCAATTGTCTAGGAGAGATCCCTGACAATATCGACTATTCCATCGCCAACCATCTTTTGACAGAAGCTTTTCAGTGAATATCCAACACGATCCAAATGTGATGGAAACAATCCTCCATGACGGATCGTATAAGGTTTTCAACGATGGCTCAAAATCAAACCATGGTGTAGGCGGTGGCTTTTACATAGCACATTCGGGAACGGAAGCCTCTTTCAAGCTTCCTGACCAATGTAGCATTCTTCAGGCTGAGTTATCAGTCATAAAACGGGCTGCAAACTGGCTCATGTCTTATCGAATATACTGCGTTAATATTCGAATTTCCAGGCAGCCCTTAAGGATCTAAGTGGTGTCTATACGACATCAAACATAGTTCTAGAATGCCGGGCATCCCTTAACGAGATGGCGAAACATTCCACAATAAGACTGTATTGAATTCCAGGACATCAACAAATTCCTGGTAATACCATCGCGGACTCTCTTGCCAAGTTAGGTTCCTCGCTTGCAAGAGAGCATACCGACCCTTTTGTCGGTATACCGCTATCAACCTGCAAACGCTCGATAAGTGAAAACCTATATGAGCTTGCGCAATGCAGATGGTCGAATAAGGCCACTTGTAGACAGGCAAGGATCATGTGGCCATTTTACAACCCACAGAGATCCCAAGCCCTTTTCTATATTCCGATAGTTAATCTACGTAACTTAACGGCAGTGATAACTGGTCACTGGCCTTTCGGACTCCATGCAAGAAGACTGAACTTACCCAGTAACGACTTCTGCAGGAGCTAATAGGATGAAGAGGAAGAAGAGAGTATAACTCACTTCCTCTGTCATTGTCCCGCCCTAGCTGATCACAGAATGGGTCTGCTAGATACCTATTTTCTGCATGACTTATCGGATCTATCTGAGGTCAATATCCGAAAGATAGATTCATATATTCGTGCGACAAACTGGTTTGGTTTAGGAAACCAGAGTGATTAGGTCGACCGTTTTCTCTTATCTCAGGTATCACAAAGGGATCAAATACTGGACCCAAGTGTGTCCCCAGTGATGACATCGCGAGGACGACCTGCCTATCTAACCTATATATAGGAATTTTTACCGAAAAATAATTTTGTCACATCACGACTCGCCACTGCCTATATCTTAGGACTTTTTGATTTTTACGTAAATTTACTATGTATTTTTCATCCTTTAATTACAAGTCGATAAAAAATAATTTGTTGATCATATTTGTTTGAACCATATCTCCGATTCTTATGGACCGATTTTACTGCTTTTAAACAGCTAAATTCTTAAAAGCATATCTAATTAAATTACCTATCTAAGATTTGGATTCCGAAGATATATGAAGTCTTCAAAAAATTGATTTTAAAACGCAGATCTACAGACATTTGGTGCGTATACTTTTTTAATAACCGCGAAAAAATAATAACGTAGTTTCTCATAGTTTTTAATGCTCTATTCGACTATGCTATGCCAACGTGCATATTTGCAAAAAATGTCAATAGTTAGATCCCTAATGTACATTAGGGTGTCCCGTGGACCACTATTTTGGATGTATACCTATCAAACGATGTGTCTTAATGTACTACATCCGAAAAAAAAAGGTCCTCAGTTCCCTATCTGATTGAAAATATTGATCTCAGTACAATATGTATTTTTGAGCTTATCGCTGGAAAAATAATTAATATTTTTGTTAGTGTATTTCTGGTCCACAAAACGACTTTTATTGTATTATAAGGGCACATAAATTTCAAAAAATCCTTAAAAAATCTGAAATGGACTAAACCAAATGCCAAACTATTTTTTAAATATTTTTCTGTATAAGCTAAAAATTACGACAATTTTGACACCCATTTCGATAAAAAACGAAAATAATATTCCTCTCCAACCCACTAAAAATCATATTGTGGACCAAAAATATTCTACAAAAATTTTAAAATTATTTTTCCCGTAATCAGCAGAAAATTACGGAATTTTTGACACTCATTTTGGAAAAATCGAAGACATTTTATTTTTCAAAAATTATACTAAGGTTAAAATTTTAATCGCTGGTTGGGAACTTTAGACCACTCGAAAAAAATTATTTTTTATTTTTCTCGTTTTCAGTACATTAATGCGCATCGATTGATTTCATACATGAAATTCTTAAAAAAGCTGTTCCTCGGGACACTCTAATGTACATATTTATGTAGTTCGGCCATAGCCGACTATACTTTCCTATTCCTTTTTTTTTGTTTAAGTGTGTGTAAGCATATATTTACAAAATATGTATATATTTTATAACCTAAGAAAAATGTTAAAAATTTCCTATTTCATTTTACATACGAAAAGGACAAGGTAGACAAGGTTTTATATATTATCAATGGATTGGAAATGAAGTACAGTTGTAAGAAATTTAAAAATTTTTTGTCAATTAAGAAATTCGTGAAATATTTTTTTAAAAAATGTAAAGTATATTGAATTTTTTGCGAAGACATACATTTTAAAATTTAAATAAAAATTATATTTATAAATATTTTATAACTACATTTTACAGTTATATAGACATTTTCATTGAGTTTTTTCACAAAATGAGGCTTTAAGTATTAATTATTACACCATTTTATAGCAAAATCGTAATGTCTACAAAATTGTATTTCCAAAAAGATAGAAAAAACTCAAAATTGGTTAAAAAGGTTATTAATAATTCCCCCGAGAATTTTATGATTCTGAAGACACATAAAAGTAAATATATGATTTTTTTAATTTCGAAAAATGTTACAAAAAAATATTATATTTATCTTTATAAGATTCATAAGTGTGCTAGTACTAATTTTTATTGAAATTGGATAACGCTTACTCGGTTTAGTCTGTGGTAAAAAAGGGCCATTATTTTAACAGCATCTCCAAAACTCCATTTTCCAACTTTAAAAAATTTTGTTAAATGGATTTTTAAAAATTAAAGTTTTCTTTACTGGATATTATAAAAGATATATATAAGAATTAAACACAAAAAGAATGAGATCAATACCTCTCATAGTTTTACCGTACCTGTCATGTGAAGTTGAAGGATTTCGGGAAAAAGACAATTTTTGCCAATAATTAAGTAAACATTATATTCTTACCACTTGTTGCTTAATTTTGATCAAGTAAATTGTGATTATTATTTCCGAATCAATGGAAAGTTATTTCTGATCAAATTTCCGAAATCATTAACCTTCTAAAAACCAGGGTCAAAATCAAGTTTTTGTATATTTTTCAATAGTAATAGCAAAATATTGTGTATTTAGGTATGGATATATTTTGACAAACTACACGAAAATATATCCAGAAATCTAGGAATCATCTTAAAAAATAAACCCTCTGTCGTGCTTAGGGTCAAGTCAAGACTTTTCAAAATAAATTTTATAAAATAAATTTTCTTAAAGAATTAATGGATATATGTCCAGTATTTATTTGGCATATCGTATATTTCAATGTAGTAAAAATAACTTCTAAAAAGTTTCATCAATATCCATCTACAAATTAACAACATCATGCTCTTATTTCTTCAAAACATAAAATATTCCAAATTTTGATGAATTTTTGTAGTACATTCACTATAACATATGTGAATTTTTAACACATTCTGATGAAAAATTTAGTAAAAAGCATGTTAATCAAACACATATATTTCAATTTTTAATACATTTTGAAAAAAATCTTTTTTACGATATAGGTTGTATGGGGGGTGGGAGTGTCCTTGCACCGATTATTTTGAAATTCAGGATTGAAAAATGTAGTCACAAATACGTTTTTACGATTTAGGTTGTATGTAGGCTTGCCAGACGTACTGTTTTCAGCAGTACGCGTACTTCTTTTTTGTAATTGTACTTTTAACTGCATAACCCCTAAAGAAGTACGCAAATGTACTTCTTTTTAGTACTTGTACTTCTTTTTGTACTTCTTTTTTGAATTTTACCATAATTTTATAGATGTAATCAAATATTCTATAGAATCGCTATTTAAGGACTTCAGAGATACATAGTTTGAAAGTGGATTTACTAAGCTCAGAAAGGCAAATTCAACTATAAGAGGTTTCGATGCATTTGTCATGCATGAAATAGTGCGTTTATTCAAAATGCTTTAAAGTTGTTAAATTTTGATTAAGATATCACTGTAATGAAAGTTTTTAATGAATTTTCGGCATAAAAAAGACTGCAAATGTGAAGGACATGTTTGAATGTTAAAATGTAATGCATAATGCTCCGTCGTGTAGGTACCTATTCGATAGCTTTATCCAGTCCCGCTGTGGAACGATTTTTAAAAAACTATACTGCCATTCTTATTTTTTGTAGCAGGGTGGCTAATTTTTCGAAAATTAGGTATCTGAGGATGTTTGAAGAATGACAAATTTGAATAACAGAGTAAAAGTTGTAACGTTTTGTAACAGTTAGAGATAGAGAATTTTTATATTTTACTGGACATTTTTTCTCCATAAAAAGATATCAAACATATGTTCACAACAAATGGTTGATATTTGAAAATGTAAACAAACCAAACGAAACTAAAATTTAGGGAATTTTACACTTTTTAAAGAAAATATATAAATTAATAGCACATTAATATTAAAAAAAATGATTTGTAATTGGATTAATTTTATTGTCATAAATTAGTTTTATATAAGTTTTTTTGTGAAAAATCGTAACAACCAATGTAAATATAGCGTTTTTAGAACAATTTAATTTAATTTTTTTGCAAATAAACTATTGTACTTTTTTTATTCAATTGTACTGCTTTTTTAACTACGATGTACGTTTTTTGTTGATTTCAAATCTGGCAAGCCTAGTTGTATGGGAGGTGGGAGTGTCCCTGCTCCGATTTTTTTTAATTCAGGATTTTTGTGAATAGTGCTACCAAACACATATGTATATTCCAATTTTCAATATATTTTGACGAAAAATGTAGTCACAAACACGTTTTTACGATTTAGGTTGTATGGGAGGTGGGCGTTTCCCTCCTCCGATTTTTTTAATTAAAAATTTTTATTAATTAGACCATCAGACACTACCCTACTAAATTTCATTCTCCTGCGATCACCCGTCAAATTTTGCCGTCAATTATACCCTCAAAATATTTGAACAAATATTTTACAGTCTTCCATTTGCCGTTAAAATTCAACATAATTTCACTATTAGAAGTTGATCGGAGTGAAAAGCCTATTTTCGACCCCCCTAATATATATAAATCAAATCCGAAGAAATACACCTAGGCGACTATCGGGCCTGTTGTGCGCTCCTTTACCAATGCCTCAGGTGGGATGCGAACCCACGATATCCGTGTACTAGACAATAAGACTAACCTTTCATGCAATAAAAGTATCATCCATTGACTAAACATCAAAATTTGTTTTTAATATTTTTTATTTGTTTTTGACAAAATTTTTCATTTTTCAATTAACATTAGTCATGTTAAAGATAACATTATCGTGTTAACTCCAGAGTGAAAATAATCTACACTCTGGAGTAGAATTTGTTTGTATGAAGAAGAAAGAAATATAATTTGCTGGAGTGTGAACGTAGCTTTAATGCGTTTATAATAGCAAAGGAATTATCACTTTTTCTTAGACATGTTTGAGCACTTAGACATGTTTTAAGTTATAATAGTGGCATTATTATACCCTACACAACATTAGTGGGGAGGGTATATAGGGTTGGAGCTTATGTTTGTAACGAACAATGGAACATGATTTTCTATTGTCTCAGTACGAAGCCTATTAAGTAAGGTTAAGACCGGTCCAATGAACCACTAAATATGGCTTGTAAACCTTGCAATCAAACTACAGTCTGCAATTTTGAAGATAATTCTATGTTTGGTACATGATCTTCTATATTTGGTACATGATCTTCTATTGTCCCAACGACGAAGCCTATTGAAAACGGTTAGGATCGGTCCATTATTTCACCTCGCCCCCATACAACTGAACATTCAGAAAAGGGCTTTTGAGCTCATAATTAGGCAGTACAATTAGATTTTATACTTGCCCCGACGAATGTTTTATGATCAAGACCTACTTCACCCTAACCGTCATATAAAGACCCCTTCAACAAATGAGTTTAATGTCCACAATTCACTTAATGGCATCAAAAAATGAAATTCTAAAAAATTGTGACTCGAGCTCTTTTCGAAATTACTGTATCAATTATACTTAAATGCTTTATTATGAAAAATAAATTAATTTTTTTTTTCCTTTAACTGGGTAGGGTATTATATGGTCGGCCACGCCCAACTATAATTTTTTACTTGTTTTATTGTAATGTACTGTCGGCATTAAAATCTAAATTTTCATAAAAAGTGGACTTATCACGTTTGTGAACTAAGCTAACGATATACCATTTATAAATCGTTATTATGCTAAATTAACTTATGTACCCACCCATACATTTTGTTATTGTTACAACTTATTAAGTTCGAACATATTTATATTGTAACAGTTTAAGTATAGCTTACCGACATTTTGATATTCTTCCAAGTTTTCGGTATCCAAAAGTTTATGGCATTTAACTGCAGAATTCATAAAATTAGTACTAAAAATTGTTCGCTTTACTGGTATTAAGAATGATTGATCATTTTTATGATTAAATGAATAAGCAATATTTTTATCTATATTAATTTTCATATTGTTCTTATTATGTTCCACCGCACACTTATAGATTCGTGCCTGTCTGCTTCTTTCGTGAGACTGCAGTTTGATAATAGCATCTACTTTATCTGCTTTACTATTGCAGTTTTTAATCTCTTTCGGCAAATGAAATTGTTCGCCTTTATTAAGCGCAGATCGAATTTCGATAGGGCGTCTATACATAAAATTTGGCGAACGCCAAATAAGCAGATCGTAAGGAGTTAGTTTACGTTCTATCAATGATTTATCCAAATATACGTATTCGCTTAATTCAATGTTTTTTAATGAATATTTTAATTCTAATAATCGCTGTGTAGCTGGCTCGATAAGATTTTGGATGATGTTTTTTTTCTGAACTTGCACTGTCTCTGTATACAGATATCCTAGCTTTTGGACCAATTCAACGTACAGAATATATATTTGCGATAACATCTGAAATGTTATTATAGGATCTTCAATGGGTTCCTTCTTTTTCAAAACATTTTGCCTTCTTATTAAATGTTTTAAATCTTTTTTTGTAGCCACCCAAAATTTGTAATTGAATTCAAAAGACATTTTAACAAAAAAATTTTTAATTACTTTTATAAATTAAAATGATGAAATGTACACTGAAAATAATAATAATAGCCACACTGAAACAAAAATTAACCTAAATACTACAAAATGGGGTGTAAAGAAATGTTGTTATTATAGATGGTATTCTTCCCGGTATTTACCCAATGTATGGGTAAATTGAGGGTAAATACCAAGTATATATTTTCTTTCTTTAAATTTTTTTTATAAACTGATTGACAATCACTTCATAAATGTTTTCAAATATTTTTTTTTTACATTTCAAAAAAATGCGTCCAAATGCATTACGTTGCATACAAATTGTAAAGAATGAATATATCAGTGATGCCTGTAGTTACATATGTATGTAGTGCATCCATAAATGTTAATTTTTTTAGTTTCAAAAATGGGAAGTTCTATACGAGAACAATACCAGAAATACCACCTACCAACTGGTGGAAAAGCTTAAAAGTGTTTTATAGCACGTAATTGGAATCTCTTAAAAAAACGTCTACAAAAGAACACATACATACCTATAACTTTTATCACATTTACAGATGCAGCATCCACTTTATATACATAATTTAATAATAAATTAGTTAATTTTTACTTTTTACAATCCGCGTGTTTAAAAAATTTTGTACAACTTTGTTTATACCCAGCTTTTTTTTAAACACCTGGGTATTTACCCATTATCCATTTTACTGGGTATTTACCAATTTGGTTTTTACCCTTTTCCCATCTCTAGTTTTTATTATACCCAAACGAAATTTTTATTCCAGATTACAGATTTTTTCGTAAAATTTCTATATTTTAGTAAATAGTAGGGTGATCGATTATTCGACATTTTCCAAAAACCGGTTTTCGAATAGTTCGAATAGTTGACATTTAAAAAAAACCGGTTGATATTTTTCAAATTCAGAAAAAACCGGTTAACCGGTTTTTCATTATAAATAAAAAAATATATTTTAATTTGAAAAAAATAATGTTTATGTTTAAATTTGATTAATAAAACATGGCCCGAAATGATTTTTAACAGTTTAGAACTTTAGATCTAGTCGTCTGATTTACATTATTTCTTTAAAATAAAAAAAATAGGAAAAAAGTGGGACACTTCTGTTAAACATAAGGTACTATGTAATCCTAGCTTATTCTAAAAGCCCTGTTTAGAAAATTTGCATAGGAATTCCAACACTTCCATAAAATTTCAGCCGTAAATTAATTATTATAATTGGAATATAATCTTAAGATTGATAAAATTTGATCAAATAGTTATCAATTTTGCAAATAATTTTTTTTAATTAATTAGGAAAATCAAAAATGTTTAACCAAAGGAGCTTTAGAAAAATATACGCTAGTTCCTCGACTCGAATATTTTTAAAATTTAGACGGGCTGTATTATAATTTACTTAAAAATTTCATTTAAATAATCGATATTCGATATTCGAAAAATCAGCATTAAGAAAAAACCGACACTGGTAAAGCAGAAAAAACCGGTTTTAAAACCGGTTGAAAAATCGAGTCGATCACCCTAGTAAATAGTTAATATGAAGAAAAGTCTTCATATTTACTAATTTCGTTTCGTTGCTTAGGGTGGTAAATGTGAAAAAATTTATGTTAAATTAACTAATATTTTTTATTTCTTATAACTAATTGAATATTTTTTGTTGGTTTCGAAGAACTTTCTTCAAAATTTAGTTCTCATGAATAATATTTTTATTCATAATGAATTTTTCTTTATTTTTACATCCTATTTTTGTTCATTAATAAATTCCAATAAACATCTTCGTTCACTATCTGAGACAATGTTTATATAAATTATAAACAGTAAAGTATTTTTAAAGAATTTATGTAAATTATTGTAATTTTTCTTTACTGTTTATAGGTTATATAAAGTTGTCATTGATAAAGTCATAAAGTTGTCATTATTGACAAATAAAAATTGAAGAGAGCAACATTATATAATTAAATTAATAAGTGAAAATTTATTATAGGAATTAATATAAATAAGTAAATTAATATTTAAGCAAATATTGCGAAAACATTTTTAAAGACGTTTTAGTGGGTAAAAAACAAGTTTGAGAAATATTGTAAAATTTTTTTATCTATGTACAGTTGATCATAAAAATAGGTATGCAGAATTACTGACAATTGTTTTATTAAAAAAGGGATATTTAAAAAAAAAAAAGTAACACATTTATTTATTAAAAAAATTGTGATAATTATTATTCACTACTTTTTTGATTATTGGATATTTTGATTACACAAGTTTATAAATTAATATTTTTTGTTTGCTCATGAAATGAAACATATATTTATGGAAAGGGCTATGTCCGGTGGTTAATTAACAACCTTTATTTTTTTCCTATACGTCGAAATTTTGAGATAAAGTGTTTTTTATTAAGCATCCTTCTTCAGTAGTGCTGGAAAAATATTTGAATATGAGAATTGTTTTTTGAGTACTTGCACCTGTTTTGGGAAACTAACAACCAACTTAGAAAAAAATTTTACCATTTTTTTTTTTTTTTTTTTTTGTACCCAATTTTTAGTAATTGTTTTTAATTAAGAAAAATTAAATTTCAAAAAAATTATTGACATTTTATTCCAGAATTGCAAACTTACGGATCTGGATTTATTCCCCATAATTCATTTCTTACATTCTCATTTATACTTTTTCTAGAAAACTCTTAGAAGTGTGAGTGATAAAAATGGCTTATATTCGCCAAGATTTAAGATTATAGCAACTTAATTTTTAATATTTTCGTGACAGGAATCCATTGTTAGAGTGTTGTAAGAAAGACCAGTAAAATTTTTTATATAAAAAATAACTACAACTCTAAATATTAAATTTTTTCCTTCTAATTTAACCCTTTTTTAGCATTTTTTTTTCTTTATGACCCAGCAAAAAATAATTGATGTCATACTTTACAAACTACATCTTAATCACATCTTAAAATGCGATTACATATTTTTCACTTTTATAAACCAAATATTTCCTTACAAATGAAACCCCAGTTAAAAGTGAGGAAAGAGATGTGGAAAAGTCATTACAAATAACATATTTGAAGTACATCAAGATTTGGTGAAAGAGTAGTGAAATTTACATAAGCGTGTCATTAAGAGAATGTGTTTTATTTTTGACACCCAAATATCGGATTTTTACTGCTTCTAAAAATAAGATCAGATGTAGTTCAAAGCTGCCAAAAATGAACAACATCCCTCCAATGACACGCTAATGTAAAATTCATAGGTTTTACACCCGAATTTGAAGCACATCGGGTTACTAGTTGTGATGAAAATTCTACATCTTTTTCCACACTTTTTTTGCTGGGGAATAATTCAAAAATTCTGCGTCCTAGATTTTTTTAAATATTTTTTCTGGACTTAGACGGCCAAAATAAAGAAATCCATATAAGTAAGTACACAAATTATTTCAATATACAATCGATTGCTTCAATTGAACGAAGCAATAGATTTTAACCAAAGATAGATTTTAATATTAACATGGATATAACCCACAACCAATTACCAAAAATACAAATTAAATTTACCCAAATATTTTAAATATTCGTGGATAAATTCGCTTATTAAGAGTTTTTTTAACCTCTTCAAAAAGTATTTATATAAAACTAAGTACTCCTTTTTTTATAGATTATTTAACACATTAATTTGAATTAATACATTAATTTACAATCATTAACTAAAAATGATGAATTTATTAGATTAAAAAATATGAGGATTTTAATTTATTTATGCATTTAATTAGTGGAAAGGGTGTGCTTCATTAGTTTTTCTTGAAAGAAAAATCTTTGATGCAAATATTTGTGTGGTTAGCCAATAACCGCTTGTTTCTGAATTTAAATGAGTAAATAATATAAAAACCGTTACAATGATAATCTACATATATGTATAAAGTTTTGAAATAAAATTTCATACACATGACCGAACTTTTTTCAATGCATTTAATGCAAAATCGTACTTTTATCTTACGGCTTATCGATTTTGGTATAGGCTTCTTTGTCAGCTACCGATAAATATTTAGTGTTAAAAATTTTAATCAGCGGTTAAGGTATGCTTCGTCGAATTATCTTGAAACACAAGTTACACCGCGTTTTCAGCGAAAGAGAAATTTTGATGAAATTTATTTTGCAGTTAACATAAACCTTCTTACCTGCAATAAACTGCCTCTTTTATTTCTAAATTTAAATGAATTCTTAATTTAAAACAAGTAAGAGTGCAGCTATATTCGGCTGTGCCGAATCTTATAAACCCTTCACCAGGGTATTTAAAAAATATCAATTCTATAAAATTTTAATTTATTTCATTTTCCCGTTTATATGTTTATTATAGCAATAGCAAAACGAACAACAACAACGCTAAACGAAATAAACACACAAAAAAACAAAATACACAAGGCAGTAAAACCAACAGCCATCCAAACATACGAAACAAAATACACAACCCAATGAAACCAACAGATTTCCAAACATACGAAACTGAATACACCAAAAAGCAAAACAATATGTATACACAAGGCATCAAAGTATATTAATTTACTTTGCAAGGCATGAAACATACGAAACGAAATACTCAAAAAAGCAGAAACAAAATACACAACGCAATGAAACCAACAGACATCCAAACATACGAAACTGAATGCACCAAGAAACAAAAACAATATACACAAGGCAATGAAACACACAGCCATCCAAACATATGAAACGAAATACTCAATGAATAAGCAGTGTTGTTGTTGTTGCATATATCAAAGCATGAAAAAAAAAAATTGTCTTTTTTATGAAATTTTCAGAGGTTGTCTCGGATTTTTGCCGATTTTGCTGATTTTAAATAGCGATTGAAGATTCGGATCTCGCCGATATCTGGGGTGCTCTAAAAACTGATTTCAACAAACACACAGACAGACAGACGGACATAGCTTAATCAACTCCACTACCTATAAGGATCCAGAATATATATACTTTATGGGGTCGGAAAATTATATTATAGAAATTACAAACGCAATGACAAACTTATATATACCCTTCTCACGAAGGCGAAGGGTATAAAAAAACGTTAAAATGAAAACCAGTTCGGTTAATTTAAATTTTGTAAACAAATTGTATATTTACATGAACGAACTTTTTTATACTTTTTTAATGCAAAAACGTACTTTTTTTCGAACGGCTTATCGATTTTCGTATAAGCATCATTGTCAAGTACCAGTTGATGTTTAATGTTACCAATTTAAATTAGCGGTTTGTGTGTGCTTCATCGATTTTTTTTTCCACAAAAGGCCTTGATTAAATTTTTTAATGCAAACCAATTCTTTCTATATAAAGATTGATTACTGATAAAATTCAGAATTTAAAATTTGTTTATAATGCAAAAAAAAAAAATTTAAAATTCGCAATTTTTTTTTTATTTATCGCAGCTTTATGATTTTACAATTTAAAAGTATTTCGATCACGCGATATTTCGCGAAAACGCCCTTTTTAGAAACTTTCACGTTCATTTTTCCAATATTTATGCTTCACCTACAGTGATATCTTCTAGAGCATATTTTGGATATATATGTACATACATCAAACGACGCATAATTACAATGTCTATTTTTTCTTATTTCAAAATTTTCCATAACTTCTTCGGTCGCAAATATTCTATACAAAAAACTGCAAATTTTGTAAAATTGTATAAATTTTGTTTCAAAACTTTGCGACCCCGTAATTCTTTACTTAATAATCATCCAAAAATTTTATGGACTTATTCTTTCAAGTCTTGTGAATAAAAATTCGTCATTACTTAAGATATTAAACGAAAGAAATATTTAATGCATAAATTTTATTTCTTAAAATCAAAAACAAACAAAAAAATCCCATATACATATGTATTTTCAATTTAAATCTTATTCAAACAAATTTAAAATATCGTACGATTTTCAATTTTCCATCCGTATTTCCGTAAGATACATTTATATCTGCACTATTATACTATTTTTATTTGAATTTTTGACATGACGTTTTACTTTGTAGAATATTAAATATAACATTTTAATTTTTTTTAATTTATTTATTTTTTTATGTATATTACGGTTGGTATCATACACGAAATTTATCTATATTATTTTTTTACAATAATATTTTCAATAATAACAAAATTTTCCAAAGTATGTTTAGCACATTTAAATACATCTTTGTTTTGTGAATTACGTGTGTATTATTGTTAATTTTTATCAAAAGCAAACAAATATATCAGTTTTTATATTAAATATAGAAACAAATGAATTAAAACATATTTTGTTGGTAATGGAAAAAAACACCAAATCCATGTATGACGTATAAACACATTTTTTTATATTTGTATATGTATGTATAATTAGGGGATCCTAAACGAAACAACGATAGATTCTTTGTGTTCTATTTTAACCTCCTGTAATGCTATATGAAATTGTTCAATAGCATTATTGATCTGTAATTATTAAATTTATAAATTTCAAATATAACGCACAGAAAAATGTTTAATTATATACCTGTATAATATCATCAAAGAGAACAGGAGTGGCTAAATACCTTTCAGGGTTTGAAATATCCTTCAAGATACCTGAAATTAAATAAAACAAAAAAATTTATATATTTTTGTAAAAGCATTGAAATTTGTCGAAATTTAATATTAAAACTTATAATATATAATATACATACATACATATATATGAGACTCATTTTACTACATAACTACTAAACTTTTTTACATAAAATTCGGCATATAAATAGGGGTAACCTCAGAAGTTAAAAAAGACTATATGATATTGATTGGATGCTGCGCACAGTTTTGTGTTCACTTTTAGAATAACAGCTATAACACCAAATTTCTAGGCTAAATATAAAAAAAAATATATGAACCGATTTTCAAGAAATTTGGCAACAGTGTATTTTTTGAATCAACTTTTTGATCTGAATTTTATGATTCATGAAATTTTGAATGACAATAGTTCTATCGTGAAAGGTTAGGTTAGTTTGAGCAAGATCCAAATAAATACACCTATAGCACTAATTTCGGGCCTGTTGTGATCTTAATGAAATGCAATGACCTTTTTCCGTCCACTTTTTGTTACATTTATAATGCTGAAAATCATGATATAAGTATAATTCTTATAGTATATGAAAATTGTTATTTAGTTATATTTTTAATCAAAAATGTATTTTTATTTGAAAACTCTAAAATGTTTGTAGATCCTTAACTAACTTTACGAATAGGTAAAATTAAAATTAATTTAATTAATTCGATTTTCATCTAAAGCGTAAAATCGGTTGTAGATCCGTATATAATACTCCCATCACTTATATTTTCCACCGGAAAACTATTCTTATTTCAAAACCTGTAATCGGCTATATATCCTCAAAAAATAACTATTTTAAAACAGAATCGGATATAGTTTGCAACGATCGAGAAAATGGCATATGCAATTTTTTATCAAAAATATAAAATTTAAATTTATTGTTAAATCGAGATAACAATAAAAATCTGTGATCAGTTATATATACCATCAAAAAATTATCTTTGAAATCTTCCAAATTTTTCATGATTTTATGCAGAATTTTTCATAATCGTTTCTGAGTTTCTTCAATTACATGTAATTTTTTGTAGTTAATAAACTGACTTTAAGTATTAAACCAAATGCAGAAAATATTATAACTATTTTATCGTTATAAGCTAAATTTTGACATCTACTTAAAAAAAAAAGTTACTTTTCGAAGAAACCCGGGCAATGCCGGTTACACGCAGATAGTTAATAATAATTAAACAACTAAGGGCCAATCTTTAGGTGAAAGATTAGCGATTAAATTAAAATTAATCCTCGAAAGTTGTCTTTGAGTACTCAATTAGTTAATTTTGTTTGTAAGTTTAAGCGCCCAATGGAGGTGGTTTAAATTTAAGTATGAAATGCAAACGTGTAAACAGCTGATGCAAAAAAAAAATAATACAATTTTTATAAATATAAACATTAAAATGTTCTATTTATTGATTAGTATAAATTATACACACTCAAAATACGTTTTTTTTTTTTAAATTTAAGTTTTCATTAATTTTCATATTAAATTTACATGCATTGTTTTGATAACAAACAGTGACATTTTCTGTTGTTTTGTATGGCAACACTGCGAATTTTAATCTTGTACTCAAAAACATCAAAGAGGATTAACATCAGACATCAGACAACATTAATTAACTAATCTGATTATTAATTGGCATTTGATTGCCAACTCAAAAACCCGCTCTAAGAATGATAATTCACTTGAATTCATAGAGTAGGAATTTGTAACCGATTATGGCCAATAGGCTAGGTTTATTTTGGATAAAAAATTAAAATAAAATTATTAAGAAATCAAAATAAGTCAAGGGATTATGCTTTTAGAATTAAAATTCAGAGAATGATTTTAATGAATACATTCGAAAATTTTAAGCCAAATTGAAAATTAGAGTGGTGTATTCAAATATTTAAGCCGAATTAAAAATTTAATTGAATAAATTCCAAATAGAATTTGTTCTTTCCAAGCTTCGATATGAACATACAAAATATTTTCTAAAAGCCCACAGATGATTATTAAAGAATTATATTTAATTATATTACTACTCATTGATCTCAGGTATTTATTATTACTATGTAATATTGTTATTTTGGCCGCGAAGGCTTAGTATTACAAAATAAATGAATAAATAAAAACAAGTAAGAGTGCTATATTCGGCTGTGCCGAATCTTATATACCCTTCACCATAGTGTATTTAAAAAATATAAATTTTATAAAATTTAAATTTATGTACCTATTTAATTTTCCCGATTATATCATTATTATAGCAATAGCAAAATAAAATGAACAACAACAACGCTAAACGAAATAAACACTCAAAAAACAAAATACACAAGGCAGTAAAACCAACAAACGAAACTGTACACCAACAAACAAAAACAATATACACAAGGCAATGAAACACACAGCCATCCAAACATACAAAACTGAATACACCAAGAAACAAAAACAATATACACATGCCAATGAAACACACAGCCATCCAAACATGTGAAACGAAATACTCAATGAATAAGCAGTGTTGTTGTTGTTGCTTATTAATCAAAGCATGAAAAAATTGTCTTTTTTAATGAAATTTTCAGAGGTTGTCTCGGATTTTTGCTTATATCTCCGTCATTTATGGACCGATTTTGCTGATTTTAAATAGCGATCTTCTCGAAAGCATGTCTAACAGAATTATTGAAGATTCGGATCTCGCCGATATCTGGGGTCCTTTAAAAACTGATTTCAACAGACAGACAGACGGACATGGCTTAATCGACTCCGCTATCTATAAGGATCCAGAATATATATACTTTATAGGGTCGGAAAATTATATTATAGAAATTACAAACGGAATGACAAACTTATATATACCCTTCTCACGAAGGTGAAGGGTATAAAAATGGGCCCATATGTGGATCTTGGGTCAAATGTAGTCTGATTTATTTATTTACAATTGAAAACTCAATTAAAAGTGAGGAAAGAGATGTAGAAAAGTCATTACAAATAACATATTCGAAATTCATCAAATTCCATTCACACTGTTTTTGCTGGGTAGTTTAATAGATTCTTCATTATGATGACCATTATGATACAACCTTTATTACAATTATGGACCGATAAAACTTTTTCAAAAGTTACATTGAATGTGTACAAATCATTCTTAAGATAAGCTTTACAAATAACATAAAAGTTTTTCTTTAAAATACATTCATTTTTAACAAAACTGACAGAATAGTGTTTTTCAGTTATTCTTCTAACCTATAACAAATTCGTATTGAAATATTGATTTTGCACACTCCTTTACCTTTGGCTTGAGAACTATTTCCATTCACATTCACCAAATACATTTTCATCTTAAATTTACAATTATAATAATTGTTTTGCTTGAGCGAAACAAACCTTTCTTAAATCTTGATTACCTTTAATATCTTGAATGTAATTCTTTATTTATTTTCTTAATTATTCCATTAAATAACAATGGCCCATAACCTATTACATTTAATGTTTCTTGTTGGAATAGTTTAGAATATATGGTTAAATTCAGAAATTTTTTTAAAGTTCTGAGTATGAAAAAAGTGTGCATTTTTTTTGATGGATTACACGTGTAGACCTGCTTTCAACTATGCCAAATCTGTTCGCGTAAATGTTTTTCAAGAAGGTATGTCAAAGTTAA
Source organism: Lucilia sericata (assembly GCF_015586225.1). Taxonomy (NCBI): domain Eukaryota; kingdom Metazoa; phylum Arthropoda; class Insecta; order Diptera; family Calliphoridae; genus Lucilia; species Lucilia sericata. The sequence goes on from NW_023994046.1 coordinate 1,450,674, forward strand.
TGCGGTTTTTTAACAAATTTTCAAAAATACATTTCTCAATATTATTAAACAAAAGTTTAAGAAATTGAAATTCGTTTCATGCTCCTCTAAAAGGATATCTTTATTGTAGTTTTTATCAATAACGTCATATTTAATTTTTTTTTTTTGCAAATTATGTAATAAAATTTAGAGATAGAATTTTATTGGTATTTTGGAATTACTGTTCACAACAATTCAAAAAAAAATAATAATAATAAATCTTGAAGGGTTTAATAGATAATTAAATTCAAACAGCAAATTTCTAATAAAATGAACATAATTTTATATGAAATGCTAAACATTTATACCCAACAGAAAATTTATAGCTTACTACATTGATATTGTGTTGCTTATTTTGTATTCGAAAGTGCTTACAAACTTACACACACTCTGGCTTACTTTACACAGGGTATGACCGCTTGAAAATGACACACTAACTGATATACTTGGTTTGCGATATTGTGTGTAGATTATACTTTTTTTATAATATACTTGTGTGTGGAAAAGTAGCTATTCCTACATTCTTGCCGATATACCTAGTAAGTAAAATTGTTTCTACAGCACCTTCCTAGCTGGAACACAAGTGTATCAAAAAGTATCTACAACAACTTTCTAGTTTAAATACATGTGTATTAAGAAGTATCTAAATATGTATGTTTTTTTAAAAAATGCTACCCAAATACATGTATCTACAAATTCATTCATATGTAAGTATAAGGACATTCCAATCATCACTAGATCATGATCCTAATTTTAAGCAACAAATTTTGCTTAAAATTCATCTAAACATTGAAAAAATGTTGATCCAAAAAATATTTTTCGATAAATGACAAATTTTTTGTTGATTAAATTATAGCACACTTGATTTTTTTATATTTTAAATTTCTGTTCTCATATACAATGTTAATCACAAGTATATTAAGATGTAATGCAAAAAGAATTTATTAAAAATTAAACTTCATATCCAGATTTTATATACAAGTAAATCAAATTATAAGTAACACAAAGTAATGCACACAACATTGGTTACAATTCCGAGTACTCTGAAAATTTTCTGTGGGGTAGTAACTGTTCAAAACTGCAATATTTTCGTATATGGATAAGTAATGAATAAAATTTTTGATTGGAACTCGTGGTAAGAGTTAATATACAGGCTTTTAGATGGTCATTTTAACATTGCATAATTTCTGGCGAATTTTGTTTTAAAAAATCTAAAACTATATTTTTATTGCGAATAAAATTTAAAACATGAAATGTGCTATCGATTTTAATTTAGGTAATGAAAAACTTCTATACTTTTAAATATAAGTGTGCCTCGGGAGGTATTTTCAAAAGTTTTCGTCGTCCTCCTATGTCTATTTCGGGCGCATCATCTGACATATCTCAAACGACGCATATTACTTCAGTTTGATTCTTTCTGAAAATCTAAACAAATTATAGATGAAACTTTATTAAAATATTGAGGAACGCGGCTACAATACTTCAAAGAATGTCGAATTTTTGTTTTGTCACATGCAAGCTTGTTGCTTTTAAAATTTAAATCTAATAACATTTAAGTATCGAATTTGCGAAACCTTTGAGTCAAAGTGTTTTAAATTCAAATATGGAGAATGTGGTGTCAAGTGACCCAAAGTCGATGTCTACCGAGTTCGATGAAATTTGCAACAATGTTAGTACTCTAGTAGGCCAGACACAAATTTTCAGCGCTATCGGCCCAGATCTGCCGATAAAGACTTCAAGGGTTTATAGTCACATAATGGGATGCGAGTGAGATATCTATCAAAAAATATTTTTTAATTTAAGAATAAGATTTTTTTCAATATTTGACACTTAATTTTACCCTATTTTTTCAAAATTGTCGTTTTTTTATTTTTGCTCAAATGAAAGGGCCTTGATGCGTAAAATCATATTCCGTAGGTATGTTCATCGATGTAAAAGACAAAATATAATTCGAACACAGGGAAAAAATTGAGAAAATTCTAGAGAATACTAGAACCGCAAATTCGTAGAAACGCCGCACTGGGCTTACATTAACAAACTGGTGTACGTTCAATTTTGGACCACCCTAATGTATATTATAGCTATGTACGCTTAATTTTTGGTTACAAATTGGAAATATGTTTATGGAATTTTTACTTGACTTTCTTAACGACTTAACATAGTGTTAATCAGTAACATAATATTTGGCAATAAAGTACAGTTCAAATAATCTATCAAACCAGAATTTTACTTTTGGTACCATAGGTTACATACCTATGGTACCGCTTTTTTAATTTTATATGCTTTATTATTCAATTTGTTTTAAGTTCTCACCTGTATACATTTTCGAAGGATGCTGGACATTACTCCACTGTTGTTGCAAACGTTGGGAATATAATTTAATTCTATCATCACATTCCTGATGCTCCAAATTATGAGAGTCCATGGCACCAACATCAATCATATTGCTAAATGAATTAAATTTTGTTATTTATTATTACTAGATATTTTTAGCTTACATGGCAGTATTTTGAACTAAACGACAAAGTGCGTTTTGATCATCTTTTTTTGGAAGTGAATGGGCGTAGTCATTGCTTATGTTATCAGAATTTGTTCTCCGAAGCGCTGGACTATTGTTTACTGGATCAGCTAAAAGGTGAGTACGTTCACTAGGCTCATACCCCTAAAAATAGTGGCCCATATAAGCATTTCAATTCTCGATTGAAACTTAGTACTTACCTGGTTGTTTAACTCTTCCGAACAATGTAAACAGCTACAAAATGTTGTAAAACAGTTCCATATAGGACGTAAATAATCCATTTTAAATAAAGAAATTAAATATGAAAGAAACAGCTGTAAAGAAGTGCAATGAAATTAGTGTTGCCATATTTATATATGATGTACACTAATAGAAAATTTGTTATTAAATAATTTATTAAGGGCCCTTCAGACGATCACACTTTACGTACGACATCCGTATTTTTTCTCAATGTGTGATGATTTACATATTGCGTTTAGACGATACCATCCGTTCTCCTCTACACAAAATTTTGACAGATCACATTACTTGTGTGCTCGTGTGAAAGGGGCTTTACAAATATTTACTAGTATATCATACCAAGGGTTTCCAAATTATCGACGTTTTTTGATTCCCGGCAATTGGGAATTCGATTACGATTAAAAAATCGTTTCCGCATATTTTTGAATTTGTTAAACAAAAATATATATTAGTCTATTTTATAACAGGTACCATGATGGAATAATAAGGTAAAGTCAATTCTACAAAAACAACAAAAGTTGTATACATGCTTATGTCAAAAAGTGTATATGTTGCCAGAGTGGTCGTTTTTTAATATATACCGTAAATAAAAAAAAATCCCACATGCCCAAAATGTCTCATTAACTAATATACATATGTATATTACAACTAAAAATTTTAAAATATGTGTATATATATCTATGAGTGAATTTGCTACAAATACACAATTTATTATCATGAATACAATTTTGATTTATGTATAATACATTAGAAAATTTTATTTTTTAATTATATTAAGGATCTAATCAAATTACAATTACCAACAAAGTATAATATTAGACTAAAAATTATTTTATAATTATAAATTTATATTATTTTAGTATCCTGAAAATTGAATTAATCCCTATGTAAATAAATTATTTATTTTGCATCTGGCAACTCAAAATGGTACATTTTGACATTTGTATACAACTTTCATTAAAAAAATAACAATCAGCTGTAGAATTGACTTCACCTTATAAGTGCACCATAGAAATATGTATCAAGACAAGGCGAATTCATATAAAGTGGTGTTATTCAATCAGCTGATAATTTTTTTCTTAATTCGCCTGGTTTACGTAGCTGTCAAAGTGTGTTATTGTTTACATTTTTATATTTCAAAATGTCCGTTAAACGAAGAAAAACTTCGTTAATATTTTGAATTATTTATGTAAAAAATCTGAAAATACCAAGCATCTCGTAACCAAATATCATTTTATTTAAATAATGTCATAATTGGTATGTATACAAATATGTTATTTAAGAAAAATATTTTTTTCTATTAAACGTTAACATATTACACAATATTGTTTTATATTTTATATTAAAATTGTGTAGATAACGTGATTAACTAAAAAAAATCTCTTCCGGAACACTTAATATTAAGAAACGCATATTAAGTATTTACCCGGCTGGCGCGGGCTTAATTTTAAAATCTATTAAATGTTAACAAATTAAACAATATTGTTTTATATATACACTATGGAGATAAAGAGATTAACTTAAAAAAGTCTGTTCCGGAACGCTTTATATAACAAAACCCATATGAGGTATTTACCCGCCCGGGGCTGCTACATTATGGCCAAATATTGAAAATTACTCCGCCGGAGTAGAATTATCCATTAGCAACAAATATTCATTCATTCGTAATATAATATTTTCATGAATATGTACTTTTTCACAAAAAATTAAGATTTACTTAACTTCAGGCACTCACTTAAACTTTGCAAATTAATCTGCCGGAATAGAATTTTTCATTTGAAACAAACATTATTCAATTCAGAATATATTTTCCTCACAAATTTTAATATCTTGATCTTTATTTTTTAATAAAATATAAACTTTTTATAAAAATTGTTCATCAAATGAATTCGCCGTACTTCTGGTTTTTGACATCTACGTAAACCAAATGCAAAAACAAAATACATGTAAAATGTTGTTGTTGCAGAACTGCCACCACCTTATCTGAATTCGCCTTGTATCAAGATATATTAATTATAAGTTTTTATATATATCAAGGTATATTAATTTTATAAGGTAGTGTCATCGGCGAATTCAGAATACCAAGCGAATTGGTTATATTTTTTTATATGTAGTTTGACATTGTGCCTGCACTTGAAGGCGAATTGGCTGTAAGGGAAAAATTTCAAAAACAGCTGACAAATACATCAAAGCGAATTTAAATTAAACAAAAAATGTTTATAAATTTGAATCTGTTTATAATTTATTTTGATGTTTTAACTTTTAAAGATTAAAAACACAAAAATATACCCTAATCACACAATTTCACTTTAATCACAAAATTTACATATACAAAATGAAACCAGTTTGACATTAACAAAATGAAAACAAAGTTTGACATTTACAAAATGTAAACAAAGTTTGACATTAATTATACACCACGGCGAAAAATGAACATAATAGCAAAAAACGATCAGCTGTTCTGATAACACTACCTTATAATTAATATATCTTGATATATATTATTATGTTCATTTTTCGCCGTGGTGTATAATTAATGTCAAACTTTGTTTACATTTTGTAAATATCAAACTTTTTTTCATTTTGTTAATGTCAAACTGGTTTCATTTTGTATATGTGAATTTTTTGATTAAAATGAAATTGTGTGATTAGGGTATATTTTTGTGTTTTTAATCTTTAAAAGTTTAAACATCAAAATAAATTATAAATAGATTCAAATTTATAAACATTTTTTGTATAATATAAATTCAGCTGTTTTCGAAAATTTTCCCTTACAGCCAATTCGCCTTCAAGTGCAGGCACAATGTCAAACTATATAAAAAAATATAACCAATTCGCTTGGTATTCTGAATTCGCCAATGACACTACCTTATAAAATTAATATACCTTGATATGTATTTGCTTCTATCTGTGTATAAGAATTATTTTCCTCCATATCGTCAGGGGATGTTCACGTAAAGCTACGATGGAAGATATTTTTTATAGAGCCATGGATACATCCGATTCCAAAATATCTACGGAAAGCTTACGTTTTAGAATAGGCCGAAACAAACATTTACCACTCCCAGAAGCTGTCATTAATCTACTAGATATACCCTAAATTTCAAAAGCAATTAATTTTATAGAAAATGAAGAGAATGATTGGGAACAACTAGAACAATTTAACGGATTAAGTAACTTGGAACTTATTACCGAAAAGGATTAATTTATTACCCTAATGAATTTATATAATTATTTTTTTTTATTATTTTTATTTATTTTTATTAATATGGATAAGCTGCGAGATGTACGATAAAATATCAGGAAAATAGGTATTTCGCGGTATACCACAGGGTGGCATTTTGTCACCTTTACTCTGGGTTACCACGATTAATAGCCTCCTAAGGACCCTAACCGAGAAAGGACTTAGACCTGTCTGCTATGCAGACGATGTTGTAATACTTTTAAAGGGAAAGGATCCAAATTACTTGTGTATTTGTCTTGAGCTGGGCTCAACCGAGAGGCCTCAATGTTAACCCGGCGAAGACGAAAATCTGTATTTTCACAAGAAAGACAAAAATTTCTACATATACTGAACCTTGCTTCCTGGGCAAGAAGATACCGGTGACAGACAAAGTTAAGTACTTAGGTGTAATACTTGACCGGAAATTAAAATGGAGACACCACATAGAGGATAGGATCAACAAGGCACATCGGTGCTGGGCGATATGTAGGAGAACCATAGGCATGAAATGGGGTCTTAGTCCTACTATGACAAATTGGCTTTATAAAAGTGTAATTAGACCAATTCTAGCTTATGCTTCAATAATCTGGTGGACTGCTTTAGACAAAAAGTGTAATATCAAACTACTACAGGGAGTTCAGCATACATGCTACTTGGGTATAGGTGGTGCCATGTGTACTACTTCAACCAAGGCTCTGGAAACGTTGCTAGATATTCTACCCATTGAAACATATATAAGATATGAGGCGGCGCTTACAGCCGAACGGCTCTTTACTTTAGGCGAAAACGGTTATATGACACGTCATCAATATATACTGGACACATTGGAAGGTTATACACATTCATCGGACGTGCCTGATCGCATACCAGACACAGAATATGTCGGAAACTTTGAAACGCTAATCCCAGATAGAATGTCTTGGTCAAGCGGAACATTAGAGCAAATACCAGTAGGAATCCTTTGCTACACGGATGGCTCTAAATTAGGGGACAAAGTGGGCCTGGGGTTCTATATTGAAGACCCAGAAACAGAAATATACCACCGTTTACCTAATCATAAAACAAGCTTCCAGGCAGAAGTACGAGCAATAACGGAATGTGTAAATTGGATTAGAATAAATATGGCGCCCACAGGGCTTACTATATTTACTGACAGCCAGAAGGCAATTAGGGCGATATCTGGTGATAGAATTAAATCTAAGACCGTATTGGATTGTAAGAAAGCTTTAACTGAATACTCTCCCAGAGGTAAGGTTCACATCATATGGGTACCAGGCCACTCGGGAGTAGTCGGCAAAGAAAGGGCGAATGTAATGGCTTTAAAGGGAAGGGAGCTCAATGTAGTTAACCTGACAAACGCAAAACCATTCGACGCAACAAAAGCTGAATTAAAAATATGGATGATAGAATCCCATAAGGCCTCTTGGAATAATAAAACGGTGGGTAGAACCACAAAGATTCTATGGGGTGACCCTGATGAGAGCAAGACGAGAAATCTCTTCAAAATGAGCAAGTCTGAGGTTAGCATGGTGGTACGTATTCTGAGTGGACACACAGGATTACGTGCACATCTATACAAAATTGGACGTGCGGAGATGAATGTAGAGCATGTGGAGAGGACAGTGAAACTCTGGAGCACTTTCTTTGCCACTGTCAGGTATTCTTCGAAGTTAGATCCAAGTATCTTGTAAGTGATGTTATTCCGGAAATAACATTCTTAACCAACACTGATTGGAAGATTCTTAGGAATTACGTCCAGGAAACTGAGTTTCTGAACATGGAAAAATAATACATTCAGTGAACAATTTTTTTTGTTTTTTCATGAATTGGAGCGCACAACAGGCCCAATAGTGGCCTAGGTGTATTTCTTCGGATTTGATGTAGTATACATCCTCCTATCAACCTAACCTTTATTAATATTATTTCGCATTTTTTACTTAAGGTTGGTACTCTATTCAAACTTGTGAAAATGTATAGAAACATATTTTATTTCATGTGAAAAACTGAGTTGAAAACAATTTTATTAAATTAACAAGTAAGAGTGCTATATTCTCTCGCCTGAGTAACAATCTTGTCGCGATGCGTGGGCTTACGTATATTCCGTGGTCATGGTCTCTCTGGCTTAGGAGACTTTAATACTCTTTTTCACGGGTGGTCATGACTCTAAAGGAATATATAACTAATGGTTGCTCATCCTGTCAGGGTTATGTCTATCGATAGGTGGTACCTAGCCTATTGATGCATAACAGGACAAAGATGATACGTGACTGCCCATCGCAGGTTCGCTCTTGGTTGATAAGGGCTTTACCGTTTGGAGTGGCACGTTATAAATGTACTTTTAAGGTCAAGGTTAGTGGTAGTTGTGCCGAGGTCCTGAGTGGCTAGTTAGTGCGTAAATAAACTAGTCGTGAGCAATTCCCCTCAGCGTCATGGCAAAGCGCTGTTGAAAGTTAGTTGCCTAGTCCACGTATGCCGTCACTGCGTGGGTGGTCCGTCTAAACGAGCTTATTGGTGGGAACAAAAATGGAAAACAACATGGAAAAAACAAAGGATAATATAGTGAAAGGAGGAGAGGACAGTACGGACAATGGAAATGACGAAAGGGTAGTTGGAAAGGACACTACAGCTTTCAGGGACAGTGACGTTTTAGAGATGGACAAGGACAGTATTTTTGAAGGGGACCTGACTTTGACGGACATTCATGCTAGGATTTTGGAGCATGAAGGACAGATTTTGAAGGACTGCGATGTGGGCGACCTTCTGGGCTTGTCGAAAGATTCCTTTGGGGAAGCTAGTGCCATATGCAAGCTGGTGGATTTGACTCTGTCTTCCGATGGAGAGCATGATATCACTGTGATATCATCTCAAAATCCGACGGTAGCCTCATCTCCTCCTGCTGGCGAGGCCAAGGGGACTCAAAGTAAGCTTTCAGATGAAGGTTGTTCACTCGGCGCAAATGACGCCAAAATTGTTCGGCAGGCAGCCGTGGAGAATTCGCCTAGTGCCTCTCCACGAGATATTTCAAATGCTGGCCGAACAAAGCTTGACAGAGCAAAGAACGGCACTCGGAAATCTCTGGCTTTTCTGGCTAAGATGAAGCAGAGGGATCCGGCGTCGTTCTCGGCGAAAGAGAAGTATCTTCTCAAGAGGCACCGACAGGATGTGGCCAGATTCTCTTGAGAAACTGCAATCAGCAGATGTCGTCGGCCTGGATGTAAAACCCTCAACATCTGCTAATTGCCGTTTAGATGATAGAAAGGAGGGTGGTGTTCCTGCTGCCGAAGCGCTCAGGGCTTCGGTGGGAGCTGCAGTTGGTAGTAAGACACCACCTAAAAAGGTACCAGGGGTGAGAGGCTCTAAGAAACCTTCAGCTGCTTCCCTTAAGGGTTCCCAGTCGGGCACCTTTAAGCGAATCGGATCTGGAGGCGGTCAAGCCTCTTCACTAAAGGAATCAAGATTGTCAACTGTGGTAATAAGAATTCTTTTGAATTCTTAAGGGCCACAGTTGCCAAACTTGGTGATCTTGGTCAGGACACTAAGCTCGAAGTGATTCAATCGTCCGAACTGCCTCTTAGGTCAATAGTGACAGTCTGGATCCCACCCCCCGTAAGACCGGTGGGGACTATACTGGCGGTATTGGCAAAGCAAAATGGTAGTCTCCTTACAGACCAATGGAAGTATGTTACTTCAATGGTGTGTAAGGAAAATACAGGAAGGGATTTTCGATTCGCTGTGGATGGAAAATCCCTAGTAAAGGTGATCTCACTGTCATAAATAGAGAGGCCAAGGGTAAACGAATGCTTACAATGGCCTCGGTGTACATGCCCTATGAAGCTATAGAGCCACCTGGCAATGAGGTGCTGGAGCTCACGGCATCTGCTACAAGGAAAGGTGCCATCCTCATACTGGGTTGTGATGCAAATGCACAATTTTATTACTGCGAATAATCTTATAATCTGTAACAGGGGCACTACACCAACGTTCAGGAATAAAGATAGGGTAGCAGTCATAGACATTACACTAACGAACCGAAATGATGATCTCGTTAGGGATTGGAAGGTTGATACGAACTACTCTTTTTCTGATCATAGTCGTATCACCTTCGCATTGAATTTTAATAGAACTAGGCAGGACCCTTTCAGGGATCCTCGTAAGACAGACTGGGCAAGTTTCTTCAGCAGGGTTCAGTCAGGTTTGTCGCAGTCTGATTTCTTGGTCCAGCGACCTAAGGACTTGGACAACGCTGTGGATAAACTTACTCACGTGCTAAAAGAGAGCTGCGAGCTATCTTGTCCGTTAAAATATCCGGGCAAACAAAAACAACCTAAATGGTGGACTGGAGAACTTCGTAATCAAAGGTCGACGGTTAGGAAATTGTTTAATAGGGCCAAGCTCACAGGGCGAACAGCAGATTGGAACAACTATAAAGTGTGCTTTAATAAGTACAAGGGAGATCTCAAGAGAGCAAAACGGAATTCGTTGGTGACATACTGTGAATCTGTTGAAAACGTCAATGAGATGTCTAGGTTTAGGCGAATATTATCCAAAGATCCAAAGGTCTTATGTTATATTCAACGGGAAGACAACTCATGGACGGAGTCTAGCTCTGAGACACTCTCTCTGCTTATGGAAACACACTTCCCTGGTTGTGAGAACATTGATGCTAGGGACGTAGAGCAGGGGGTTTTTAGACCTATAGACTCTAGTCATGCATCTGGTCACATTGAGGAAATAGTCACCATGGATAAACTTAGCTGGGCGGTAAACACTTTTGACCCTTACAAATCGCCGGGTCCGGATAGTGTTTTTCCAGCCATGCTCTGTAATATCCCTGATGACGCATTGGTGCTTTTAGCCGATATTTTCAAGAGATGTCTTATAATGGGATATCTACCTAGAAGGTGGAGAGAGGTTAGGGTAATTTTTATTCCCAAGGCTGGCAAAGCATGCCACTCTAAACCGAAGGATTTTAGACCTATCAGCCTATCGTCTTTTCTATTGAAGACTCTTGAGCGACTGATAGATCTTCATCTTAGGAGCAATATTGATACCCATCTCATTAGCAATGCTCAACATGCTTATCTTAAGGGTAAGTCGGTTGAGAGTGCGCTTCATGAGGTGGTGGGTTGTATTGAGCACGGTCTAGATCACAAAGAGTATACCTTGGCCGCGTTTTTGGATATAGAAGGAGCCTTTAATAATATTAAAATAGAGGCCATCAAGGAGTCGTTAGTTACACTAGGTGTTCAGGATTTCCTGGTGAGTTGGATAGTTTCTATGCTGGGTAGCAGAGTTATCAACTCAACCTTAGGGGAGGACAGGATTAGGAAAAGAGTTAACAGGGGTACACCACAAGGAGGATTGCTTTCACCTCTGCTTTGGTTACTAGCGGTTAACTCTATTCTCAAAATCTTCGAATCCAAAAGTAGGAAAATAGTTGCGTACGCAGATGACGTCGTGATTCTGATTAAGGGAAAATTTCTCCCTACGATCAGTGAGGTCATGGAATCGGCGCTTAGCGACTTATCGAACTGGGCCGGTACAAATGGGTTGGGTGTCAATTGGTACTCTTTACCAGGAGATATAGGATAGAGAGTTTCAATTTGCCGAAATTGAACGGCGTCGAGTTGAATTTGTCAGACGGAGCCAAGTATCTAGGTACCTTCCTTGACAGCAAACTGTGATGGAAGAAAAATTTACAGGAAAGGCTGAAAAAGGGGCTCAATGCCTATTACACATGTAGAAACTCCATCGGCAAGAACTGGGGCTTAAGACCGAACATGGTAAACTGGATTTACACGTCGGTAGTAAGGCCTATCATTACCTATGGATGCACGGTGTGGTGGGTAGCCATGAGGAAGAGTAGCTACAGAATGATACTCAATAAAGCTCAAAGGTGTGCTTCATTAGGCATCACAGGCGCCATGGGAAGCATGCCACAAGCAGCATTGGACATGATTCTGAACCTACTTCCCATTGACAAATATGTTGAGAGTGTGGCGGCTAGAAACTTACTGAGACTCTATGAGTCATCATTAGTAATACCTCAGAGGGTGGGTACCTAAGATCTTGTACGAGGTTTGTCTAACAGGTAATGAAAGGACTACGGATTGTATCTCTGATCATTTAGTTACGACACTAGACTTCGGTGTAACACCCCAAATAGAGTTTCCAAGTAGGGACACATGGATGGGATCTGAAGTTTTGTTTGAAGGGTGTGCAATCTTCACTGATGGTTCCAAAATGGAATCCGGCACAGGTGCAGGAGTTTATGTAGGAGACTACAACACACATTAGAAGGGGGTCGGAGGTGACAGTTTATGTTGATAGTCAGGCAGCACTTAAGGCCCTGAAATGTCATGTAGTTCATTCCAGATTAGTAAGCAGCTGCAGGGATGCTATCCGCGAGCTATCTGAGTTGTATACAATCAGGTTGTGTTGGGTTCCAGGACACAGTAATATACAGGGTAATGAGATCGCAGACGAACTGGCCAGACAACGGTCAGGAACTCCTCCAACCAATCCTGGCATAGTAGGATGGATTGCAGGGTATCCAAAGCCTTATGGCCGAGGTTGAATGCCAAGGCAACCAGAACACTATTAGGATTGGACAGGAGGAGTATTAGAATTCTAGTAGGGGTGATAACCGGTCACTGCGCAATAGGAGCCTTTTTGGGTAATTGGGTCTTTAACACACAGGAGTTTTGTAGGTTGTGTGAGGACGAAGAGGAGCTAGAGACAGTAGAACATATTTTGTGTGACTGTCCTGGTGTACAGAGTCTGAGGCGGAAATGGCTAGGAAAAACCTTCCATGATGATCTGGGAGATGTATCTAGGTGTAGTATAGGCGACATTCTAGGTTTTGTCAGGGGAGTGGATTGGCTATTTAGGCGCCGGACCTCGTAGAATTCCCTTCCAATACTATCAACATTCTTTCTCTATTAGGATAGGAATTCAGTAACTTCAAACTTATCTCTCCGGCTTTTCTATCTTCTTTCTATTTATTTTTCTTGTTTCTTCTTAAAGGGAATCACAATGGACCCTCCTGGGTCTCCGAGTGGATGTATACCATTTTTGGTATACAACCCTTTTAAACTAAACTAAACTAAGAGTGCTATATACGAATCTTATATACCCTTCACCATAGTGTATTTAATAAATATAAATTTCATAAAATTTAAACGTATTTCATTTTCCCGACTATATCATTATTATAGCAATAGCAAAACAAAATGAACAACAACAACGCTAAACGAAATAACCACACAAAAAACAAAATACACAAGGCAGTAAAACCAACAGCATCCAAACATACGAAACTAAGTACATAAAAAAACAAAATATACAATGCAATGAAACCAACAGACATCCAAACATACGAAACGGAATGCACCAAGAAACAAAACCAATATACAGAAGCCAATGATACACACAGCCATCCAAACATACAAAACGAAATACTCAAAAAAAAAATACAAAATACGCAACGAAACCAACAAACATCCAAATATTCGAAACTGAATACACCAAGAAACAAAAACAATATACACAAGGCAATGAAACACAGAGCCATCCAAACATATGAAACGAAATACTCAATGAATAAGCAGTGTTGTTGTTGCTTTACGTATGTATATCAAAGCATGGAAAAAGTTGTTTTTTTATGAAATTTTCAGAGGTTGTCTCGGATTGTCATATCTCCGGTATTTATGGACCGATTTTGCTGATTTTAAATAGCGATATTCTCGAAAGCATGTTTAACAGAATTATAGAAGAATCGGATCTCGCCGATATCTGGGGTCCTCTAAAAACTGATTTCAACAAACACACAGACGGACAGACATACAGACGGACATAGCTTAATCAACCGCCTAAAAGGATCCAGAATATATATACTTTATGGGGTCGGAAAATTATATTATAGAAATTACAAACGGAATGACAAACTTATATATACCCTTCTCACGAAGGTGAAGGGTATAAAAACAAAGTTTTATTTCTGTGATTTTTTCATTAAAATGGATAAAAAAATAATTCTGACTGCTTGTGCTGCAGCCCAAGAAATAATTAATATTGCAGTGTCCGTAGAAGAGCTTCTGGAAGACAGGCGATCTCCCACAAGTCCCTATCTCCAGAAAAGAAATAAGAAGGAAAGATTTGCTTCGGACGTAAGTACAATGCTCGACCAAATATATATTTAAAATAACGTTTATATTTTAGTTTGAAGATCTGATTAACAATCCAAAAGCGTTCAATGAGAATTTTCACATGGACAAATTATTATTTATGGATATATTAAGTAAAGTGGAGCCATTACTTGTTCCGAAAGCATAACTTGTTCCGAAAGCATAACTTGTTCCGAAAGCATAAATAGTGTTGGAGTAAGTATAATGGCAAGAATTAAAGTTAAGTATGTAAAACGAATTTTTATTTTTAGATATTTAGCATGCGGAACGTTAGAACGCCATATATGTAGCAAGTTGCTAAAGAGTAAGTAAACAGAAATTTGGTGTTATAATAGATGAAGTGTGCAATGCCATATGTATAGCATTAAAAGACCAAATTCCACCAATGACGTCTTAAGAAATAATCCGTATATCAGAGACATATAAAAAGTGGGATTTTCCTAACTGCATGGGATTAATCGACGGAAAACACGTCACAGGAAATGCCCCCCAAACTCAGGGAGCTTATTTTATAACTACAAGGTAAGTAAACAATTCCACAATGATATTAATTGCTAGTCAATAATAAGTTAATATACACTTTTAGGGATTTTTTAGCACGGTTCTTATGGCAGTGGTCGATGGAGATTACCGCTTCACTTATGTAGATATTGGTGCCTACGGTATTGGGCGATGCAAATATATTTGACAAATGCTCACTTGGTACTGCAATTCGACACAATCAATTAAAATTTCCTAGAAATGCAAATGACGAAACGCCCTACGTGTTCGTTGCAGATGACGCATTTCCTTTACATTGCCGCATAATGAAACCATTTAAACCGAAGTCAGGTAAACCCCTTGAGGACATTGAAAATATATTTAATTACAGACTCAGCAGGGCTAGGCGATGTGTAGAGAATGCATTTGGATTAATATGTTCAAAATTCTACTGTCTGTCGCGAAAAATGTTCTGTGGTCCTTGTGGCACTTGCACAATTATCTTATAAAGACAAGAAAAGATCAATATTCGCATCCAGAAAAGCTTTCGCATCGAGTAGGCATAAAACAAAAAATTCCATCGTTTCTCGATTTGTGAGTAAAAAGTGTTTCTGTAACTTAAAGTGAAAAGAGGTTTTTATTGGAAATTTCCAATAAAATACCTATCAAAAACATAAAAATAAAAAGATAAAAGCAAAAATTGCCAAACAAATTTATAAACAAAAATATTTAAATTAAATTAAAAATATTTAAAAAATTATCCCACTGAATTCCACAGGGTATACAGATTATGTAAACGAATCTGGAGAACTTATTGCTGGAGAATTTCGGGACAACTTGCCAGCAGATTCTTTTTGTAATTTTGTTTTTTTTTCTGAGTGTAATAGCGCTTGCTGTCCAATATTTTTTCCAGTTTTGTCGACAGGCTTCATCTGAATGAAACTTATACAATATTTAGAAAAAGATAACACATAAATGTATGTACTTTTAACTTACCTGATTTACCAATTTCCAAGGCGATTTCTTTCCAGGACGCTTTTATAGCGTTCCTGTTGGAATGCAACTTTTGAGACTTATCCCATATATGTTTTTGTTTTTTTATTGCTGATATCAACAGTCTCTTCTCCTTTTATAGCGTTCCTGTTAGAATGCAGCTTTTGAGACTTATCCCATATATGTTTGTGTTTTTTTATTGCTGATATCAACAGTCTCTTTTGCGTATCATTAAATTAATTTATTTTATTAATTTTTATTAGTTTTTAGATACATTTCATATGTTTTTAACTATAAAAACAGAATACTACTTTTTCAACATAATTCCATTTATATTTCATAAATATTTTTTTATATGAAGTTTTAAAAAAATTTTACGTAAAATTTGAACAGAGTACCAAGCTTTACTATATGTATATTACTTTATAATATTATTAAAGCTGCCTACACACTATGAGAGAAGTCGTTAGATTTTTATTTCATACTGCCAAAACCAAATAATAACAAGTAGTCCGACTCTTTGACAGCAGTACCTAACTCTAAGCATGTGTTAGTGAAAAAGTACCTAACTCTAAATATGTGTTGGCAACAAAAATGTATATGGGTTGGTGCGTTCTGAACACACAGAGTTTTATAAAAATTTACAATTTTAAATTTGTTTGATTTTTCAATACCAAAAATTGAAACTCTGTTTGTAAATTAAAATTCAACAACAACAACAAAAATGAAATGTCAATAAATAGAAAAAATTATTTTTTCCAGTTTAAGAAAATTAAGCAATATTTTATGTGAAAAGTGCAATGAATCTAGTTTAAAAAATTACAAATTTTTTGTGGATAACTGGATAATTTCCTATATGTGAGAGTCGGACTACTTGTTATACTTTGGCCAAAACAAAATAAAATGAAAATTGGTATGATTATCAAAAAAATCAAATAGAAAATATATTTTGTTTTTACACTATCAAATTTGAAATAAAATGAAACTTCAATTTGAAAAAATTGAAAGAAAAAACGTAAATTTTCATTTTGTTTCTGTTTTTATTTGAAATTTGTTTCTGTTTTTATTTTTTCTTTGTTTAAATAAAAATAAAACTTAAATAAAATGAAAAAATCCAATCGTTTTAAAATATTTCGAAAAATTTTAAAAAATCATACGATTTTCAATTTTCCATCCGTATTTTCAGTAAGTTTTATTACATTTTGTATCTACACTGTAATATTTTTCATTTTATTTGAAAATTTTGAAACGTCGTTTTATTGAATATTATAGCCGGCTTAATTATTACTTTTCTAATAAAATACAAAAAAAAAAAATAAATAATAATAATTTACTACTACATAATTAGAAAACATACTTGGCTGAATAATTTTCATATTACTAATTAATTAATGAATTATGTGGTATTAAGTGATTTTCAGAAGTAAAATTCCGTATAACGATTTATATATATAAAATACACATTTATGTCGAATTTTATCCCGATGACTTTGATTGTCAATGTGCGTTTAAGTAATTTTCGGAAATGATCCTTATATGGTAGTTGTGACCAATTAACTTGAGTTTTTTATATGCAAAAAAAAAATTTTACGACCATATTCTAAATTGTTATATAAAAAGAATTTAAAATTTGGCATTATTTTCAAAATTATTCACAAATTTATATCAGATAGAGCTTTTTTCTACGATTTTTTTTTACAACCTTCAGATAGAGAGTTTTTTTTATAGAAATATAAATTTTTTATTTGATTTAATATCAATAAATATTATATTTTATGCTATTTAATGAAGTAATATAAACCAAATTGTTGAAAAAGCAACAGATTATAAGGTTTTGGTCCAAAATCAATGTTATATGGTTAAACACGGCAATATCTCGAAAACTATTAAACCGATTTCAAATATTTTTGCGGATTTGTATTCAGCATGTCCAAACTAGTTTTGCAACAAAAATTATCCAAAATAATAGAGTTTGAAGAAATTTTTGGATAAGATAGAGAGTTTTGCATTCAGAATTTTTCTTTTTTTAATATATAGAAATTTAAAAATTGCTATAAAATTGCCAAAAATTATTTTTTTCTTTTGAAATTTATGTCACTGATGCGGGATAGTTTGCTGAATATTTTACCATCAAAATCTTATTTTCATGAAAATGACAGATAGAGACTATTGAATATAGTACCTCGATATGTAAAATAATTTTAAGTCGCCGTCTACATTTTTAATGTAAGTCGCCGTCATTAATATTTGTCGCCGCAGGGCTATGGGAACAGACAGAAAAAGTTATTCATTGTCAAAAAATAAACTTAATGTTAAAAGTCCATTAACAAGATAAAAATGCTTTTAAGAATGTAAGCGGTTTTAAAATTCCTGATATGTTTATGCTTAATCATTTTTTACTAACAGATTTTGTGTTGTCAACGGACTATTATTAGCGATTGCTTTGTGCTTAATAATTGCATTGTACTTTCTTCGTCAGTACTTAAAATCAAGAAAGGCTAATTTGGAAACCCGGAATCCAAAAGTAAATGTTGGATTTTTTCATCCTTATTGTAATGCTGGTGGTGGAGGAGAACGTGTGCTATGGTGTGCTGTAAGATCAATACAGGTACATTTTCGGTAGATTATACTAAATATATGTATATACACTCCTCGCCACTTGAATAGCACATATATCAATTTTTTTTCAAAGCTTATATTTTTGGATCAGGAGTTTTTAGAAACAAGAACAAATGCTAAGAATTACATTGGGTTAATAAAAAGGCTTTTTTCGGTTTTCAATGACCTCTATGGACCTAGCCCTTGGATCCTACAACAAGATAATGCCCCGATCCACACTACCCCAATCGTAAAATCTTATATTGGTTTCCAAAATGTTGAATTGTTGTGCTGCCCTCCATATTCACCAGACTTAAACATTATAGAAAACTTGTGGGAATGGGTTGCCCGAAAAGATTATTAGTCAGGAAAACAGTATTCAACAATTCCTGAACTAATCTATGCAATTAAAGAAGTCGAGCTCAGTACAACTGAATTACATGGCCAAGCTATATGAATCACTTCCAAACAGTTGTTGCAGCCTCTTTACTTCCTTAGCTCACGCCACTACAATCACGCACAAATTGCGAAATAGAAACAAGGTTCTCAAAGCGCTAGCCGGCAGCACTTGGGGTATGGATAAAGAAACCTTGTTGGCTACATATAAAACGATTGGTCGGTCAGTGGTTAACTATGCTGCTCCAGTGTAGTCACCTTCGCTAAGTGATACCCAGTGGAGAAATATTCAAAGCTGCAAAAATGCCGCCCTAAGGACTGTAACGGGCTGCCTACAAATTACCTCGGATCATCACCTGCACGAGGAAATGAAGGTCCTTCCAGACAAGGAACACAATGTCATGTTGACTAAACAGTTCCTTCTGGGATGTCATCGGAGAAGTCATCCCAATTTTAACATCACACAATTGGATACTCCCCCGAGGCATGTCAGGAAGGTCTTCGTATATACGAGGAAAACATATGCAGATATGTGCGGGATCCACTGGATCAGTCCTCGTATTCGGCAGCTTTGAACGACATTCATAGAGTCGCCATAAATTCCGCGGTCGCAGGATACCGCATGAATGTCGTACTTGGAGGTCGCCCACCGCCCATAGCAGACACGGAAGAAAACCTGCCGCGGAAAACAAGAGTAGTTCTGGCACAACTAAGATCGGGATGGAGCTACAGGCTCAATGCCTTCTGCTCACGTATTGACCGTGCCGTCCCCAACGAATGTCCTGCATGTGGTCAGGGTCCTCATGACACCCACCACATATTCAACTGCTCAGCCAACCCTACTTCACTCTGTCCAATGGATTTATGGACGCATCCTGTTGATGTAGCCCAATTTTTACAATGAGGGGAAAAAAGAAGTTTCCAAAAATTCCCGATCCAAAAATATAATCTTTGAAAAAAAAAAATTGATATATGTGCTATTCAAGTGGCGAGGAGTGTATGTATATGTACAAATAACTATGTACATACATTCAATCCAAAAACTTTAGGCACAAGTGATTTGCTACCCCAAATTTTGAGGATTCTAGTTTTAATATTTTTCCAGCTAGAAGGTATATTTATGTACATACAGTTCTTAAACTTAATTATTAGCACAAAATGAAAGTAGGGTGTGGACGATTTACTTTGTAGGTCCAAACGACGGAATCCAACAAAAAATCTTTATTTGAATCTTTATTTGAATAGACAACATCATAATTGTTTGAATGTTCATGCTGTATTTTAGAACTCTCATTCTATTATTAGCCCAGGTTTTGCTGCGGTAGTTTAGATAGCTAATGAAAATTGGCACATAGCTTCTCCATAGCATAATAAGTAAGGGATTAAAAGTCAACGAAAATATCGTGTACGCTAAACGAGATATTGGAGGTCAAAGGTTACAAAAATATGTTTTAAGAGAATATCTCGCTTATTATGCACCAGACACGTTGATGTTATTGTTATTTCTATAGAGAATTGAATTTCCTACAATTTGGTTGAGGAATATTTTCGCATAATTATTTTCGAGCTATAGTGCATTGTTTTTTTTTTCATTACAATGACATTTTCAAATCTTAATATTTTTAACTCCAATACAGATAATGTCGCATTTTTCCTTCCTAATATTAGCTAAAAGTACATAATTAATTTATGTCACATAACTTAAACAGTTTATCCGAAATTTCCGATCGGGTCACAATTATGAATATAATTTGAAAAAAATCGTCGACATAATCTACAAAGTCAGGAAAATAGTTCCACTAAATTTCGTTGAAATCAGACTACGACTTCAACTAGCTCCGACTTTGTTTCCAATATTAATAGTTTTTTTAAATTTTTTCTAAATATGTGTGTGACCACCATAGTTTTATAATTGTGATTATAAATATGACCTGTGATACTATCTGAAATTATGGATAGACAGACGTTGAACTATGGGTTATAGAGCGAATTTGAGATGAAACGTGTAACAATGTAGAATCATATATTAACTGTTTATGAATAACGTAAAAAATATAACAAATTTGTAATTAGTACAATCTATATTAAGATTTGAAAATATTGCGCAATGGAAAAATAATGCACTATAGCTCGAAAACAGCTAATGATACGCAATAATATTCTTCAATTCTCTATAGAAATTATAATAACATTAATATGCGTACGACGCATATTAAGCAAGTTATTCGACAAAAACTTATTTTTGTAACATTTGACCTCCAATATCTCAGAGCGCACAAGTTATTTTCGGTGACTTTTAATTCCTTACTAACTATTTGTATGAAAACTTTGAAAAACGCTTGGTTATATTCAAGCCTAATGCCGTACTTCTTTATAAAATACACAATTTATTTATAGTTTTCTTTTGGATTTTAATTTGTTAATTAATTTTATTTATTATTTTTTACCATAATTCTCTTCATAATCCATTTCAATTTGAAAATAAACGAAAGAAATTATTTTTTTAAAATATATAAATGAAAATTGTTTAATACATTTTGACAAAAAATTTGATTTTGTATTAAAGACATAGAAACTCTGATATTAATACAAAGTATTATAATGTAAAACTCCCTTTAGTTAAAAGCTCAAACAATTTTACTGCTTGTTCCTCTAGTGCGAACTAACATTTTTTCTGATTTTATATTGAAAACAATAAAGCTGAAGCCCTTAGTTGCCATTGCTTCGTAAATAATAAGTAATCCTAATTTTATCTTAAGATAACTTATAAATAAATAAATAAATAAATAGCAATTTTTCGAATTTGTTTCTTGTTTTCAATATAAACCTAGAAAAAACTTATTCGTTCGCATTTAGAGGAACAGGCCCTTAAGTTTAGAAATTTGTCATCGAATTCGACAATTATTTACTTGTTTCTGATTTTATTTATCCGCCAATGTACTGAGATTTATTTACTACTTTCAACTCATCTTTATTTTGAGAATGTTTCCCAAAATATTCCAGAGCTTAACATTTTTTAAACATATTAAAATCGTTATACTTCATTTTTTTTTTATTTTTTACTAATTAGGCAAAGTATGACAACGTTAAAGTGGTTATTTACACTGGTGATATTGAGAGCTCTCCAAGTAGCATTTTGGAAAAAGTGAACAATGTTTTCAATATTAATCTAGAAAAGGACAGTATCACATTTGTATACTTAAAATTTCGGCACTTAGTGGAAGCAAAAAGGTATCCTGTTTTCACACTTCTTGGGCAAAGTATTGGATCGATGATATTGGGTTTGGAAGCGTTAGTAAAATTTCCTCCAGACATTTACCTTGATACAATGGGGTATGCATTTACTTTACCACTTTTCCGATTTATTGGATGTTGCAAAGTTGGATGTTATGTTCATTATCCAACTATAAGTACTGATATGTTACGAAGAGTTCAACAGCGTGAATATTCACATAACAACCATAGTTATGTTGTACGTAATCCGTTTTTAACTTGGCTGAAAGTGACTTATTATAAAATATTCGCAAAGGTAAAAAATAAATTTTTATACAATAATAAATGTTGAATCAACCAAAATCGAAAATTGACATTTATTTTTTTAGATATATAGTTGGGTCGGAAAGAGTTCTGAAACCGTTATGGTTAATTCCTCTTGGACTGAAAATCACATTTTGGATTTATGGGGAGTTCCTTTTAAGACACATCGCGTGTATCCACCGTGTGAAGTAAATCATTTAAAGAAATTGCAGCGAAGTGAAAATCCAAACGAAATAATTATTTTATCCGTGGGACAATTTCGTCCCGAAAAAGATCATCCACTTCAGTTACAAACCATGTATGAATTACGTACTTTATTAGTCCGTAATGAAGATTTGTGGAACAAAATCAAATTAATTATTGTAGGATCTTGTCGTAATGAGTCTGATTATGAACGACTTAAAAATATGCAAGATTTAACAAAGCATTTGTCATTGGAAAATAACGTTGAATTTAAAGTAAATGTCCCATACCATGAATTACTGGAATGTTATAAGAAATCTAATATTGGAATTCACACAATGTGGAATGAACACTTTGGTATTGGCGTTGTTGAATGTATGGCAGCCGGTGTTATAATGGTCGGTCACAAATCTGGCGGTCCTTTATTGGATATTATAGAAACATCTGAAGGTAGTCAAAATGGATTCTTAGCCACTGATGCAATTGAATATGCAAACTGCATTTTGGCAATTATTTATAACACAAAAGAAGACAATGACCGTATAAGACAAGCTGCCAGGTAAGTCACAGTTTTCAATATTTTTGCAAATATAAATTAATATGTATGTTCCCGTACTCGTCAGTTTTGCACTTTTTAAGCTACGTTCACAATGATAGAGTACTCCACTCTGTAGTAAATTAAAACGAGATATTAAAATTTAAAATATTGTTGATAAAAAGAAAAAAACAAAAAACAATTGTAAACGTAAAAACAGTCGGTATTAAATTAGTTACTTTCTTATAAATATATTGAAAACAAAAACAAAATTTGAAATTTATTTGTTGTTTTCAATATATTTATAAGAAAGAAAATGTTCTTTCGCATTTAGAGAAACCGGCAGTATGTTCAGCACCAATAAATTTCTCAAGATTTTATATGCATATAAATTTAACAAAAGTATATTTCAAATTTATTTGATACGAAGATCTCTTTTAATTTAATCCAAAATATTACCTCGTAGATGCAGATGGGTTTTAAATATAATATGCACGTAGTGCTTGTGTCGTAGACAAATCAAAAATGGTTCATAATTTAAGCTCCTTTAGCTGTTTATTCGTTATAACTTTCCATCAAAGTTTCAATAAAGGGGAGCTTTGTAAAATTCTAACGTTGTTATAAAAAGAATTTCAAAAATGTAGGTACATCAATTCTAACTTAAACACTAGAAAAGATACAAAAACAGTTTAAAGCTTATTGTCGTTCATTTAAAAAATAAGCGGACAAGTGCTTGGTGCTTTTTTCAAATATGACCTCTTTAGGGAATAAACGGGTAAAAACTGTATCTTTTAAACACAAAATATTAATTCACAAAATATTTTTGACTCTTCTTAACTTATCGAAAAAATAAAAATACGAATTTAATACTTTTTGAATATTCGGACGTTTAAGGAGTGAAAATTGTACCTATTTTTGGTACTTTTTTATAAAACTTTTCTTCATATGGACCCAGCAAAAAAGTGAGGAAAGCGAAGTAGAATTTTCACCACAAATAACATGTTTGAAGTACTTCCAATTTTGGTGAAAAACCTATGAATTTTACATTAGCGTGTCATTGGATGGATGTTGTTCATTTTTGACAACTTTGAACTACATCTAATCTTATTCATAGATGCAGTAAAAATCCGATAATTGGATGTCAAAAATAAACCACATTTTTTCAATGAGATGCTTATGTAAATTTCATTGGTTTTTCACCAAAAATTTGATGTACTTCAAATATGTTATTTGTAGTGACTTTTCAACATCTCTTTCCTCACTTTTAACTCCGTTTTTATTTGTAAGGAAATATTTGGTTTATAGAAGCGAAAAATATGCAATCGCATTTTTAGATGTGATTAAGATGTCGTTTGTAAAGTATGACATCAATTATTATACCCTACACCACTTTAGTGGGGAGGGTATATTGGATTTGTGCTGATGTTTGTAACATATAAAAATATTCGTCCTAGACCCACCTTAAAGTATACCAATCGGCTTAGAATCGTTTTCTGAGTCGATTAAGATTAATGTAAACCTTGTGCGCAAGCTACAGGTCGCAATTTTCAAGATAATTGGATGTTGGTGTTTTTGACAATACAGTTCTAAAAATTTGACCATTTTCAACCAAAAAGTCGATTTTAAAGTTATTTGTTTTTCATTTCAGGTGACGATATGTATAAATTCAATATAAATATTGATTCAACAAATTTATAGAGTACAATAAAGCACTATAAATAGTTAGGTACTGAGTTAAAATTTTCAATTTAGTGGCAAATTAAACAAGTTTGCAAAACGTATACATAAATACATACATATGTATGTATATGCTGATATTCTACATATATACATATGTAATTACATATATATTTATACCCTACACCACTTTAGTGGGGAGGGTATATTGGATTTGTGCTGATGTTTGTAACATACAAAAATATTCGTCCTAGACCCTTAAAGTATACCAATCGGCTTAGAATCGTTTTCTGAGTCGATTAAGCTATGTCCGTCCGTCCATCTGGCTGGCTGGCTGGCTGTCCATGTAAACCTTGTGCGCAAGCTACAGGTCGCAATTTTCAAGATAATTAGATGAAATTTGGCACGCACGTTTTATTTGACCCAAGGACGAAGCCTATTGAAAATGGTTAAAATCGGTCCATTATTTCACCTAGCCCCCATAGAACAGAACCCCCCGAAAAGGGCTTCTGAGCTCATAAGTATGTTAAATATACAGATATATTGATAAAATACGGCACAACTAAGTTTTATAGAAGTCTTGTTAACCCTGCCAAATTTCATAAAGATCGGGCCCCATTTGACCCTAGCTCCCATACAAAGTCCCCTTCAGAAAATTACTTGAATGTCCCAAATTAACTTATAAACACAAATATCGCGATGAAATTCAGCACAATAAAATATTATGTAAATATAAATATATTCACAAAATTTTATCGGGCTTGGTCCATATTTGCCCCTAGCCCCCATATAAAGCCTCTTTCAGAAAATTAGTTTTTCATCCATAAATTGCTTAAATGTATCGGAACAAGGGAATATTGAAGATAAATGCTTTATTATGAAAAATAAATCACATTTAATATTCATAACTGGTGTAGGGTATCATATGGTCGGCCACGCCCGACTATACTTTCTTACTTGTTTTTTGCTGGGTATGGATGTATGCATTAACTTGTACATATGTATGAATACTTGTCTTCCTTTATTAATTAATTTACCTTAAGAATAGTGTGCACAACAAGAAGTGCTCTTTAGGCTTCTAAATGACGAGTCGAAAAAACTACTTATTTCTAACCCAGCAAAAAAAGTGTGGAAAAAGATGTAGTATTTTCATCACAACTAGTAACCCGAAGTACTTCAAATTCGGGTGAAAACCTATGAATTTTACATTAGCGAGTCATTGGAGGGATGCTGTTCATTTTTGACAACTTTGAACTACATCTAATCTTATTATTAGATGTCAAAAATAAACCAAATTCTTTCAATGACACGCTTATGTTAATTTTATTAGTCTTTCACGAATATGTTATTTGTAGTGACTTTTCTACATCTCATTACTCACTTTTAAGTGGGTTTCATTTGTAATAAAATATTTGGTTTATAAAAGCGAAAAATATGTTATCGCATTTTTAGATGTGATTAAGATGTCGTTTGTAAAGCATGACATCAATTATTTTTTGCTGGGAACTAGTAACCCGAAGTGCTTCAAATTCGGGTGTAAAACCTATTAATATTACATTAGCGTGTCATTGGAGGAATGTTGTTCATTTTTGGCAAGTTTGAACTACATCTAATCCTACTTTTTAGAAGCAGTAAAACTCCGATATTTGGATGCCAAAAATAAAACAAATTCTCTTAATGACACGCTTATGTAAATTTCACTACTCTTTCACCAAATCTTGATGTACTTCGAATATGTTATTTGTAGTGACTTTTCTACATCTCTTTCCTCATTTTTAACTGGGTTTTCATTTGTAAAGAAATATTTGGTTTAAAAAAGTGAAAAATATGTAATCGCATTTTAAGATGTGATTAAGATGTAGTTTGTAAAGTATACAAAAAATAATTGATGTCATATATGACATCAATTATTTTTTGCTGGGAAGTATATGGAGGCATAGTTTTATTATAGTTTTACATCAAAGATATAAACTAATGGTAGTAATACATTAGGATTTACGCTTAGAGCAAAATACCGCAAATAATCGATTTGTACTTAAACATTGCACAGTGGGGTCTCCCTGAACAAAACTTGGCACCAACTAAGCTATAATGTTTTGGTATATATTATGGGTGTCGATGGATAGAGAAAGTCCATAAAAATTTCATTACCACTTATAGAAAAAATTCTAATGAAAAATATTTTAATTATATTTTTTTCCATTATAACTTTTTTTGATAATGGTAATGAATTTGATAATGAATTTTCAAAAGCAAATTTAATTAGTATTTATAACTGTCGAAAAATATATTTAATAAGAATTCAGGAAAAATTTTCGAAGATTCGAGCACAGGTTTGAAAGCTTTTAAAACCAGTTCCCGTATCCCAAATTGGCTGAAATTTAGAAGTCATAAGTACATCTGATGATAATACAATAATATGTTCGAATATTCGAAATTAAGTTCGAAAATTCGAAGCTATTTTCGATTTTTTTTTATGTTTTTAAATTAATCTCTCTGTCATAAAAACTAAAAAAAAACTGTTAAAACTAGTTCTTCTAATGTGTGAAATTTGGTATGCATGATTACACCTAATGACAATGCATTATAATGTTCGGATATTCGAAATTAATTTCGAAATTCGAACTAATGTTTGAAAATCTTTGAAATCCATTATATAATGGTAATGGAAATTTCTTTTTAAATAATTACTAATGAAATCGTTTCATTAAAAAGCATTAGAATTAAAAAAATAATGCTAATGAAAAAAAATAATTATAATTTTTTTCAATTTAATGCTAATGAAATCGTCAATTAATTAGTCGATATAATTAACTACTCCCATGTATAATACGAAGTAAAAAAAGTTGCACTTAATGCAAAATTTTAAAAACAATTTTTTTAGGGAAAGTTCTGTTTCTAGTTTTATAGGATTTGGGATAGGGAATTATTTCCTATATTTTGTCACTAAAAATCGCTAACATGATAATAAGTGGTTTATATACCGGTGTACTAGGCTTTAAAAACCTTTCAAGTGATGCCAAACTCTCATGAGAGGTACTCTTCTCATCAAGGATTTTTTCCGTACAAACAGATTCCGTCTAAAAATCTTGCAAAACTTATTTACAAGAATGTAAGACCAATAAAGCTCTTGAGAAGATTTCAGAGTATCTTTGGGATATGGTCGCTTAGAGGCCATCAGTGTCCAAATTGTACTTTTTCATAAATATCTATAAAAATTGCATTTTAAAAAATCGTTAAATTTTCAATTTGAAAATTTTTCAATGAGCCAATTTTTATAAATCTTCGTCTGTATCGTTAAATCTTTGTCTGTAAAGTTGATTTAAAGTAACACCTTTTCATACATAATCTTCTATATAAAGTACTACTCAAAAATATAGCGCACCTTCTGTTTCTTATTTTCTCTTTTTATACCATTAAAAAAACTTTAGATAAAACATTTTTTTTGCGGTAAATTAAAGCATATAGTCCAGTTTATTAAAACAATATTGAAATTTATTTTAAAATAGCAAAATAACTGCGCTAGCAAATATTTTACGAAACAAGTCCTTAATTATTGATTCAAAATTATAGCGCATTCTAATTTAAATTGGCAATAATATATTCTTATATGAAATGTTTATCAATATTGGATCTCGGGATGATAAAATACTTCTGCCCCTATATTTTAAGACTAGGCCTATGTTTAAATAGGCCCAATAATATGGTCATATTTTCTACAAAAGGTTAAAATTTAGTGATCCTAGTATTTTCATATCCTTAAAAAAAGATAATTGGCCAAGAAAAAGGATGCTAAGACATGCACATGTGCTACCTGAAACAGCACCAAGAAAAATGTTTTTAAAATTCTTTTAAATGGTGATTTTAATTTCAGTAAATGGAAATTTTATTTTCAGAAAATGGAAAATAGAGGTCAATTCGAACGAAAACTATTATTTTTATTCAATTAGTATACAAAATTGTTATCAAATCGATGTAATACGATATTAGATATTAACGGATTAGTTTTTAAATTTTTTTATTATATGTGAGGTTTAGCTTGCGTAGAATTAAGCATATTCAGATCACAGTAATGATGTGTTATTATTCCATAGATAATTATTAAACATTAGAAGCAAGTTTTTTAAGGTTTTAAGATGAAATTTGATAAAATTATTACAACTTGTATCATCACAATATTAAATCTTCCAAAAAGTGACCCATGTTAGAGGGTCACTCTGTTGTTTACCTGGGAAACAAATTTTAAAATTTCATTTCAAAGTTATCTCCAATGTCACTAGATATAATCCTCATTAAAAAAATTGGACTATTGACCAATAAATATCTATAAATATCTATAAAAATTGCATTTTAAAAAATCGTTAAATTTTCAATTTGAAAATTTTTCAATGAGCCATTTTTTATAAATCTTCGTCTGTATCGTTAAATCTTTGTCTGTAAAATTGATTTAAAGTAACACCTTTTCATACATAATCTTCTATATCTATAATTCTAACGTTACTGACTGACTGACTGACTGATTCACTGACTGATTCATCATCGCACAGCCTAAACGGTTAAAGCTAAAGAGCTGAAATTTGGACAGGAGGTTGGTCTCCCGCCAAATAGATCCACTAAGACGGGATTTTTGGAAATTCGAATGTTTAGGGGGTAAAAAAGGGTAAAAACGGGTAAATTCGGTAACCTTATATCTCCTAAACTAGAAAAGATACAAAAACAGTTTAAAGCTTATCGCCGTTCATTTTTTAAAATTCGGCCCCTTTAGGGAATAAACGGGTAAAAACTGTATTTTGGTACTTTTTTCGCACCCCATGTATCTTTTAAACCAGTGCACATTCAAAAAATATTTTTGACTCCTTCATAACTTAACGAAAAAATAAAAATATGAATTTAGTACTTTTTGGATATTCGGACGTTTAAGGGGTTAAAATTGTACCTATTTTTGGTACTTTTTTCATAAAACATTGTTTTTGGTTTATTAACTTATACATATGAATACATAATAACAGGCTCCCACTACGATGTTGCAACTTTTTGGAATAGAATTTTTATTTCGTTAATGGGGAGGAAAAAAGTACCAAAAGGGGTTAAAACGGGAAATTTGATTTTATTCAACCACAATGATCCAATTTAGATAAAATTTTTAAATTTAGAAACACTAAATATCCTAATGGGGTGTTATTTGGAACCCCGGTATCAAGTGATATTTTTTGGTACTTTTCATTCTCCAACTGGTCCTTTTTGAGTTTTCTATGATATTGAAATAGAAACATGAAATTAATAATAAAGGGACTTTTCGCTACTTTTTCGTTCTACACAGGTACTTTTTTGAGTTTTCTTTAAAATTAAAGCTAGAAACATGAAATTAAGCATGTAGAGCTCGGAGTAAATGAGAATCTATAAAATGGGACTTTTTGGTACTTTTTCGTTCTTCAAAAGGTACTTTTTGAATTTTCTATAATATTGAACCTAGAAACATGAAATTAAACATGTAGAGACCGGAGTAAATGAGAATCTATAAAAGGGGACTTTTTGGTACTTTTTCGTCCTTCGACTGGTACTTTTTGATTTTTCTATAAAATTTAACCTAGAAACATGAAATTAAGCATGTAGAGCCCGGAGTAAATGAGAATCTATATGGGGACTTTTTGGTACTTTTTCGTCCTTCGACTGGTACTTTTTGAGTTTTCTATAAAATTTAACCTAGAAACATGAAATTAAGCATGCGGAGGCCTTAGTTAATGAGAATCTATAAAAGCGGACTTTTTGGTACTTTTTCGTCCTTCGACTGGTACTTTTTGAGTTTTCTATAAAATTTAACCTAGAAACATAAAATTAAGCATGTAGAGCCCTTAGTAAATGAGAATCTATAAAAGGGGACTATTTGGTACTTTTTCGTCTTTCGACTGGTACTTTTTGAGTTTTCTATAAAATTTAACCTAGAAACATGAAATTAAGCATGTAGAGCCCTTAGTAAATGAGAATCTATAAAAGGGGACTTTTTGGTACTTTTTCGTCCTTCGACTGGTACTTTTTGAGTTTTCTATAAAATTTAACCTAGAAACATGAAATTAAGCATGTAGAGCCCTTAGTAAATGAGAATCTATAAAAGGGGACTTTTTGGTACTTTTTCGTCTTTCGACTGATACTTTTTGAGTTTTCTATAAAATTTAACCTAGAAACATGAAATTAAGCATGTAGAGCCCGGAGTAAATGAGAATCTATAAAAGGGGACTTTTTGGAACTTTTTCGTCTTTCGACTGGTACTTTTTGAGTTTTCTATAAAATTTAACCTAGAAACATGAATTTAAACATGTAGAGCCCAGAGTAAATTAGAATCTATAATAGGGGACTTTTTGGTACTTTTTCGTCCTTCGACTGGTACTTTTTGAGTTTTCTATAAAATTTAACCTAGAAACATGAAATTAAGCATGTAGAGCCCAGAGTAAATGAGAATCTATAATAGGGGACTTTTTGGTACTTTTTCGTCCTTCGACTGGTACTTTTTGAGTTTTCTACAAAATTTAACCTAGAAACATGAAATTAAGCATGTAGAGCCCTTGGTAAATGAGAATCTATAAAAGGGGACTTTTTGGTACTTTTTCGTCTTTCGACTGGTACTTTTTGAGTTTTCTATAAAATTTAACCTAGAAACATGAAATTAAGCATGCGGAGGCCTTAGTTAATGAGAATCTATAAAAGGGGACTTTTTGGTACTTTTTCGCCCTTCGACTGGTACTTTTTGAGTTTTCTATAAAATTTAACCTAGAAACATAAAATTAAGCATGTAGAGCCCTTATTAAATGAGAATCTATAAAAGGGGACTATTTGGTACTTTTTCGTCTTTCGATTGGTACTTTTTGAGTTTTCTATAAAATTTAACCTAGAAACATGAAATTAAGCATGTAGAGCCCTTAGTAAATGAGAATCTATAAAAGGGGACTTTTTGGTACTTTTTCGTCTTTCGACTGGTACTTTTTGAATTTTCTATAATATTGATCCTAGAAGCATGAAATTAAAAAAGGGGACTTTTTGGTACTTTTTCGTCCTTCGACTGGTACTTTTTGAGTTTTCTATTAAATTGAACCTAGAAACATGAAAATAAGCATTTAAAGCCCGTAGTAAATGAGAATCTATAAAAGGGGACTTTTTGGTAGTTTTTCGTTCTTCAAAAGGTACTTTATGAATTTTCTATAATATTGAAAATAGAAACATGAAAGTATGCATGTAGAGCCTGGATTAAGTGAGAAACTATAAAAGGGGACTTTTTGGTACTTTTTTGTTCTTCAAAAGGTACTTTTTGAATTTTCTATAATATTGAACCTAGAAACATGAAATTAAACATGTAGAGCCCGAATTAAGTGAGGACCTATAAAAGGGGACTTTTTGGTACTTTTTCGTTCTTCAAAAGGTACTTTTTGAACTTTCTATAATATTGATCCTAGAAGCATGAAATTAAGCATGTAGAGCCTGGAGTAAATGAGAATCTATAAAAGGGGACTTTTTGGTACTTTTTCGTTCTTCAAAAGGTACTTTTTGAATTTTCTATAATATTGATCCTAGAAGCATGAAATTAAGCATATAGAGCCTGGAGTAAATGAGAATCTATAAGAGGGGACTTTTTGGAACTTTTTCGTTCTTCAAAAGGTACTTTTTGAATTTTCTATAATATTGAACCTAGAAACATGAAATTAAGCAAGTACAGCCAAGATTAAGTGATAACCTATAAAAGGGGACTTTTTGGTACTTTTTCGTTCTTCAAAAGGTACTTTTTGAACTTTCTATAATATTGATCCTAGAAGCATGAAATTAAACATGTAGAGCCCGAATTAAGTGAGGACCTATAAAAGGGGACTTTTTGGTACTTTTTCGTTCTTCAAAAAGTACTTTTTGAATTTTCTATAATATTGATCCTAGAAGCATGAAATTAAGCATGTAGAGCCTGGAGTAAATGAGAATCTATAAAAGGGGACTTTTTGGTACTTTTTCGTTCTTCAAAAGGTACTTTTTGAATTTTCTATAATATTGAACCTAGAAACATGAAATTAAGCAAGTATTGTCAAGATTAAGTGATAACCTATAAAAGGGGACTTTTCGGCACTTTTTCGTTCTTCAAAAGGTACTTTTTGAATTTTCTATAATATTGATCCTAGAAACATGAAATTAAGTACGTAGAGCCCGGAGTAAGTGGGAACATATAAAAGAGGACTTTTTTGTAATTTTTCGTTCTTCAAAAGGTACTTTTTGTGTTTTTTATAACATGAAATTTACCATGTGGAGCCCGGAGTTAATGAGAATCTATAAAAGGGGACCCTTTGGTAATTTTTCGTTCTTCAACTGGTACTTTTTTAATTTTCTATAATATTGAACTTAGGAACATGAAATTAAATAAAAGAGGTCTCTTGTTACTTTTTCGTACTTCATTGGTACTTTTTGAGTTTTCTAAAATATTGAATATATAAACATAAATTTAAATAGGGGACTTTTTGATATTGCAGATATATATATACATTTACAATAATATTTATTTTATTTCATTACGATGAGGGTAGCGAAGCACACTGGGTATAGCTAGTAAATATATAAAAGAGTAGCGTTACTGACTGACTGATTCATCATCGCACAGCCCAAACGGCTGGACCTAGAATCAAGAAATTTAGACAGTAGATGTGTTTTTGGTTATATAGATCCACTAAGGAGGAATTTTTGGAAAATTGTACATTTACGGGTAAAAAAGGGAAAAAATGGGTAAAACTGGTTTTCTTAATTATCTTACCTAATATTAGTGATACAAGAAAAATTTTAAATGTACATGTATCTACTCTTAAAATAAGCAGATGGGTGTCTGGTACTTTTTTGAAATTCGTACTTTTAAGAGGTGAAAATGTGTAGCAAAGATGATTTTGGTACCTTTTTGGCCGTTTAGAACTTTTTAACTAATAAACAAAATAACATTTTTGTAAATATTTTGAATATATCTCCCAAAATTAGGACACACCTGTTTCGTACTTTTTTTAAGTTCAGCCCTTTTTGGGTGTAAAAGGGAGAAAACTGTATTATTGATACTTTTTTAGCACATTAAGAAAACTTTTTCGATTCATTGAAGTATTCCTATTAAATTACGGACTAACTCTGTAATATTTATTGAAAGAAAATGTTTGCTATTTCACTGGGGAAAAAAGTACCAAAAGGGGGAAAAACGGGAAATTTAATTTTATTCAAACCTTTTGAGCCAATTTTTTTAAAGTTTGAAAAAGTAGTTTATTTACTCACACAAAATAAGCTATTGGTATATTATTTTGGAATTCGAGTACTGGGACCAAATTCGAATAATTGTTTGGTACTTTTTGAAAGCACAATTTTTCTGGAACAAATGAATGCAAATTTGAATCGTTTGAGTTTTATCTGTGATATTTAAATTTAAATACGGAAAATTTTGTAAACTTAATTCTGAAAAAGTATATTTCTAAGCGAAAAGGGGAAAAATTGTACTATTTTTATTAATACTTTCCACTAAGGTAGAGAACTTTTTAGTACTTTTTATCCATAAATGGTACTTTTTGAATTTTCTAAAATATTCAACCTAGGAACATAAATTTTAACATACATGGTATTGACTGAATAATATTCTGTAAGTGGGTACTCTTTGGTAATTTTCTATTCTTCAAATGGTACCTTTTGGTTTCTCTATAATGGTTAACCGGAACACATCCTTATTAAATGAGAATTTATTGAGAGAGATTATTGTACTTTTTCGTTTTTCCGATGGTACTTTTTGATATTTTTACGATATTGAACATAGAAATATAAAATTTGAAATATAGGGAACTTAGTGAATGAGAATATACTGAAAGGGACTTTTGGTACTTTTTCATTCATCAAATTATATTTTTTGAATTGTCTATAATATTGAACACAGAAACATAAAATTTTTGATTAAATAAGAGGTATTTTATAGTACTTTTTTTCAAAGAGTAATTTCGAAATTTTCTATAATGTGGAAGCTAAACGAATGAAACTAAAAATACAAGATTCTTCCTGAATGCGATTTTATTCACGTGATATTGAACGTAAAAAACTGGAACATTAAGATTTTTTTAAATCAATTTTAATTTTCTATAAAAGTAAACAAAATTTTGTATGTATTTAATTTTAGTTAGGGTAGCGAAGCACTTTGCTATATCTAAAGGCCGATACAATAAAAATGGAAAAACTAATGATGGCGTTATATAGACAAAAGTCTTATCTTTCCAGGCATATTCAATTTTTATCAAATAAATAATTTCTTAATATTTACTTTATGCCAAGTTTACTTAAAGGAGACCCCAATGTGCATTGCCGGCCCCCTTGCAACACTTAGGGCTAATCTTTAGGTGAAAGATTAGCGATTAAATTAAAGTTAATTCTCGAATGTTGTTTTTGAGTTAGTTAATTTTGTTTACTAGTTTAAGCGCCCAATGAAGTTAAACCACCTTCAGCCACCTTAAGCAAGATATGCAAAAGTGTAAAAAGGACTGTATTTTTATTTTTGATGATGATGTTTTAATTATGGTGGGTCATTAAGGACTCCAGTTTTTACTAATTGGGTAATTAAGGACCCGTTTGAGCCATAATGAGACTCCGGTCAAGCCACTAAAGGATCTCCCTGAATTAAATAGAATTTAAGAAAAGGTTAGTGTAAATTGATATACATATAGTGATAATTTAGGAATTCAAACAACAAGTCTGCCTCTGGTAAGAGCAAATTACCTAAATATTCTTCTTTCCTTCTTTTACGATTAAGTTTATTCAGCGCTAGGAATAAATGTATATCTCTAATTATTTATATTTAAATATTACCTCTGAAGCGAATTTTCATTGGTGCATTATATTTAAAAACGCATCAATAATGGTATTTCGATTTAATTATTAATATTTAAAATAATATTTAAATTTGAAGTTGTTCAAGAAGAAGGGATATTTTCATAATTTCTTTAGTACGTGTTCAATTTAATGCGTTTTAAATACTTGCCTATATTCTAATAAATTTGTCATGATAAATTGCACCCAATTCACTCATGTAACACTACTGTAGAAGCTCTAATATTTCACAATAATTTGATATTCTCTTATGACTTAAAGAAAACGTGCATTTCATACAATAAATCTTAAAAATAACATTAATTTTATTAGATTTTTGTACTTAATACTTGTTAAATTAGTAATATTAAGTCCATTTTAACAGCTTAATAAGAGAAGGAAAAAACCAAGTTGATTGCTTAACCGATTTTAAATTATAATGGGTATTTTTACTCTGAATGAATTTTAATGCAATTCAAAATCAGTTTTATTTTGTTATCATATTTAATTTTTATCAATATCACGCTAAAAAATCTATTTAAATTTTAATAAATAATTCGTAACACATTTAATAATAATGCATTTTAAAATAAATATAGTAAACCAATGAAAATGCGCTTGAGAATCATCGAATTTTCATTCATTGGTTATAAGCACTCATTTTAATGCCGAACTATTTTTCCATATACGAACCCATGCTCGCCAATGACACGCTAGTGTTAAAATCATGCATGTTTCACCTAAATATGAACCAGTTGATTATCAGTTAAACCCATGCATTTACTACTTTTTTTGTACATCTTCTTTTGCTGGGGTGATATTGGTAAAAATTAAATAAGATAAAACATAATTAACTGATTTTGAATTGGATTAAAATTCATGCAGAATAAAAATACCCATTTTGTTTTAAAATCCGTTAAGCAGTCAGTCAACTTGGTTTTTTACATCTCTTATTAAAATGGAGTTAATATTACAAAATCTAAAATAATTAATGTTATTTTTAAAGTTTATTGTATAAAATGCAGGTTTTCGTTAAATTCTAAGAGAATACCAAATTATAGTAAAATATTACAATTCCTATAGTGGAGTTACAAAAGTGAATTGGGTACATTTTTTCATGCCTTCACTTATGACAAATTTATTAGAATTTAGGCAAGTATGTATTTAAAACGCATTAAATAGAATACGTACAAAAGAAATCATGAAAATATCTATTCTTCTTGAACAACTTAAAAATTGTTTGCTGGGTAGTTGCGTTTCTGTTACAGATTTATTAACTAACTAGTCTAGTTCCTACATCATTTGGGTTCTTTACGATTCCATGTTGGAATGTTGATATTTTTAGTTGGTGTATATCTTTCTTTCGTTAATACTCTTTACAGGACCGGTTAATATCCAACCAATGGTCCTACTACGTTTTGTCTAATTCCGGGTAAAATTAGCGGGGGGTATACGTCAGCTCCTAATAATATTTCTACAGGTTTGCTTCCGAAAGGATTCGATTCTGCCAAATGAAGATTTGGTAATTTGTCGGCATTGACCGATACCGAAGGCAAATTTCCCGAAAAGCTTGGCAAAATGGAAACAGAAGTATTTAATAAAAATGACGAATCAGTACCAGTTCGTCGAAATGGCCGAAAATTCCTCATTTACGCCCGAAAACTTCGCTGTTTCGGAAATGGTTGGAATCTTGAATCTTTCCCTCAACTTTTCAGAAATAATAGTACATTCTGAAGCAGGGTCAATTAAAGCTCTAACTTGATATCTACGTCGTAGTAGGTCATCCAGCTGTTGTACCTGACAAAGTATGTCTTTGGTTATTTGGAGTTGGATTAGTGGGTCGTATAACCACACAAGAATTGTCATATAATGAAGTAGGAGGTATATTGCTAGTCACTGTAACCAAAAAAGTAGAATGATTTTGACTAGTATGAAATACTTGTCGTTCAACTATAGTGCCTGACGTAGTCGGTCTTTCTACTAATGCAGTTGACGTGTTAGTAGGTCGTTGGTCATTAGGAGTGTGATTGTATAGTCGTAAAACCAAAAAATTGTCATCTAATGACGCAGGAAGTGCATTACTAGAGTTTAGCAAAACTGAAGAATCTTGGTTTAGTGAAGTATGGTGCAGCTTATTACAAATAGAATAGACAATTCTATCAAACTGACGGCAAAAACGAAGTAAATGACCCAGTTTTTTTACATAAAACCCAAGCATTCGTAGGACCTGTATTCGAAACATGAGTCTTTTCCTTGCGTTCAATGCCTTTCTTATCAGTTTTGGAACTCGTAAGATCGCGTATGCAATATAATGTTTGAATTCTTTCGGTCAAAAACTTGTCGAAATCTTTCCATAAAGATAAGGAAGTTCTGTCCTTAACACTTTGTTCCCATAGTGTCACTGTCTGAGAGGGTAGTCTTTGCATATATATGAAAACTATAATAGGATCCCAATTTTCAGTGGGAATCTCATATATCGACATTGCCGTAAGGAAACCATTAATTCCGCGTTCTAAAGTTTTCAATGAGGAACTAGTCTATATCGTTATAGTCTCTAAACCAAACAATTCTTTTAACTGATTGCTTACTAACAGGCGCGGATTTTCATACATACATGTCGTGCAAGTTCTTCCATGCGATTTCAAAACCTTGATTTGTCAACGGACATTTCGATACAATCTCTCTCGCTTCCTTATCAGTTCTTTTCACCAAATAGCATAAAAGTTCTATATTACTCAGTCGTTTTAATATATAAAGCGGTAAAAAGGTCCCTAAACGTAGGCCAGGAAAGGTAATCACCACTAAACATCACAAGGTGGGAGAGGTAAATTATGACTAATATTGTTGAAAATCAAAAAATTTTCCGTTGATGGCGACGCCTTAGGTTTTGAATTTGCCTCAAGATCGTAAATCTTAAAATCTATTAATTCCGAACATCGAGCATACACGTCCATGGTACTGTGATATTTACTTTCGACTGCTTGAATATCCTCAGGCTCAGTGTCTTCAGATGATTGAAGATCATCCATGCACTTGTAGTACCTTAAAATAATAGACGTGGCGATTCTCCCCGCGAAGGTTATTGAAATTAACCTCAAATTTCACAACCATGTCCGAATCGCGAGTGAAATGTTCGAGATATGTCAAAGGCATTTTTCACAATTTTAAGATTGGATTTTATTAAGTAAAATACTATAAAAATGGAAACAAGGTTCAAAATTCACACCGACCGTAGGGTAACTATCAATAAATTAGTAAAAGGAGGAAGAAGAAGAATTTTATCTTTCGCAACACAATTACTAGTATTAAATTTGTAAAAACAGATACTTGTATTAAATGCATACACTAATTATTTTTAACACAATTTGTTTCACTAAAAAATTAACACCAAAATAATTTTCATAAAATTTAATTATTGAAAATAATTTATTTATTTGCCGAAGAAAATGCAAATTTTAATTGTCAATTATGTCTGTCCAAAGTAAAAAACGCAGCCTTGATTATAAATGTACCGATCGCTGTCAAAAGGTAGTGTATAAAGCCGCGATCGGCAGACATATACTACCACATTTTGCACTTGTATAAGTGTAAGGGCGAAAAAAACAAGAAATGAGAAATTGTTGTACTCTCATCTTCACAACAAGTCATGCTTGGAAAAATGAAATTTAGAAATATAATTAATCTAAAACATAACTAATATTTTTTTAGTTTAAAAGAAGCAAATATTTTTTTGGGCTTATTTGCACATATTTATTTTAAATATTGAAATAGAAATATGAGCTTTTTAACTAAATTTTTAATAAAATATATACCTATTAAGGGAAAAGATTTAACATAGTTGCATATATATTTTGGTAAATTATTGTAATTTGCTACTTTAGTTGTAAGAAAAACATTTAAAAAAAGTTTATAATTCTAAAAACTTCTTAATATGTAGTGTAGATGATAAAAAAGTACAACAATAATTACAATTATCTATCCCTGCATTAATATATTTTCGTTCATTTTCATTGCAAAAGCAAGAAACGAGCGACAACACAACCACCTTCAATGACAGCTCATATGAGACTGAATTGTGTTTTCTATGCGTGTGCGTAGTCTGTGTAAATTTAGTAACGGCCAAAATACACAGTGTGTGTTATTTGTATGTGCAATTCATTTGTCACGCAGCTAACGACTGCTTGACTCTCTTTATTAATATTCAATAGTAATTTATGTAAACAGTAATAATGGGTTGCCATATAACTAATATCTATATATAACATCTCCCCTTTTAAGAATCTATACATAAGTATAATAATTCACAATTCCAAGGATTATTTATATTTACATTTGAGAATAATTCAAATTAATAAAATTCAATAATAAGAAATTTATGTTCTTTTACGGATACACCTTGAGTTCCTGCGTATTATGGCACCATCTTCAAGTTTAATCCAATACGACCGTGGGCTATTATGTATATCCACAATTACAGCTTCGTTCCAACCGTTTGAGTCTTGGTACCATATTTTCTCCCCCTTCGAAAAATCTTGTTTGAGTTTAGCCTTGATGTCGTAATATCTCTTTGATGTAAGTTCTTTATTTTTTAAACATATATCAGCGTTAGGTATTATTTTCGGTTGTAGTAAATTGCTTTTAGTTGGCAGTAAGGTGCGGGTTTTTCTACTCATAAGGAGTTCCACTGGTAAAGCGTTTAGCTCTTTAAGTGGTGTATTTCTATACTCAAGTAGAGCTAGCCAGAGGTCTGCATTGGTCTCAGCTGTTTTTTTAATAAGGTTTTTCGCAATGCCCACAGCTCTTTCTGCAAACCCGTTTGCTTGAGGGTAATGTGGGCTTGTAGTGGTGAGCCTTGTTCCTATATATGTGCAAAAACTTCGAAACTCATTTTAGTTAAATGGCATATTATCCGAGATGATTTCAGTGGGTATACCATGATTTGAAAAGCAAACCTTTAAATGTTTAATGCATTCCTTTGCCGTTTTGGAAGTAATTGGGATTATGTCTAAAAATCGCGAATAATAGTCGGATATAATAAGATATGATTTTGAAGCATACTCACAAATGTCCATTCCAATTTTACTGAATGGTAACATGGGAACATCGTGTGATATCATAGGCTCCTTAGTGTTGCCACAACGGTGTTTTTGACAAGTGTTACATTTATTAATTATATTTTCAATATCTCTATTAATTTGAGGCCAATATACTAAACTTCGTGCCCTTTTTTTTTGTTTTTTCCATGCCCAAGTGGGACGAATGTAACTGTGTAAGTATTAGCTGTCTTTGATTTTGTGGTATAATAATTCTTTCGTATAAATATAATAAGTCATCATCAATATAAATATTATTACGATTTTTCCAATAGAACTTCAAATCATTAGAAAGTGCAGAACAATTTTTTGGCCAACCGTTTATCACCATTTGTTTAAGCTTAATGAGACAATTGTCATCATTTAATGATTTTTTTAAATGTTCAAGTCTCGCGTCTGTTATATTCACTGAATGTACAAATTCATTAAGATCATCTATTTCTACTGATTTATCGTGTTTGTTGAAATAGCGTGACAGCAGGTCTGCTACGTATAAAAACTTACCAGGGACATATGTTAATTTCAAATCATATTTCAGTAACGATAATTTCATTCTTTGAAGTCTAGCGGAGGGTATTTTGCTAATTTCAGTTAGTGGCTTGTGATCCGTTCTAACCGTTACAGTGCGACCGTATATGTAATAATGAAATTTCCGGCAGGCAAAAAGATTGCTAGAAATTCTTTTTCTATTTGTGCATAGTTTGTCTCTGCATCCGTCAGGCTTCTGGATGCAAATGAGACAGGTTTTCCGTCTTGCATTAAACAGCAACCGATACCGAATTTGGACGCATCTGTCTCAATTGTTATCTCTTTTAATTCATCAAATATTGCAAGGGTTGGTGTGTTGGCAATAATAGTTTTAATTTGTTTCAAGCACTCATCATGTGTTTTTTGCCATTGAAATATTACACTACTTTTCAATAAATCTCTTAAAGGCTTCGACATATCCGACAGTTTTGGCACGTAATCACGAATATACTTTATCATTCCTAGCAGTTTTTGTAAATCTTTCCTAGTTTTAGGTCTTCCTATTTGCATTATAGCCATCACCCGATCGGGATCACACATAATTCCATCTTGAGAAATTATTTTTCCTAAGTATTTAACTTCTGTTACCTTGTACTGAATTTTATCAATATTGAATTTTATATTTAACTTACGTGCGCGCTCCATAACTTGTTGTAAAATTTGGTCATGTTCCTCGATTGTATCAGCTGAAATCAATATATCGTCTATATAAACAACTACATTTGGGATATCCTCAAAATTTCGCTCGTTGTATTTTTGAAAAAGCTCCGGGCCAATCTTAATTCCATATGGCAGGCGCTTGAAACGGTAGCACCCAAATGGTGTATTAAAAACACAAAGTTCACTTGCCTTAGCGCTAAGTCCCACTTGCCAAAATCCCTCCTTAAGATCTAGAACTGTAAAATATCGTTTGTTACCAATTCGAGCTGCAATTGATTCAAATGATGGTATTATATGGTTTTCAAGCAAAATGTCGGAGTTTAAATCTTGTGGGTCAATGCATAAACGAAGCTGGCCAGATTTTTTCTCAACTATTACTAAATTTGATGCTCTCTCCACAGGGCCATCAACACGTTCAATAATACCTTTTTCAATCATCTTTTGTAACTCATCTTTCACTCGGCCAATCAGAGATAATGGTATCCTTCTAGCTGGTTTTACGACTGGGCAAGAAGTCGACTTAACTTTTATATCTATATTCTCAACGAAGCAGCCTAATCCTTGAAAAACATCTATGTTAGCTTTAAGGAAATCATTTTTTTCTGTTTGCAGCACAG
The DNA here is from genome assembly GCF_015586225.1 of Lucilia sericata. NCBI lineage: Eukaryota > Metazoa > Arthropoda > Insecta > Diptera > Calliphoridae > Lucilia > Lucilia sericata. The sequence continues at coordinate 1,492,995 of NW_023994046.1, forward strand.
TTTGAACTCTTTGAACCAATTCCAGTTTTTCGCAAGCTTCCAACCCTAACAAAGGTTCATATGGCGTATCCACAACATAAAATTTTAAGGTAGTAATTTCATTTCTACACATTACTACGCAATTAAATACACCTTTAAACTTTAGATCTTGACCACCGTAACTAAGTGGAGCCATCACACTCGTGTCAAGTTTTACATTTTTAATATATTTTAGGTAACGTAGAGGCAGCACATTAACATCGGCACCGGTATCCAATTTAAACTTAATGAAACAATCGTTAAGGCGAATTACTTCATACCATCTCTTTCTTTTACCCTCTACATTGATATTATGTAAAACTATTTCATCATTTTCTCTTATTAAAACATTTTCTCTTATTTCATGCACTTTATTAGAATAGCAAGCAACACTAAAATGATTGAGTCGCCCGCAGTTATTACACTTTTTCCCAAACGCAGGGCATTTTTTATAATCATGTACTCCTTTACAAAATTTGCAATTGTTTTTATTACTTTTGGATTGGCTCTGAACTGTATGTTGAAATGAATTGGTGTTTACGTTATTACGAAAAGAAATATTTCTACTTTTTGCTGTTCCGTTATTCGTTTGTTGTTGAACTGCATCAATACTTGTTATACTACATTGTTTTTGCATATCATTTGCATGTTTGTCCGACAGTTCTGAAGCACGAGCAATTTCTATTGTTTTAAGCAATGTTAAATCTGTTGTTTCCAGAAACTTTTTTCTTAATTTGTTATTATTAGTTCCAACCACGATTTTGTCACGTATCATTCTATCAGCATCCATATAACCGCAACTCTTAACTAGCTTTCTTAAATCCTATAAATATGAATCAAATGGTTCGCCTTCTTGTTGATTTCTTGAATTAAAACGAAATGCTTCGTATACTTCATTTTTTCTTGGGGTACAATAATCTTGCATGGATTGTACTACCACATTATAATTTTTCTTCTGTTCTTGGGTTAGATTAAAAGTATTGAATATTTCTATAGTTTCTGGACCACATGCGTTAAGAAAAATACCAACTTTTTGTGATTCCTTACGTTCTTCCAATTCAATAGCAATTGCATAAATATCGAAATTTTGTTTAAAAACTCTCCAGTTTTCATTAATATTACCATCGAAGTGAAGGGGATCTGGTCGCCGTGCGTCAATAGAGTTGAGCACATTACCACCAGTTGCCATCTCGTATTCACCGTCACTGTCTTCTTCCTCAATTTTTTCTTCTTTTGCTATTGATCTTGTAATAACCATTTAGACCGGCTGCGCCATGTGTTATTTGTATGTGCAATTCATTTGTCACGCAGCTAACGACTGCTTGACTCTCTTTATTAATATTCAATAGTAACTTATGTAAACAGTAATAATGGGTTGCCATATAACTAATATCTATATATAACACAGTGTATAGGAGTTGCCGATCGTGGGTATAAAGTAAAATCGCGCGCAAGGATGTATTTAATAGGTATTAAATTAATTGACAATAAATTATTGCCAGTAAAATAATTTTCCTTTTTGACAATAACTTGTTGTTTTCTTTTGCTTTTAAAAGCTTTTAAAGAATTCTTTATGAAACACACACACACACGTGTGTGTCAATACCCACATACCCGGGTATGTTTTTCATTTTTGAAGTGATATATCTCGAGATCTATATATCGTATCGGCTTGAAATTTGTACTATGCTTTCAGAGTAATGTTTTCTATACATTTTCCAAAAATTGATATATATATATTTTAAACCGATTTATGACCGATTTTCCATTTTTACCTCGTGTATCAATACCCAACATACCCCGGTATGTATAAAAATTATATGTCAGTTGTCGGACAAAAATTAAGTTTCATTATAAATTTTATGTTTTATTATTAGAATTATATATATTCTTGTATCTTATGAAAAAAAATAACCAAAAAAAAAAAAAATTTCAAATATAGAGTCATGGGTCTTTATTCATAAATATTTGTGGACCCTGTAACATTAACAAATTTGGGCCGATTTTGATGAAATAATTATTTTTTATTGTATATGGCTTATTGACGTAAAATTATGCTGATTATAATAATTTTATTCTCATATAAACAAAAATATTTAAGTTTAAATTTTAAAATTTTAATTTTTGACCATGACTTAGCAATCTTTTTTTGAAAAAAAAAAGTTCCCTACGTACGAAAGCAAAAACAATTTTTGTTTTTGTTCAATTATCTTTCCCGGTCACTGAGTAATAGCTTCTTGAAGTCAACATTTTGCAATGTAAAATTCTGTATAATGTACATTATACGTTATGAAGGCGTTTTTCTTTAGGTTTTTTGCATATGATAATTTTGTTAATAGGAAAGTAACAAGAAAACTTTAAAAAAATTGCTAAAATTTAATGGTTTATGATCAAAAACTATTTAATTTATATATACAGACGTTTTATTAATTAGTTTTAATAATTACCCAGCAGTTCGACGGGACAGTCCCGAACTGACCGCTTAACCTACCACTTGTGGTGGCCCCTAGCCACCTGACTACCCAGGTGACCAACCATTTTAACATGGGCTTGTCCTACGAGGAACTAAAATTTAAAAATTTCAAGTGTCTACTCTCTAGAATACTATGGGACAATAACGTGACGATTGACCCGAAAGATATAAATTTGAGTCAACCAGATGGTGGCACATTAGTAGAAAGTAACAATAATTTCTCCAAAAGATGGGTAAAATCACTACTTTCGGAAGTACAACAAAAAAAAAAAAAAAACAACTTTTAAGAGTATAATCTCTAGGTTACTTGAGGACAGTAAAGAGACGACTGTCTCCGCTCCCGCTTACAAAGAGGACACTAAAGTGACGACTGTCTTCATTCTCGATTACATTCGTGACAAATGACCCAAAACATACGAATTACGATCATCCAGGTGGTTAACTATTAGTGGAAATTACTGTCTTTTTCGTATGCATTGACTCTTTGTCGAACTGCTGGGTATCTGAATTATACACTAAATGTATGAAAAGATGAAATAGCCATATAAATTGTATGACATACCCAGGTATGTTGGGTATTGATGTACGTAATTTTTATCGGGTATAGATAATGTGTAACCATATGGTTGACCCTAATTTCTATATATTGGGTTATTCGTCACCAACGTACTCTTCGTAAACGAGAGTGAAGACATTCGTCACTTTACTGTACCGTAGGTAAACGAGTGAGGGGACACTTAAAAATTGTTTTTTTTTTTTCATTGTACTTCAGAATGTACACATCTATTGGAGACACAATTGTCTAACCAGCTGGTTGTACTCTATTTGAATGTTTTTGGTCATTCATCACGAATGTACTCTTCGTAATCGAGACCGAAGACAGACGCCACTTTACTGTACACCAAGTAAGCAAGAGAGTGGTAGTCGTCACTTAACTGTCCCCCGAGTAAACGAGAGAGGGAACACTTGAAAAAAACTTAAGAATTGAATGATCAGTTTTGTCAGAGTGCAAAGACAATGAACAGTTATATTATTTCATCACTTTTTAAGTTATTTGATTTTTATGTTAGTTGACTTTAAGAAGTTGTTTAAGGCAGTTCTCGCGAAAAATTTTGAATTTTAAAATAAGGTAATGAAATTTAAATAAGAAATATTTACATTTTGGAAAAGTAAATTTATTAAAGGTGAATTTAAACAAACATTTTTAACAGAGATTACGAAAAAATTAATATTTCCTTGATATAACAAATTCTATTCTTTCAGAGTCATTTATGTGTATTAATGAATTCCAAATTTAAAAGTCCGATTTTACTGAAGATGCAATGTTTAAAATATTGATTTCAATATCTATTTAATCTATTAATAAAATTATTTTTTTAATTATTTTTTTATTTGTCATAAGTTTTTAGAGTTGTACTTCGACGGAGCGGCTATTTAACCCTACCGCAATACCTGTCCATTGGACAAGCTACTTTTGGACACTTGACTTTCCCCAAGGACACGACTCACAAGAACTCATTTGGAGATTACCAATGTAGACTATAGAGTGACGATTGACTTCCTCGTAGGACAAGCCCATGTTAAAATGGTTGGTCACCTGGGTAGTCGGGTGGCTAGGGGCCACCATAAGTTTTATGTCAAGTGGTTAGTTCGGGACTGTCAGATCAAGTTGTGTAGATTGTCCTCGATTCGATGCAACAATTTAATTAATCCGACTCGAAGGACCAATGTTTCGGTGTCAATCCGTGGTTCAGTGGAAACACACAAATGAAATAAAACACAAAGGTTTATTAGTATTATAAAAAGGTGAAGATTTGTCTTCCTTTATTAATTAATTTACTTTAAGAATAGTGTGTACAACAAGAAGTACACTTTAAGGCTTCTTAATGACGAGTCGAAAAAACTACTTATTTCTAAGTATATGGATTCAAACAAAGTTTAAATACAGTTAGCGGTTTATTCGTTTATATTGAATATACATATAAACATAAAATTAAACACGCAGTGTCCTGATTGAACGAAAATTTATAAAAGGAGACTATCTGATACTTTTTTGTTCTTTTACTAAAACTTTTAAAATTTTCTATAATATTGAATCTAAAAACATAAACTTGATATTGCAGATCATGGTAAAAATATCAAGGTAGTGTCATTCTCTCTTTTTGACGCCATATTAAACATCTGGCGTTTGCTGGTATTTTAATAAATCGAGCTACCACATTTACTTTGAAAATCCCATTATTGTTTGTTTATTTTTTAATCAAAATCAAAAATAAAATTCAATTTAAACTAAACTAAAAATCAAAATGTACAAATGTAATAAAAAAAATCAATAAAAATTTAAATAAATGTACAAAAAATTCAATCAATACTATAAACTTCCTGTTAAGTCCTATATCAAATTGAATGTCTGTTGCTGTCCGTTTCAAGCAATTGCAATTAGTGCTCCATCCGGTCCAAGATTACACGGTTTTCTTCAAGTGAAAAAATTTAACATTCACGAAATCTTTAAGTACTTTGCTTCCAGTTTATTGTCTAATATGGACACAGAATATTAGGTTGAAATGGCTGGGGAATAGGTACCATAACAAACATGAAGAAATTGCGGGATTTAATCCCCGCACTCTACTGCTTTTATCATTCGATTGGAAATTATCTCACGTTTCTTCAATTAGGGAATTGACTCGGTAAATCTTCTGGGTTGAAAAGCCATGAGAATGGACCAGTTTCAATTTATCATTCCTTTTTATATATTTTATATCATTCTTGTTTTCTTTTAGTGTTCTTGTTTCTCTGTCTTTGGATCTTCAGTCTCTTTGAAGGGAATTACAATGAACCTTATGGTCTCCGAGTGGATGTTGTCCTTTTTATGGCACATAAACCTTCTTAACCTAAACCTAAGGACACAATTATACATTGCTTCAAAGCCCTTTCAAATGATAATCTACATTGTATAAAATTTAAATAACAAACTAAAACAATACCTTTTTTTAATCGGGACAGCTCGACAACAGTTACCACTGGACCTAAATTATTTTGAAAATTATTAACATAAATTCCACAATCACAACACAAATTTCTTAGAAACTATTTTTCCCTTTTTCATTATGTGGCAACAATGTTCTATTTATTTACAAAATACGAATTTCAAAAAATACCAGTAAACTTCAAAAAGTTTTTTCGAGAGAGAGGAATAACACTACCTTCATATTTTTATCATGTTGCAGATATACATATGTATGTATATGTCGTCATCTGAAACGCAAACGGTCTAACTAACCAAAAATCCAAAATCGATTTCATTGCAGATTCTAATGTATTGCATCAAAACAAATGTCCACAAAAGAAATTAGACTCCTCCGACCAAAATTAGCGATTTTACGGACAAAAAAACAAAAGGCCCTACCTACAAAAACATTTAAATATAATGGTAAAAAGTTTAATTTTATGTACGCCAATGCACAGTGGGGCAGAATGGAAATTTTTTGGAAATAAATCTGGCATTTCTAAACGGCTGATCCGATCGGGATAAAATTTGGCGTGAGCGTAGCCAAGGAGTATTCGAGTTTAAGTTTTGAAGATGAACCCTGCAGATGCCCCAGGGACGGCGCTGTGGCGGCTCAAAGTAGGGTACCTACGACATGTAAAATTTTTAAACTCGTGCCATTTTTTTGTTTTTCACCCAAATATAAAGATTTTTATATTTTGTGAAAGCGCTCGACGAGATCTTGAAAAAATATACTTGGACATACTACTTATCTCTTATAATATCCGAGTTATAGGCATTTAAAAATTTAGTGATACAAAATTTACCATACCTTGGTCCGTCTTTTTTTGAATACCGGGCGTAATTTTGGACCAAATGGACTCAATTTTTTCTTGTTAGTTAGACAACAAAATTTCCAATAATATACAAAAAATTTCAGATCAATATTGTTTACAGATCCAAAAATATACGTTTTTTAATTTAAAAATTCAAAAAATTTTAGATTTTTGGCGTTTTTTTGCCAAAAATGTGTCTTAACTCTTTTATTAATAAAATAAAATTTTCTTTAAGAACATATAACAATTTTATAGTTTTCTAAAAGGTATCTTTACGCAGAAGGCTTTGGCGTAAAAAACTTGTCCTATTTTTTGAAAATGTTGCCACTGCGTCCTTCCGAATATGACCTATTTTTTATCAAAACTTCAACTTTGGGCGACATGTTCTAAAATCCCAAAGCTGGGATCAGAAAACTGAAAGCAGTTTTGGAAACCTCAATATGTTTTCTATTTACTCCAAAAGTATTTTCCCAGCCCTGAAAGAAATGTGGACCCTAAGGGCAAAAAAGTAAAAAATCCCATTTTTGGGATTTTCATTCCTATTTTTGGGAATTGCGGGATGCCCTTTGACCTTTTCAATTTTTTTTTGCATATTCTTATTTGAAATGACAAATTTAACAAGCGTTGAAAATTTCATTGAGTTTTGTTCATAAATAATGATTTTGTCATATATTACATATTTGTTTAATTTCTAAAACTATGATTTATATCAAAATTTTAATAGGATCGCAGATAGCTACAACAATTTAGTCCATATTTATCCCTTAATATCATTTTTTAGTTAGATATGGAAATTCTCGACCCTTTACAAAAAATTTCAAGCCAATATCTCAATTACATTCAAAAATATGTTCATTTAAACCTGTGTCCTTTAATTTCATCTTTTTCATATTTTAGTATTAAGTATGACAGAACATACATTTGGTGTTGAATAAAATATTTGGACAATTTTTAAAAATTATTTAGTTAATTATTTTATTATAATATTGTATATAAAATAAAAAAAATTATAATTTTATTATGAGCCACGCACAACAACACCTAAATCACCCCACACAAATTACCTTTCCCGCCCACCGAAATATAAAACACAATTTAATACAATATCATCAGTTAGTATAATAGCTTTTTTTATTTGAACTGTTTATCTTAAACATAATACAATTAATTCTTACAACCTACTTATATAGTTAATTCCTAACACTACTTATTTTCTATAAAATAATCTGTCATATCGGTATACATATCCAGAAGGTAATATAAGTCCTTTAAATCTTCCTTGTTTTGAGATGATAGAGTTTCATAACAAATCCATCTTTTTCGCATAGTTGAAAGAACAGGATCAGAAGATAGAAGTAAACTATTAAAAATATCTTCATTCTGTGATTGCCTGGAGCATTTTCTTGAGCTGAATAGTTGAACATGCTTAAAATCTCGATTCCTCGCTTCCTGGGCTTCTTCTGTTAACTCTCCAAGTGAAAGAATATTCGATTCAATTATTATTTGACCATGACACAATACTTTGTGTACTGTTGGTGTTAGTTCCCTCCATGGATACAGAGATACAAGTAATTTAGAAATTTCAGATGTGTATTCCCCAAATCGATTTTCATTAATTTTATGTTTACTATTCAGTGCCATTAAAATAGTTTTAACTCTTCGAAGCAACTACTTGTCGATTCCAGTTATTTTTGAAGTAATTTCAAAATCACGAAAAAACCTTCTCGACGTATTACCGTCATTTGTACTACCGCAACTTGAAAGTGGTTTGTCGATGTTTAATCCCATCTGAACTTTAAATTCTTCTTGGATTCTGCTTTTTTCCGCAGCTCTCAGTTCTTTCAATTCTTCATTATTTTTTGTTGATTTAGTAGGATAGTTTGTTTTTTTTTTTCCTGGATCGCCTTGTATGATGGTAATATATTGTGTCCTTTTTCATGCAGAGCTTTCCTTAATATTTGGTACTTATTTCGACTGAGACCCAGTTCCAACATAAGCGCTATTGCTTCCTCTTCAGTAAAATTTGATTATGATGTTGGAGTTGGTATACTTTCCACAATTCGCTTAAGTCGTTTTGGTGATGCATTAGGAAGAATAGTTGCAATATGTACGACATCCATATGTTGGTTTTCCTTTTTCAGCATTTCGTTAAATGTATCAGCAATTTCCTCATTTGAGATTGAAAAAAGTTTTTGTGTGACCCTCTTTTTTTTTACCTTGAACATAAGTCTTCGTATGACTTGCAAGGCGCTCCTGTTGATGTGTTGTAAGTTGAGATTTCCGTAGTAGTTTCCATCCAACTACAAAATTTTAATCGAAATTTCTTTTGATTTCCATCCACAGACTTACTTTTTACATCAAAAAGTTTTCAATTTTTGATATGCCTGTTTTGTCTACTTTTCTACTATATGTAGTTTTTATATAATTTGAAATGTCTTCAATTCTTTCTGGCCCTTTTGAAGATATACTCCATAAAACGGAAAACAACTCTTCGTACTTTAATGTAATCTTCATTGTAGATTTATTAAATATGGTACTTAAAATCTGAGAAGTTTACTTATATACCAATTCTTGTCATTACCGATACAGGTATTCCAAAGTAAAAAATTACGAATTGTCTACCTATTAACATTTAGGACTATATTACTATAACCTGTAATTCAGTCATTGATATTTCTTATCAGTGAATGAATCGAAATTATCATTACCTGTATATTTTTACCTACATGATCATAAACGAAACAGAACGAAATGATCTGTCGAAAAAATTTAGGTAAAAAATAGTTATAAATTTTTGAAAATTTAAGCATAATAGGACCTTTCAATTATAAGGATAAGCAAACAAATAGAAAATAGGTAAATATAAGATTTAAATATGTGCTGTCATACTTAATACTAAAATATGAAAAAGATGAAATTAAAGGACACAGGTTTAAATGAACATATTTTTGAATGTAATTGAGATATTGGCTTGAAATTTTTTGTAAAGGGTCGAGAATTTCCATATCTAACTAAAAAATGATATTAAGGGATAAATATGGACTAAATTGTTGTAGCTATCTGCGATCCTATTAAAATTTTGATATAAATCATAGTTTTAGAAATTAAACAAATATGTAATATATGACAAAATCTTTATTTATGAACAAAACTCAATGAAATTTTCAACGCTTGTTAAATTTGTCATTTCAAATAAGAAAATGCAAAAAAAAAAAATTGAAAAGGTCAAAGGGCATCCCGCAATTCCCAAAAATAGGAATGAAAATCCCAAAAATGGGATTTTTTACTTTTTTGCCCATAGGGTCCACATTTCTTTCAGGGCTGGGAAAATACTTTTGGAGTAAATAGAAAACATATTGAGGTTTCCAAAACTGCTTTCAGTTTTCTGATCCCAGCTTTGGGATTTTAGAACATGTCGCCCAAAGTTGAAGTTTTGATAAAAAATAGGTCATATTCGGAAGGACGCAGTGGCAACATTTTCAAAAAATAGGACAAGTTTTTTACGCCAAAGCCTTCTGCGTAAAGATACCTTTTAGAAAACTATAAAATTGTTATATGTTCTTAAAGAAAATTTTATTTTATTAATAAAAGAGTTAAGACACATTTTTGGCAAAAAACGCCAAAAATCTAAAATTTTTTGAATTTTTAAATTAAAAAACGTATATTTTTGGATCTGTAAACAATATTGATCTGAAATTTTTTGTATATTATTGGAAATTTTGTTGTCTAACTAACAAGAAAAAATTGAGTCCATTTGGTCCAAAATTACGCCCGGTATTCAAAAAAAGGCGGACCAAGGTATGGTAAATTTTGTATCACTAAATTTTTAAATGCCTATAACTCGGATATTATAAGAGATAAGTAGTATGTCCAAGCATGTTTTTTCAAGATCTCGTCGAGCGCTTTCACAAAATATAAAAATCTTTGTATTTGGGTGAAAAACAAAAAAATGGCACGAGTTTAAAAATTTTACATGTCGTAGGTACCCTACTTTGAGCCGCCACAGCGCCGTCCCTGGGGCATCTGCAGGGTTCATCTTCAAAACTTAAACTCGAAAACTCCTTGGCTACGCTCACGCCAAATTTTATCCCGATCGGATTTGCCGTTTAGAAATGCCAGATTTATTTCCAAAAAATTTCTATTCTGCCCCACTGTGCAATGTGCAATCATAACAAATAATAGGTTTCACTATTAAACAATTTGTTTATTTTATAAAAATAAATCGCGCTGATAGAAAATAACTTTTTTAATATAGTTTTTTGCTTCTTCTGTAAAATTTTAAAAATTTTAGATAGGGCCAAAGAAGAATTTGGACTAGACATTATTTTACAACAATGACGAGTTTTGTGTGAATTCAACACACTGGTGAAAATCCGACTCTCTCACAATACTTCAATAATTTCACTTCTTGCACATTTTCTTACACACACAACACATTTTTTAATTTTTTTGCGCATTTTTACACCGTTTAATAGCACGAAATAGTTTTATTTTTTGTAAACGAAAAATATATATTTTTGACAATTAATTTTTGAGGAATTTAAATAAAACTAGAAAAAACGAAGTTGTTAATTTGAGTAATGAAAATGGGAAATTTTAAAGTATAAATAATATTTTGCAAATATGGGAATAAACAAATTAAAAAATGTATTTATTAAATGTTTACAGATTAAATAAGCAATAAAAAGATTAAAAAATCTGTGAAAGTATAAATATAAATGTTTTATATTTTCCTAAAAATTTTAAGTTCGTTTTTATGCAACTATGTAGGTTTGGAATCAGTGGTGAAAGTGGTTGGAGCTACAATACTTATACAAAAAATCTACCAATATATTCTTATAGTTAGGTACCGAATGACAACTCCTTTAGGTACCAACTGACAAGCCCCAATTTCTTTATATTCTTTGGATAGGGACGTTTGCGTTTTAGGTGACGACATATACATAAATAAATATTGGACTGACTGAAAAATTACAATAATATTTATTTTATTAAGTTACACCATAAATAGGTCATAAATTATCAAATAACGATTGATTTATGTTATGGTTTGAGTAACAATTATATAAATTTAAATAAAATAAAATAATAATAATAAACAATTGTATAAATTTATAAAAAATTAGTTTATTTTAATTCAAAAAGCTATCAAGAATGAAAAATATTTTCATACAATTTGAAAATAATGAAAAGAAATTTCAATGACATAAAGTTTATAATATGTACATATAAAGATTTTATAAACAAGTAAAATTGTTTCAAGTGTTTTCTACAATATCTCCTTTTCTTTAAGACGAAATATAGAAACAATTCTGCTGGTGATTTTGAATCAGTTTTAGGCGTTGAACGGTAGTTTTGAAGAAATATTTCCAAATTCTCCTTACTTGTCCCATCTTGTTTGAGTTTTTCAAGACCACGTATTAGCGTTCCAACAAAACGTCCGGCTTGTCCGTTAGATTGTGGATGATACGGGGCAGTTCTTAGATGTGTGATACCTCGATCTGGTACAAATTTGTTGAACTGAGCACTCACAAGTACCGTTATCTGAAACAATGGTATCTGGATCCCCATATCTAGCGAATATTTCAGTTAATTTTGAAATTATAGTTGATGTAATATTGGAAATTTCGAAAATTACTGGCCATTTTGAATATTCATCAATAACAACAAAGTAATATAAACTATTGCAAAGACCGGCAATGTCTATGTGAATGCGTTCCATAGGTTTATGTGTTATAGGCCATGACTGCAAAGTATACTTTACCGGGATGGAGCATGTTATTACGCACTGGTGGCAATGATATTATCATCGATACCAGGCCACGATGAAGTTGTTTTAAGATACAAAATCTTAATTTTGTTTGTATAACAATTCTGTCATTAAACACAGCTGATCTCTTCTAGCATGAAATGGATTAAGTTCCATTTGGCATCTGGTTTGGCATCTTTCTTAAGGTGTAGTTGAACTTTTAATTTAGAGCATTTTGCTGGAGTATCTTGAAATATATCAGCAAAATTTTGACTAATTTTAAATAGGACATCAGGGCCAACTTGCGTCTGATTGGTTTAACAACAAATTGTATTCAGCGGTTGTTCCCATATGCGAAAAACATCACACAAATCTGTACCAAATATTAAAAGCGTATCAATTTCTACAACGGAAAAACTATATAATTGTACTTCACCTTTTAGGCTGAATTGACAATCTAACTCGGCAAAAAGTTTGACTTTGTTGTTAGATGCACTGGTTACACATCGATTATTAAATCGCTTTCCTGGTTTTCCCTTTTTTATCCAAAGTGATTTACCAGTCTGATACCAGCAAAAAATAATTGATGTCATCCTTTAGAAACGACATCTTAATATTATCCAAAAATGCGATTACATGTTTTTCGCTTTTATAAACCAAATATTTTCTAACAAATGAAACCCCAATTAAAAGTGAGGAAAGAGATGTAAAAAAGACACTACAATTAACATATTCGAAGTACATCACACTTTGGTGAAAACCCAGTAAAATTTACATAAGCATGTCATTGAAAGAATGTGGTTTATTTTTGACATCCAAATATCAAATTTTTACTGCTTCTAAAAATAACATTAGATGTAGTTCAAAGTTGTCAAAATTGAACAACATCCCTCTAATGACAGGCTAATGCAAAATTGGAAGTACTTCAAGTATGTTATTTGTGGTGAAAATTCTACTCCTTTCTCCTCACTTTTTTTGCTGGGATGCGGTGTCAACTTGCAGTTTGACATCGAAACCACAATTGCTTTGACTCAAGGGCAAAGCTTTGATATTGACATTGACATATTCGCACCTTGATGCATGAGAAATTTTGTTGATTTGAACAACATTTGATTTGGGAAAGCCTGATTTGCTCTTGGGATTCTTCTTTTTATATGTGAATTTAGTTTGTGATGAACTATTTTTACCTGAGGCTTCATAGTATCCCTCTTTATTGCCAACAATATTACACTGACTGCACTTGTGATTGATGAAATTGCAATACTTGAAATTGCAAACCATAATTCCAAAACTGAGTATTTGGAATATTCTTATCATCTTGTTTATATTTTTGAAAATTTGATTTAGATTTTATTGTGTTAACGGATGTTGTATTATCCTCAACCATAGCAGCATCATGTTTAAGGTTAATCATTTTTTGAGCTGTTGTCACTTACATATTTGTTGACTGTCTGATTTGAATCATCTTCAAGAATTGAAATTTATGTTGATCAGCATTCATTTGTGATAATTTAAATTGTTCACATGAGCTGCGTATGATACTAAATCTTCTTGATAGTTTTAACAATTTGAAGGCACTTACATATATCGGAAACTGAACAAAGATTCTTTTACACCAGACATGCTTTTTAGGATCTGCACTGCTTCAGCAAACGAAATGTCCTTTATATGTCTGGGAAGAATGTAGATAGCATATTTTCCATAAACGATAGTGTTAAATTTTCTCATTAAAAGTCTTAATTTGTAAGTTTATCCATTAAATATTGAGTAATTGAAACACCTGCTGATAATCTTGCTAGGATTTCTCTTTGCTTCTATAGTAATTCCAAAATCTTAGGATATTTTACCAATATCCTTGTCGCCACAAATTTGTTATGGTTTGAATAACATATATTAATTTATTAAAAAAAATAAGTTAATTTCAATTCAAAAATATGTATAAATAAAAAAAATACACAGCAAAACAACACCATCATCATTACCAGAGTATCCAAGATTTCGAAGTCTCCTCTAAATCTTTTTACTATCCGCAGTAGCAAATAAACGCATAACGATTTTTTCTTTCTTTACGTAGCACAGTGAGACATTTGACACTTTTAGAACGACAAAAATAAAAAATAAACGTTTTCCAATTGTCTTGCTTGTTATTATAGTTAACAGTAAACATTCTATATACTATAGAAAAATAACTAAAAATATTGCAGAGTTCCTTTAACCCGAAATATAGGTGCTCAAAGTTGCTCCTTTTAAAAATAAAATAATTTTCTTGTAATATTCCTGAAGCGGCATATTAATTTTGAATGCGTATATCTTGGTAAATATTTCAGATATTTATATAGTTTCTTCAGTGTAATATAATTTAATACTTCGGAATTGTTATGAAATTTTTTAGACAAAAGCTCAATTTTAAAAGTTGTATTTTTAACTCTAAGAAAAAATAATAATAATAAAAATATATTTAAAAATTATATTTTTAATGGAATATATCTAATGACTGCAGCCAATATATATGAAAATTGGCTGCGACCTTTTGCGATCTTCAGAGATACTCAAAAAAATTAGAGTGTCCTATAGAATTTAATATGTTTTTTTTTTTTTTTTTTAAATTAAGTGTAAACTCACTTTAGGGGTATACATAAATGTTGGCCTTGGCACCATGTATTAGCCCCCAATTACTGCTTTTAAAAAACAATTACTTAAGCCAAATAGGGGTCATAGCTTTATTTAAATAGTAACATTTTCTGTTTATTTCCAGATTTAAATTCATTGATTATAAATTTATTTGTTATACCCTCCACCACCATCAGTGGTGATAGAGAGAGACCCAACAAAGTATATATATTCTGGGTCCTTATCAAATTCTGAGTCGATTTAGCTATGTCCGTCTGTCTGCCTAAAACACGCTCACTTTAAAACTAAGCAATAGAAGTAAACTAAATTCACCGAAAATATTAATTGTTATCCTAAGCAGTTTGGTATTGAAAATGAGCAAAATCGGCTCACACCGGGAAATGTTATGAATCAAAATTTAAAACAACCTCGAAAAAAATAAGCATTTTTTACACATTCTGATGTAATTTTCTCGAAAACTATGCAAGATAAATTCATGAAAATCACCACACATGAGAGCTTAATCCCTGCTGAAAATTGCTAGAATCGGTCATATACCTCCCATACAAAAGTACATATTCCCGGAAAATGGAATATGTATATATTTGTTAATAACTTCCGTCACAATGTCGATATCTTCACAACATTTTACAAATTAAAATCTTATGTCAATAGAATTCATCCAGAGAAATTTTCTGGATCGGTCCATGATTGGACATAGCTCCCATACAAGGTTCCCTCCCGAAAATCACTTAAACGCTCATAAATCATTACTAAATTAAGATATCCATATAGAATTTTATACAAGTATTGCTTATATGCACAGAAATATTACTGAGACATTTTTTTCCGATCGGTCCATAACTGGTCATGGCTTCCATACAAGGTCCCCTCCCAAAAATCACTTAAACGCACATAATTCATTACTAAAATAAGATATTCATATAAAGTTTATATAAAAAAAGTGTTGCCACTTTGGTTATTATTAAAAAAAATTGGTTATTTATATTTTGCATGTGTACATGTGAATTATTTTTTCGTTTTGGTTATTTTTTGCAAACAATTGAACTAAATGCTGTTTGCTTTTATTCTAAAAAAAATAAAAAAAAATTCTTTTATCTCTAGTTTTAAATCAATTATGTAAATATACATATCATCCTGTTTTGAATTTTGGTAATATGTGGCATTTTTTTTTACTATTCGAAATTTTTTTATTTCTGCAATTTGTACATCTTAATACTTAATCTTAATTGGTTAGGATTTAGCAAAAGTACCTATGAGTTTTCCACTTATTAAATAAGTTGATTAAAATCATAACAACGCCGTAATATTATTTTATTTACACTAGTCAATCTAACATCGTGAATAATGAATCCTCTCTCTCCTTCTGGTGCATCCATGAACTTAAAATCACTTTTTGGGTCGATTCAAACTCGTCTGTCCTTCCTTTAATATTTCTATTGGAACTTTTTATGTAAAGAACTCGCGATACTTATATGAAAAAACGAAGTAGGCTGTATTTCGCATTTCGATTTTTATGGAATTTGGTGGGAATAGTCCCCGTACTTAGTATATTATGTCCTCCAAATTAAATTTAAAATTTAAAGTATAATTGCAACTTCTATACCTATTTGAAATTTTGCATAAACAGATACTGTGCTAATTTGCCGAAATTCTAAGATAAATGATTTAATAAGAATTAATAAAGTATTTTCTGCTAATTGATGCAAGAATAGTATTACAATATCTTTAAAGTATTAATCAACTGATATTTTTAAGTAACACAGCTAAGGCAAATGAAATTGTATTGTATACAAAAGTTGTAATAACATCTAAACTCGTACGACGAACAATAATCGCGATATATGCAAAGATTTGATACTCATGACCTTTGACTTCTACTATCTCACCATGACTTTTAGTTCTTTATTTACATTTTCTAGATGATGTTGTATACTAGTTTTTATTTTACCGTCTTAAATACTAAATTTTGGTCAATTTGTCGGATAATTTGGATAGATTACGTTTACAAATATTGCTGAAGTTATGAATGTATTGCTAACATCCGCTACATGGTATTATAATTTGGTCAAATATACCCCTTAAACCCAAATTTCGAACGAAATCTTGAAATCTGTACATAAAATGGGAAGAATTTTATAATTTAAAATTGTTTTCCAAAAAGTCATATGTGGAGTATTTTTGAATTGCGCTAAAACGCGTTAAAAACTCATTTATTTTTTAAAATAAATATTAATTACACTTATTAACGAATCCGCGAAGAGACATATATTTATTGTTGAAAACACGATAGAGTCGAAAAGAAACAAGATAGAAAACTGAAATATTTTGCCAAAATATGTTTAATTGATAGTTTGATTGGTATTGAAAATGCGAAATATCGGTTAACGATTTCACCTAGCCCCCATATTATGCCTTATTCAGAAAATTACTATATTGCTTGAAAAGCATCTGTAGCGATGAAATTCAATATAAAAAAGTTTTATTGGATATGTATTTGTCAAAGTTTATGGGGATCGGTATATAATTGAGGGATAGCCTCATAAAAAGTCTCCTCAGAAAATGACTTTAAAGCTCATAATGTACTGCAATATAGCAACAAAATTCAACATAATCAAGTTTTAAAGAAACTGAAATATCTCTGTCAGATTTTATGAGAATTGGTACATAATTCACCATACGTCTCATATAAGATCCCGTAATATAATACCAGTTTAGCGACGAAATTTAACATAGTTCCACTTCAGAAAATGAATTTGTTATTTTAATGTCCAAATGTAAACATGAAACAAATAAAAATAATTTTGTTTACTTTTTTCTTAATTTGGTTATTTTTTATTTGTTGTGGCAACACTGGTTATCACCTCATACAAAAATGTCAATAGTCGCTAAAATGACTGGTTTTATCTTATTTTTTATAAAATAGATATCTGAGACAAAGTAGTTGTGACATTTAATAGAAATTTAAGCAATTGCCTAAATTAAAGATAATTATTATTTTTGTTGTTTAATTTGTTATTAATTGGTTGACAACAACATACTATATATAGGGCAAAAATTTTCGAACAAAAAAGTAGGATTTTGAATTTTTTCAACAAGTATTAAATTTGACGTATATTTTCTTAATTATTTATCCGGTTTTAATCGTTTAGTCCCCAATATTTTATTAAAAATATTACATTTTTAACGTGAGGATGATGACATCAAAAAACGTCCTTTAGTCAAGGATATCTCAAAAAATTTACCTTCCATTTTCTTTATTCCTTCACATAAGATTGCTTATTGTGTACTCAACAATATATAAGATATAGAAATTTTGGAGAATTTCAAATTCCATATTTACATGAAGAATGTGTGTACCGAATTTCATCGAAATCGGAGAGGGTAAAGTACAAAACCTGCTCGAAAATTTTTGAAATGCCCCTCTAGTTTATAGTATAGTCAATAGTCTATTCCAGCGTTTCCCACAGATTTTTACTTCGCGAACCCCTTGAAGAACTTATTTAATTTCGCGGACCCCCATACATATTTTGATATCTTATTGTTCTAAATAATTGTCCATCCGAAAATTGACCTAGTTCATTAATCCCTAGGTCTAATAAATGTAGAGATATCATATCTATAAAATATTCCCGTACATTGAGAATATATAATATTTCAGATAGGTTTTCAATCGCATGTTTTGAAGAAAGAATGACTTCTTTGTTGATATGTTAACATGGTGTTTAATTTTATGATCGTGAGATCTTTCATGTTCATTTTTCTTCAAGGTAGCGAAAAGGTTTCTTTATCAAATATTGTCACATGTGCTTAAGGAGTCACGTTTCAAAAATTTGTTGCGATTGCAAAGGGTGAACTGAGTAAGTGAGCTAAGTTTTCGGGAAAATAATATAAGAAAGTTGGACTTCTTCTATGTTGTTGCGGAATGCGTTATCCGCATAATATATGATTTGAACTCTTTGTTAAAGTACTGTGAATTTGGAACTTAAATTTGAATTTTAAAATACCAACGAATTATTTTACTTCATGGTTTTTGGCTACATATTTACGCGAAACGCTATGGATTTTCTGATGTTAATTTAATAATATGTATTGGTCGACAAAATCAAGTTAAAATCTGTGTATCACGTCGGATTGGAATATTTATAAAGAGATGCATAAAGAGTCACCTCTGTTTTGGAAATATATAATTTTAGTCCTTTCAAACGAGAACACTTTTGCTTACAATTTGATAAACTTAAATCTGTAATAAGCTTGTCTTTGAATTGAACTTCATACTCCGGAATACCTGTATCCCTAATTTAATTGTAAGGCAGAGTATTATTTGTCTGAAATAAAAACCATTATTTCAGTACATATACAGGAAATAAAAATTACAAATCACGCAGTACTTTACTTTATAAAAGTTATACAATAAATTTGTAGGGCCTAGCTTCTTCCTGATAAACAACCGAAAAAATAAAATTCAAAAAGTCACCAAAAAAATTTGGGATTATTGCACAAAAATTTGAGATATTTGTACATACATATAAAAGCAGAATATTGTTTATTCATGGTTTTTTTCGTTCGTCTTCGCGGACCCCCTAGGATTTTACTACGGACCACTAGGGGTCCGCGGACCCCCCTTTTGGGAACCGTTGGTCTATTCTATAGTCTAGTGACTAAACTATAGACAAGACTATAGACTAGACTTTAGACTAGACTCTAGTCTATAGTCTAGTCTAAAGTCTAGTCTATAGTCTAGTCTATAGTCTAGTCTAAAGTCTAGTCTAAAGTCTAGTCTATAGTCTTGTCTATAGTCTTGTCTATACTCTACTTTATAGTCTAGTTTATAGTCTAGTCTATAGTCTACACCATTTTTAAGTGAAATTGAGAACATTACGTATTAAATCGAAAAAAATCCACATGAAATTGAGAATTTCCATTTCGTATTAAGAAAATTCCAATTAAAATTGTGATTTTCAATTTGAAATTGAGAAAATTCTGAATCAAATTTAGAACTTTAATTTAAAATTGGCAAAAATCCAAATAAAATTGAGAATTTTACGTTGATGTTGAGAAAATTCTAAATTAAATTGAGAATTTAAATTGAGAATTTAAATTGAGAGAATTCTAAATAAAATTAAGAATTTCCATTTTATATTGAGAAAATTTCAATTGAATTTGAGGTTTTTAGCAAAGAATAATAAGAAGTTGGACTATGACATTGTTTTACAACAATAACATTTCCTTCTCTTCACAGACGAGTTCTGTGTAAATTCAACACACTTGTGAGAACTCAATTCTCTCACAATACTTCAAAACTTTTTCGCGAAAATACCGGGATAATAGGACTTGAACGACGTTTTTTCACAAACACATAACTATTTTTTAATTTTTTACACAATTTTATCGCATTTAACAATCCGAAATATTTTTATTTTTCACAAACTAAAAAAAAAATTTTTTAATTTTTTTGACAATTAATTTTTGTGTGTTGAAATTAAAGTTGACAAAACAAAGTTGTATATTTTGGTATTGAAAATGAAAAAAATATTTAAAATAAACTTATTTTTTTGCAAAAAAAAGAGATTTTAAGTCCGAAAAATATATTTATTAAATGTTTACTGATTAGATGTGGGCAAAATAAATTAAAAAATCTGCGAATGTAGAAATTTAAATGTTATTTATTTTTCCTAAAATTTTTATGTACGATTTTATGCAAGTATGTATGTTTGGAAAGTGTGGTGAAAGTGGTTGGAGCTCCAATACTAATACAAAAATTCTACCAATACATACTTAGAGTTAGGTACCGAATGACAACTCCTTTACGTACCAACTGACAAGCCCCAATTTCTTTATATTCTTTGGTTTTTAGTTTCAAATTGAGAATATTCTAAATGAAAATGCGAATTTTCATTTGAAATTTAGAAAAGTACAATTGAAATGGAGAATTTTGAATTGAAATTGAGATAATTCCAATTGAATTTGGGGAACTTTCAAATGAAATTGAGAAAATTACAAATGATTTTCAGAAAATTTTTATTTTTAATTTGCAAATAAATATATATGTACATATATACAGTGGTGGAAAAAATAATAGAAACGACTTTATTTTGGGGTGAACTGGACTTTGTAAGTTTTTTTGCTCCATCGTATTTTATTGGTATTTAAAAAATATGGCATTGGAAAAAATAATAGAAACGATTCACAGTATTACACTGGGGATAAAAGCTGAGATTTCTTAAACTACGTTTTGTACTTATTTTTAAAAATTTAATTATAAATGAAATTCTTAATATAAAAGTATACTTTTTACTTTAATTTTTATGTAACATTTGTTTTTTCGAAACTTGATTGACCATATGGATCCCGTAAACTGAATCAGAGTGCCGACTTTCAAGTTTTCTTAAATAAAAATTTCAGATATTGAAAGAAATGTCTTCTAATGGTTAAATTATCTGAAAAATTAGTTTTTGAGAAGATTTCGAGAAGAAAAAGTTTTGAACCGACTTATAGATAAGGACAATCCACCGAATTTTGGGCCAAATTTCGAGCAATATTTCGCTATTTTGCAATTCGACCTGTTCTTGGTGGTTAAAAAGGAGCTTAAATATCAAAGTATATTGATGGACTTGTGAAATAATGCTAAAATAAGTTAAATTTAACATAAAAAGTTCACAAAACCTAAAAAATTTAAAAATTTAGTTTGAATTTTAGGTTGTCTACTGTAACGTAAGTTCAGATAAAATGCACCTTATCATATTAAAACATCAGAAAGAATATTCTTTGTAATTTTTTCCATAAAATAAACGTATTAGATTTTACAAAAGGTAATGAAATAAAAAACATATTTTATTTCCCTCGTTTAAAAACATTCTGTTTTATTTTTTGCAGTAGATCTTATTGGGTCTATACTAGTATTAATTCCCGAACAGTACTATACCTAAATTTAAAATTAATTTTCGAAATTTTTACATTTCTTGAAATTTTAGTTTTAAATTCATCTTGTTTTACCTGTCCATCAAGATACTTTGATATTTAAGCTCCTTTTTAACCACCAAGAACGGGTTGAATTACCAAAATGTGAAATATTGCTCAAAATCGGGTCCAAAAATCGGTGGATTATCGTTATCTATAAGCGGATTCAAAACTTCTTCGGCTCGAAATCTTTTCAAGAACTAATTTTTTAAGTAATTCAGCAATGTTAAGCAATTTCTTTCACTGTTTTAACTTTTTATTAAAGAAAATTTGAAAGTCGTGGCTCCAATTCAGCCGTCAGAGCTCATATGGTCAACCAGGCGTTGAAAAAAAACTCACGTTAACATAAAGAACCGAGGAAACAGTATATTTTGATATTGGGAATATCATTTTCAATTTAAATTTTTTAAATTTTTTAAAATAAATACAGAACGCAATTTAAGAAATCTCAGCTTATGTCCCCAGTGTAATACTGTGAATCGATGGAGCAAAAAAACTTACAAACTCCATTTATCATAGGAAAGTAGACCTAAATACCCTTTATTTAAGATACAAATCATCAAATTCTAACGGGTACTTTTTGAGAAAATTTAGTTTTCACCACTAAATAAAGTCGTTTCTATTATTTATTCCACCACTGTATGTATGTAGTGCAATTAGGATTGCCAGATTCCGATTCGCAAAAAGCTGGACATTGGATTTTAAAAAGCTGGACAAAAGAAAAAAAAGCTGGACATAAAAAATACTGAGAAAATATTAATTTTGGTTTGTGTAAATAATTTCACAGTGATACACCAAAAAAATCCAGGGGTTCTCATATATCAATTCCGTTTTGTTATAGTCCATAGAGTAAGAATATAATTTTAGTTTTCCCCGATCACTTCGTTAACTTAGTTTTTAAGAGCAAAAGATGTGAAAAGCGGCATTTTTGAAAATCATAAGTACGTAAACTGTCGCGTACTTTCCGGTAAGAAATATCCAGTAACTTTATGATAGAGAGTAATTTTTAATTTATTCTCAATCAAAAAAATATCCAAAAAAGTACGAGAAAGCCAATTTAAAAAAAAAAATTTGCAAGTTTTTGTTTATAAACAAAGATTTTGCTGAAATCTCAATCGCTAACAAAACACTAAAAAACAACTAATTGAAACTTTGATTTTTTCCTATAAATTAATGGATATTTTAAGTTAACAAAACATGTAGTATCATTAAAAATATATTATTGTTTTAAAACTTCATGATACAAACATATTATTAAAATAAAAATTTACACAAAATCGCCAAGAGAAAGACAAAATAAATTGTTTTAAAAACGCTAGATTGACAATATTTGTTATGATTTTTCACAACAAATAAACTCTTTTAAAAACTAATTTATGATAAATAAAATTAAAATAAATCTAATTACAAACAATTTTTTAATATTCGTGTGTTATTAATTTATATATTTCTTTAAAAAAATGTAAAATTTACCAAATTTTCGATTTCTTTGGATTTTTTACATATTCAAAAATCAAACATATGTTGTAAAAATATCCCGTAAAATAAAAAAATTCTCTATTCACTGTCATTTTTATCGCTCTCTTACTCTCTCGTTGCAAATTTTCAAAAGTACGCGAACGGAATCCAATAACAATTGTTGCAAATTGTTACAAATTATCGAGTACGCGAACAGACCTAATATTTATTACGACATCAGCTGTTCAAGTGTTGAGACATGTTGTCATTGATGATAGAAGAGGGAAATCATAACTTAGTTGTATAACAATCAGTGTTGGCTAACATGATTTGACAAAGATAACATAAAAATTATTGCAGTGTACTAAAAAAAATTGTATTTGGCTGGACAAAGTAAATTTTAGCTTGAAACTGGACAAGCATCAAAAAAGCTGGACAATCCAGCCAAGTCCAGCCAGGCTGGCAACCCTAAGTGCAATACATGAATGTTCCGTGAAAGCTTAAAATTTGAACATTTTGACAATCATTTCGAAAAATTCTGCGAAACTTTTTATACTTTATACTGGGATCTGAACTTTTAACCTAATCAGCGGGAAATTCAGACCACATTTTAATATTTTTTTTTACTTTGACGTATTCAGACTACCAACACATATCGCTTGAGTGGTATTCCTACATAGTATTCATGATAAACCAGCCATTGTTCTTCGACAATCGGTGGATTAACATTGGAATTTCTTTATTATTTGTTTTTTAAAATGTGTTATATAAATAAAAGGTTCTCAATTTCATTTGAAATTTTCTTAATTTCATTTAAAATTTTCTCAATTTCATTTGAAACTTTCCCAATTTTAATTGGAGTTTTCTCAATTTAAATTCCAAAATTCTCAATGTGGGGAGCTTGAAGCCCCCACATGAATCAAATAGAAAAATTCGTATATCTGAGAAACTATTAGAGCTAGAGTCTTCAAATTTTACATGAAGAACTTTGAAATTTATGTGAACATTTAGAGCATAAGGGGCGGACTTTCAATGGGTGGCTTGGCACAACATATATAAATTAAATACAAAATTTCGTGCATCTTGGAAATTCTTCTATTATTCAAATTTTTTATAGATAGATAGAAACTGGCGAACTCGCAATTGTTTGCTTGACATCTCTCATATGTAACGTATTATAAATTCTAACTAGTGGTTAGAATCTTCAAAATCGTTAAGTGGGATTTTTATTTATACATATTCCTTCTAGGGTAGCAAAGCACACTGGGTATAGCTAGTATATTAATAATAAACAATTCTCAATAATTTTAAATTTTATAGATAATTTAATGAAAATAATTTATAATTTGGTTATTTCCCGGCTTATAGCGATTTAAAAAAACCGTTCCAACCAACCAAGGTTTTTCGCTACATTGACTATACTAAATAGCAACAACATGACATGACCATCTGTCTCTTTTCCACTTGCATAAGGTATTGAAATGTAATTTGTATTTTTTTTTTGTGATAAAATTTTGTTGAAAAACAATATTAAATGAAATTTTAGAATAAATTGATGTTATTATTCAATGATATATCTTTGTAGTAAATATAAACAGATATATTTCTGGCTTTTGGTTTGGTTGCGCATTAACTGTTCTTCTTGTTATGTTCCTCTTTGCCTGCACACAAAATCTTGTTTTTTCACTGTTTTATCCGTCAATTGTTTTAAGAAATTATTTGTTGTAGTGTGAACATCGGGCAAACAAATTTTCACTATTTGTCCTGAATTGTGTTTGGCATTGCTTCTTCAAACAAAACGTCAAAACAGAAATACTCATTTTAAGCACATTATGAAATAAAAACGTATTTAATTTTTTGTTTTTAGGCAGAAATTTCTATGAAATTGTAAAAAACTATTGTAATTTAATTAAATAATTTTTTTTAACGTTAAACAAAAATGTTTCGTGTTTGGTGTTCACATTGTGTTCATATTGGGAAAATATTTGTAGGCTGACAAATAAAAATGTTTCACAAAAAACAGCTGATATTTTGTTTGCTCTTCAAAAATATTTTGTGTTCACATTACAGCCAACAAATATTTGATAAAAAACGTCAAATATTTGATAAGTGTGAACGTAGCTTAAGAATATATAAAAATTCAAAATCGATAGCAAAAGTTTTGAGATATATGCGACTAAAAATTAAATTTTTATTCAATATATACTTGTAAAAAATGGGCGTGGCAGCAGACTTATCGTGCTGATTATTATGTGGAGCGTTTGGCCAATGGTTTGCTAACTGTAACTAAAATTAGAACTCAATATCTCTAAGATTTGATTGATGTCGTTCTAAAAGTGCCAAATGTCTCACTGTGCGTAGGGTTCCTTTCGCCCTATTCCTATATTTGCAAAATATCTTTCTATTTCAGTGGGTGGGTGGTGAGGTGGTACAATCACGGTAAGCCTGATACGCCAGGTCCCTTAAGGACCTCACATGAACGAAATTACCCAACTTAATAAAACTAATAGTATCCTGCTTTAATTAATTAATTTTTTTTTTAATTAATCCTAGACAAAGGAATCATGTCATGAAGTTCATTTAGCAAAATATTCTAAAAATACAATTGGGTATCAACATCATTAGTATTATAAATAACAGAAATGTCAAACTGAAGAACATGAGACAACAATTCTGAAAAATATATCTTATTATAATCCTTAAACACTCCACTAACAAAATGCGCAGCAATGTTGTTCGAAATATGTATTGTAAATGGTGGGAATTAGTAAAAGTGCGCATAAATTGTCCTGTATTTATAACTAAAGAAGCGTTACTCACTCTTGGTAAATACACAACCCCAACCAATGTCACAACATTTCCTACCCCCGTAATAGAGATTCGCACAACCGAAATTCAGTCCCAATAATATTGTTTTATATAACAAAAAATTATAAATATAAAGGCAGACACCACTACCTTTACTAAACGTACGGATTTTTCACCATTACCAACTTCATCTAAAACACGATCATTTCTTACAATGTTATATCCCGAAATAGCAACAGCACTTGACCTTACAACAGCAGGAGACCTTACTTACCGAACCACGTTCATCAGGTAGGTAGATCAGAAAAGTATGTTGACCCAATTTCCTGATAACCAATCGATTCAAGGGCCGCACAGTGGTATAGGAAAAAAAAAAGAGGGAAATAATTCGGTAACTTCTAAACGGTTAATCCGATTTTAATGAAATTTGGTATGCACAAAGAGGAGGTGTTGTCGAGTTTAGGTTTTGAATTTGGACCTTATAGGCCAACCAGGGGCCCGGCGGGGGGTCCTCAAATTAGGACACCTCGGCTATGTTAAATTTTTAAAACGATCCAATTTCTTCATTTGAGTTCCGATTTAAAAAAAATTTCGTATATAGAATCTCCTCATCGAGCACTATAAAAAATGTCGTCGTAGCAGTAAATTATCTCTTATAGTTTAGGAGATATTCGCATTTGAATATTAAAATTTTAAAATTTTTACCGTCCTTACTTTAGTTTTTTTGATAATAGCAGGTCCAAATATTTCCGATTTTCGCCATTTTTTTTTATTTGCTTAACAACAAGTTTATATACCAAGCAGTGAAAGAATTATGTAAAAATCATGACTGAGTCCAAAGTTATAGGCATTTAAATTTAAAAAATTAAAAAAAGGCGATTTTTTGTCATTTTTTTGGGAAAAAAGTATCTTTTTCTTTTTAAGTTATCTAAAAAGTTTCTAAGAAGATGTATATAGAATTTATACTTTTTGGAAAGCTGACTTTACATAAAATACGATAAATGAAACAAAACCTAAAAATTTTTGATACCGAGGGGACCAGGTCCATCCAAAAAAACCCTATTTTTTATGGAAAATTAAATCTTGAGCAAAAATTCTCAAATCGCATAGTCGATATCAAATTATAGTGACCTGTTTTATATGACCCAATAAGTTCTTAATCATTTTGTAACGGGTTTCGATAACCCCGCCCCTGGTATGGATATAATAGGCAAAAAACCAAAAAATCCCATTTTTGGGATTTTTTAAAACTTTTTTGGGAATTCCGGGATTTCTAATAAGAAAATTCGAAATTTTTATTTAATTTTGTTTTTTAAGTGACAAATTAATTAGGGAAAACTCAACATCTTTTAGAAAATTTACCTAGCACTATTATTTTCATCCATATATGTAACAAATTTAAGAGTTAACCTTATGGATGAAAATAATAGTGCTAGGCAAATTTTCTAAAAGATGTTGAGTTTTCCCTAATTAATTTGTCACTTAAAAAACATTAGGTAGGCATGTTATATATCAATGGAAAGGTAATTTTGTCTATTTTTCAAAACTGTATATAATTTTTGAAAATTAAAAAATTCGCGGAATACTTTTTTTAAAAAAAATTAAAAAATGTTTTTTATTCAGTTTTTGCGAAGATACAAATTTTTCAAATTGCAATAAAAATTTTATTTATGAATATTTTTTGATGAAATTTTACAGTTAGGTAGATTTTTTTACTCAAAATCCAAAATTAAATAAAAATTTCGAATTTTCTTATTAGAAATCCCGGAATTCCCAAAAAAGTTTTAAAAAATCCCAAAAATGGGATTTTTTGTTTTTTTGCCTATTATATCCATACCAGGGGCGGGGTTATCGAAACCCGTTACAAAATGATTAAGAACTTATTGGGTCATATAAAACAGGTCACTATAATTTGATATCGACTATGCGATTTGAGAATTTTTGCTCAAAATTTAATTTTCCATAAAAAATAGGGTTTTTTTGGATGGACCTGGTCCCCTCGGTATCAAAAATTTTTAGGTTTTGTTTCATTTATCGTATTTTATGTAAAGTCAGCTTTCCAAAAAGTATAAATTCTATATACATCTTCTTAGAAACTTTTTAGATAACTTAAAAAGAAAAAGATACTTTTTTCCCAAAAAAATGACAAAAAATCGCCTTTTTTTAATTTTTTAAATTTAAATGCCTATAACTTTGGACTCAGTCATGATTTTTACATAATTCTTTCACTGCTTGGTATATAAACTTGTTGTTAAGCAAATAAAAAAAAATGGCGAAAATCGGAAATATTTGGACCTGCTATTATCAAAAAAACTAAAGTAAGGACGGTAAAAATTTTAAAATTTTAATATTCAAATGCGAATATCTCCTAAACTATAAGAGATAATTTACTGCTACGACGACATTTTTTATAGTGCTCGATGAGGAGATTCTATATACGAAATTTTTTTTAAATCGGAACTCAAATGAAGAAATAGGATCGTTTTAAAAATTTAACATAGCCGAGGTGTCCTAATTTGAGGACCCCCCGCCGGGCCCCTGGTTGGCCTATAAGGTCCAAATTCAAAACCTAAACTCGACAACACCTCCTCTTTGTGCACACCAAATTTCATTAAAATCGGATTAACCGTTTAGAAGTTACCGAATTATTTCCCTCTTTTTTTTCCTATACCACTGTGGGCCGGGCAATTACATAGAAGGTGAGTAATTGTTTCCTCTTCTTCCTCGTTTTGATAGCTCCTACAAAAGTCATTGTATGGAAGACCAATGAGTCTTGCATGGTTTCCGAACTTGGAATGACCAGTAAGAACTGATAACAGAGTGCTCAGATGTGTTCTGCTTAGCCCTAATATATAGGATGTTTTATGAGGATCCTTATAAGACCATAGCATCTTAGCAATCGAGCAAGTATGTTCTTGAGACCATACTGAACTAAAACAAATGTTGTGTATTTGTTTCTTAATGTCCGCTAAGGGGACGCCGCAGAATTTTGTCTATATCCAGTATGGCCATTCTCGTACCAGCTTTCGCCAAGATATCAGCAATAGTATTGCCAATTATATCCCCGTGTCCTTTGACCCAAACGAGGGTAATTCTTGAATGTCTCGCCATCTCTTTGAGAGACGCCCGGCATTCTTGGACAAGTTTTGATGCAGAATATACACCTATCAGGGATTGGATAGCGGCTTGGCTGTCAGTATAGATTCTGATATCCCTATTAAATATCCGATCGGAAAGGGATTTTCGTTCCAAATTCTTCAATGAAGATTCCACCGCCGACACCTATAGTTGTTTTAGAACCATCTGTATACACATTTAGGCCGTCAACACCTGCAGGTGAAGGTTCATTATAATCAGGGATTATAATGCAAAGTTCCGGAATACAGTAGTCAGAGTCATGTTGTAGATTTGGGAGAAAATCTACAATCTTTGCATGACCTCTGCATCCAAAGATCCATCTATTTGTGATAGTTAATCTGGCTGCAGTACTCATTGCCAGTTGTTTAGCAAGGAGATCCACAGGAAGCCAGTTCAGCATAGCGAACAACGCTTTACTGGGCGTCGTCCTAAGAACACCTGTTATGAGAAAAGCCGTGTGTGAGAGAGAAAGTGAGAGTGTTTCTGTTGGATGATATGTCAAGTGCATACCACCAGACAATGACACCATACATCATTATCGGCTTAATCACCGCCTCATATAGCCAATGTAGATTTCCTGGGTTGCAGGCCAATGCAGGCCAATAGCCTTTCTACAGACGTATAACACCGTAATAGCTTTTGAAGATCTGGAGATAATATTCAAACCCCAAGACAACTTACTATCGAGAATAACACCTAAGTATTTTGCATTATTCGACAGCGTGACAAACTCGCCGTTTAGACGAGGAAGGGAGAATTGAGGAATTTTGTATTTGCCATAGAATAATACAAGTTCCGTTTTTCCTGGGTTAACGCTGAGGCCACAGTTTACGCTCCATGGGCTTATTACCTTCAACGCTTCTTCTCTGAGACATAGTCTCAATGTGCGTACCAGATACCGCTACTGCAAAATCGTCAGCGTATGCAACCGTTTTAAAACCTAGTGAATCAAGTCTAACTAAGAGTCCATTCAGAGCCATATTCCATAAGAGTGGGGATAACACCCCTTCCTGAGGAGTGTTCTGTATAGCTCTTTTCTGAAGTCTTTTTCCCTTGTGTGTGATGTCTTACCATCTTTTGGGATAAAATTCACGTTACACTTGGTCCACTGTGAAGGTAATTAGGACCAGTAGATACAGGACTTGTAAATAGTACTAAGCCAAGGAATGATCAGATCTATATTATATTGTAGATCCGCTGGAATAAAGCCATCAGGGTGATTTATAGGTTTCGAAACTCCTAATTGCCCAGCGGATGATGTAATCGTCTATCTTAACATTCACATCAGTTGTTACAAGTTCGACACCATACTGATCATGCGTAACTGATTCACCAGTTGAGATGCACACTTGGTCAACTCTGAAGGTATGTAGGGCCAGTAGATACAGGCCTTGTAAATAGTACTAAGCCAAGGAATGATCAGATCTATATTATTTTGTATATCCGCTAGAATAATGCCATCAGGGCCAGGTGATTTATAGGTGTCGAAACTCATAATTTCCCAGCGGATGATGTAATCGTCTATCTTAACATTCACAGCAGTGTTTACAAGTTAGACACCATACTTATCATGCGTAATTGATTCACCAGTTGAGATGCAACCGGTAAAATGAGTATTCAGGACTACCTGCAGTCCAATTTTCTTCCACTTTTTGTATATAGCTTGGGACAGAAGGGAATTTGGACAGGATTTTTCGAAGACGACTTGTATATGAAGAGCTTTCTATAGAACTACAGAATTTTCTCCAGGATCTGCGTTTCGCACTACGTACCTGATTTTTAAATTCATTAACTTTTGACTTATAAAGAGATTATATACCAGATCTCTTTGCCTCGTTAAATAATCTACGACACAACTTGCGGGTTTTCGCAATTTCGGGATCCCACCGAGGGGGTTTAGCCTTATGATTACCTTTCGATGATTTACAAGCCCTATTTGTGGCAACACTAATGGAGCTTGAAATCCAATTTACGGCTACTTCGATGTCCCTTCTGTTTTCGATGGTTGGGGCAGAAGGAAGAATATTAGTCAAGGCCGACTTATAGACCTCCCAGTTTGTCTTTCTCCTATTGAGAAATGGTTTCGCAATCTATGCTTGAACTATTATTTCAAATTCTACATAGCAATGATCAGAGGGAACACATCTGCGCCCATAATCAGCGGCATATGCCGTCTTTCAGCTTCGCGCACAATATTTCTGACCAGGCGGTTTGGAGACCGGTCGCCATGTAGCTGCTTAGAAGCCAGATTTTGGAGTTGCCAGACTCCCAAGCAGCCGCAACAGTATCCTCATCGCTGTAATCAGACAGGATAAAGATATTTTAATGGTTCTTATCCAAAATACAGGCTCTTATATTACCTGAGCAGATTGCATATAGAAGTTTATAGCCTCTAATAGACAGTCACACGAACATTACCATGGTGGGTCCACGGTTCCTGGACAAGGATTAGCTCCTCCCCTCTTTCAGTTAAACGGAGGAGGAGGGCAGCAGATGCTGCCTTGGAGTGGTGACGGTTAATCTGCGTTACCTTCACCATCTCCTAGGTCAGGATCATATACGACGGTTTCGTCGACATCCTCCGGACCAGTATCCGAAAGGGTGTCGTCTTCCTCTGCCACTTTCAGATCAACAAGGAGTTCTCCCAATTGACCTGTGGTCGACTGAGAGTTCTCCCCGCCTTCTGAAATAGCGGGATCGTCGAGGTTGTCTTCATCCTTCTTAGGCGGACCCTCTAGCTTAACACTAGAGGTAGCGGCGTTGCGTTTGTCATCACTGCGGTAGATACGGAGAGTGATGCTAGCAAAACCATAGTACACATTGAACACCTTCACCACCTTCCAATCACTGGTAGGTAAATGAGGGTTTCCGCTCCCAAGGAGCGCCAAAATCTCCTCCGGGTCGTGTGGCTCAGTTGGGATCGAGGCAATGGATCTCGGTCTGCACACATACCGGGATCACGTCCAACAAAGCACCTGGCCATACTTCCCCGAGGAAATCCATTGCCAGCTTAAGAAGTAACGCAGAGCGCTCATTCGAACAGGCCAGCAGTTTTATGTGACCCTGGAACCATCCAGCGTTATCATTTTGAGGGACGGGTTCCGGATTTTCCTTAAGGATTTTCCAGTTCATCCCAAGCATTCGTTGACAGATGATCCCCCATTTGTCCTGGGAGATGGCACCGTCACTGTTGCTCCTGTCGATAATAGCCCTTACCAGTGGGTTTTTGGCAACCTCACTGAAAGGTCTATTAACGACGACAGTTTGCGCCTTTTTGGGACGTTTAGTCGTCGGCTGAATATTCGACAAAGAATGGGACTCTTTCTCGGATCTCTGCCGTTTAGGCGCCTCCGCAGCAGACTTAGTCACTTCTGCGTTGGCTGGAGGATCTCACAACAGATAGAGGTACCTCACCGCTTGGGACCTTACCCACAACTGAAGGTTGTGTGGTGGGATTGGTTTACAAGCAGCCAGCTTGGGCCGACAGCTTGCGGATTTTGTTGTCATTGTTATTGCTCAAGTATCAACGAAACTTGTTGGAAGGTTTAATACTTTGAACATTAATATGTCCAATGATAAAATAATTACTATCTCTAGCAATAGGACCTTCATAAGTTTTCATTATGAAACATATAAAATAACAAAAGTATCAGTTGCTGTGGAGGGACGTATATAAAAAAAGAACGTATAGGAAAAGCCATTTTAAATTCATATACTATAACTATTACTATTTTTTAAGAATTAAAAAAATATATAATTAAAATTATAAATCTTTCGGAATAATATTGGTGATTGGATATTAAAATTGAAAGTTTAGATGTTTATAATTTCTGCTCACATAAGTTTTAAAGGATAACAATTCCACTTATTAAATTGTTCAAGACTGAAGGGTAACAATAAGACAATTATGCACTATTCAATTACGTTAGTTTGCTCACTTGGTTTTCACTTGGTTTTTACTATATAAGATAATTGGAAATTTTCTAAAAAAGCACAAAAATTAGAATAATATAAACCAACAGATAAACAAAATACAATTTTAATTAGAATTTAAGCAAATATGTATGCTCGTCCCACGCACTCGTCGATCTTTTAATGTTTAAATGCGTAAAAATATTACTTTTCCTAAATAAATAAAAAATATATATAAAATCTAATAATAATAAATATAATAAAAATAATATTTTTGGCAACACTTTTGCATTGTTGTTACATTATCTGAGGAAATGGTTCTTTACAACCCTGTTAATTCAATCTTTAATAAATCAATATATTGCATATTTTAGATAATTGTAAATATTTATATGAAAATTAGTAAAATAATTCTTGTAAAAATAACGGCGAAAGCATTTTAAAAATTGGTTTCGGTCTCCAAATTGTATATGTGTGTTAGATCGTTTTATAATAAAAAAAAATTATTTATTTTTTATCTACTTACAGGTCCTCCGTAGAACGATTTTCAGAAAAGGAATTTGAAATTAACTTTCTTCGTGCAATTATACCACTTTTTAACAAAACAATAAAGAAATAAATATAAATTATAAATAAACTCAAATTTATGGTGTTTAAAAGTTCATTAAAGAGGGAGTTACGTAATTTTTAGTTATGGATAGTGTGTTTTCCCGGAACGGAAAAACTAGAAAAGGTAAGGTATTTTGGTAACATTGATTGCATTATATTTCAAGACTACCCACCAAAAAGAAGTAGAATTTTCACTACAAATAACATACTTGAAGTACTTCCAATTTTGGAAGCAAGGTACATATCAGGAACTTATACTGGTTGAAACGGAGTGAGCTGAGCCTGTAATACTAAACATTTTCCCTTTTAGCCCATATGGGAGCCAAGCACCATTTGGTGAAGAATTGTGGCAACATATGTGGGTCAGGATCGTTGTCCAGGTTCTCGTTCATTATACCAACAGGGGAGAGATAAGCTGAGCCTGACCATTGTAGACCTCTTTCCAACTCATGAATTTCATTCATCAGGGAAGGCTTGGACTCCAGAAGTGTCATATACGTAAGTATTTGAGTACCCCCTCGTGTGACTTACATAATGTTGGTTGATACACTTTCGCAAGATCCTCCGTTCAAATATTTCCAATTCTTTGGCCACTATTGGCGAAATAGTGAGCCAGATTGGAAATCCATATAACAAGACAGATCTCAGGCGCGGATCCAGCTCAAGCGTTTGGGGGGGGGGACTTTTTTTCGGTCGGTATATATTTTTATACGCAATATTTGATATGAGAATCGAAACCTTTTGAAGATTTTGTATTAGTTTTTAGTTAAAATACCGGGACATTTCAAAAATTCTCGTTTTTTCGATTTTTATGAAAATTGGTATAAATACTAATTTTAAGGTTTTCCAAAATTACCAAATTCATTACAGTTTGGTTTTTACGGGGATTAAAGTTTATACTTTTAAGATTTTTATCAAGAAGCATAAAATTTAAAATTATATTAGGTAGGTAGGTAGGTAGGTTGATAGGAGGATGTATACTACATCAAATCCGAAGAAATACACCTAGGCCACTATCGGGCCTGTTGTGCGCTCCAATTCAAGAAAAAAAAAAAAAAAAAAAAAAAAAAAAAAAAAAAATTGTTCACTGAATGTATTATTTTTCCATGTTCAGAAACTCAGTTTCCTGGACGTAATTCCTAAGAATCTTCCAATCGGTGTTGGTTAAGAATGTTATTTCTGGAATAACATCACTTCCAAGATACTTGGATCTAACTTCGACGAATGCCTGACAATGGCAAAGAAAGTGCTCCAGAGTTTCACTGTCCTCTCCACATGCTCTACATTCGTCTGAATTCGCACGTCCAATTTTGTATAGATGTGCTCGTAATCCTGTGTGTCCACTGAGAATACGTACCATCATACTAACCTCAGACTTGCTCATTTTGAGAAGATTTCTCGTCTTGCTCTCATCAGGGTCACCCCATAGAATCTTTGTGGTTCTACCCACCGTTTCATTATTCCAAGAGGCCTTATGGGATTCTCTCATCCATATTTTTAATTCAGCTTTTGTTGCGTCGAATGGTTTTGCGTTTGTCAGGTTAACTACATCGAGCTCCCTTCCCTTTAAAGCTATTACATTCGCCCTTTCGTTGCCGGCTACTCCCGAGTGGCCTGGTACCCATATGATGTGAACCTTACCTCTGGGAGAGTATTCAGTTAAAGCTTTCTTACAATCCAATACGGTCTTAGATTTAATTCTATCACCTGATATCGCACAAATTGCCTTCTGGCTGTCGGTAAATATATTAAGCCCTGTGGGCGCCATATTTATTCTAATCCAATTTACACATTCCGTTATTGCTCGTACTTCTGCCTGGAAGCTTGTGTTATGATTAGGTAAACGGTGGTATATTTCTGTTTCTGGGTCTTCAATATAGAACCCCAGACCCACTTTGTCCCCTAATTTAGAGCCATCCGTGTAGCAACGGATTCCTACTGGTATTTGCTCTAATGTTCCGCTTGACCAAGACATTCTATCTGGGATTAGCGTTTCAAAGTTTCCGACATATTCAGTGTCTGGTATGCGATCAGGCACGTCCGATGAATGTGTATAACCTTCCAATGTGTCCAGTATACATTGATGACGTGTCCTATAACCGTTTTTGGCCAGTTCGCCTAAAGTAAAGAGCCGTTCGGCTGTAAGCGCCGCCTCATATCTTATATATGTTTCAATGGGTGGAATATCTAGCAACGTTTCCAGAGCCTTGGTTGAAGTAGTACACATGGCACCACTTATACCCAAGCAGCATGTACGCTGAACTCCCTGTAGTAGTTTGATATTACACTTTTTGTCCAAAGCAGTCCACCAGATTATTGAAGCATAAGCTAGAATTGGTCTAATTACACTTTTATAAAGCCAATTTGTCATAGTAGGACTAAGACCCCATTTCATGCCTATGGTTCTCCTACATATCGCCCAGCACCGATGTGCCTTGTTGATCCTATCCTCTATGTGGTGTCTCCATTTTAATTTCCGGTCAAGTATTACACCTAAGTACTTAACTTTGTCTGTCACCGGTATCTTCTTGCCCAAGAAGCAAGGTTCAGTATATGTAGAAATTTTTGTCTTTCTTGTGAAAAGACAGATTTCCGTCTTCGCCGGGTTAACATTGAGGCCTCTCGGTTGAGCCCAGCTCAAGGCCGTATTCAGAGCCTCCTCAGCTCTTCTACACAAGTAATTTGGATCCTTTCCCTTTAAAAGTATTACGACATCGTCTGCATAGCAGACAGGTCTAAGTCCTTTCTCGGTTAGGGTCCTTAGGAGGCTATTAATCGTGGTGACCCAGAGTAAAGGTGACAAAATGCCACCCTGTGGTATACCGCGAAATACCTTTTTCCTGATAGTTATATCGTACATCTCGCAGCTTATCCATCTGTTCCTTAGCATGTAGTTGATCCAGTTACGGAGCACCCGGTCAACATAAAACTGGTCTAGGGATTGGATAAGGGTATCAGTGTGCACGTTATTGAAAGCGCCTTCGATGTCAATGCATACTGCCAGTGTATACAGTTTGCTATCGAAAGATTCACTTATGTAGTGGACAACTTCATTTAAAGCGGTCTCCACCGATCGTCCCTTTACATAAGCATGCTGCTTATATTTAAGGTCATTGTATGGTATGCTGCTTTTAACCATGCTATCGACTATCCGTTCCAAGGTTTTAAGTAGGAAGGACGTAAGACTTATCGGTCGATAGGACTTAGGTGTCGCATAGCTAGGTTTCCCTGGTTTGGGTATAAATATTACCCTTGCATCCTGCCATTTAACTGGGGTATATGCCAATTTTAAGCATGCAGTGAATATCTGTGACAGATGTACGGAAACCAGTCCCGCCTCCATCTGCAAAAGTGCCGGGAAAATTCCATCCGGCCCTGCAGCTTTATAGGGAGCAAAGCTCTTGATTGCCCCTTTAACCATGTCAGTTGTAATAACTATTTCCGTGTTACCCTCCCCTTCCTCCAATATCGGTTCATCTATGTTATTCGATATACCGGGTGGGAAATGAGAATCCATTAGGAGTTTCATTGTCTCCTCCATATCCTCAAGCCTCCTGCCCGTGTCATCGATCATAGATTCCGGTTGGACATGAGTTTTGGATAGGAATTTTTTTATCTTCGATACCTCACTTACGCTATCTACCTGTTCACAGAAAAGTTTCCAGGAGTCTCGTTTGGCTCTTCGAACGATTTTCTTATATTCACCAAGTTTATTACGATACTCATCCCAGTATACTGCGGTCTTTTTACGCCGTGCCCGGTTAAATAGTTTGCGAAGAGTCTTCCCAAGGTTCCGGATCTCCCCAGTTACCCAGGGTTTTTCCTGGGCAGATCTCCGCTCTCGCAGAGGGCAGCTGTCCTCGAACGATTCAACCAGGGCACTTGTGAACGTTTCCACTTTGGCATCTATATCCTCTTTATTTCGACATTGAAAAATGTCCTGACCTAAACGGTTCTTTAGTAAGGCCCCGAACATTGTCCAATTAGTTTTAGACTTATTCCGAAACTTTATCGGCTTTGGTGGTGGCCTTAGTATTTTGAATCTTATGTACCGATGATCAGAAAAGGAGTGCTCGTCCGAAACTCTCCAATCCTGAATTTCGTTTATAAGCTCTTCTGAACATATAGTTATATCTAATACTTCTTCTCTGATTCTATTGACGAAGGTAGCTTTATTACCTAAGTTCAATGTTATCAAGTCTTTAGTATTAAAGAAATCCATGAGGGCTTGTCCCCTGCGATTGGTGTTTGTACTACCCCAAGCTACATGATGCGAGTTGGCATCACAACCTATTACAATTTTCTTATTTTTCCTTTGTGCCTCTTCAACCAGTTTCATCAGATCCGACGTTGGTGGTAGGGTCGGAGAATCGAAAGGCAGGTAAATAGATGCAAGGTATATGTTGCCTCGACCTTGCTTCAGCACCGTTGCATCCGATGTTGATAATCCTGTTGAGAGGAGAAAACATAAGTTCTTGTGACATAAGATACATGTTCTCGGGCGAGATCCTGTATCAGCGTAGAAAAGTTGGAAATTTACGTGATTTAATCCAGAAACCTTGTTGCGAATCGTCCAAGGTTCCTGGATTAAAGCTATATGTATTTTACCTGTGTTGATTTTAGCATCAGAGCGTTGGTAGCTGTCTCGCTCCGATGGAGGTTTATTTGGATAACCTCAATCATGGTCATCCATTAAACTGTCTTCCAGCGAGTTGGTGGTCACCTCCTCGCTCTTTGGATTTGACTCCTCCGGATAGCCTGAAGTGGCTATTAATGCAGTGAGTACTGTTGATGGCACTGCGGTGTCCTTATCAGGCATAGGAATAGCAGTATTTTTAATAGACACATTCCCAATTCTGGAGAGCATTGCTGTTCTGTCTTCTGGCGGGTGAGTGATTTCCTCCTCGCTTTTAGGATTTGACTCCTCAACATTGCTAGTACTTGCTAATGATGCTTTGGGTACTGTCTTAGGTGTTTTAGTGTCCTTGTCGGGGCCGGTTTTGACAGCCCTTTCAATCGGCGCCTTCCCAATTTTGG
Organism: Lucilia sericata; assembly: GCF_015586225.1. Classification (NCBI taxonomy): domain Eukaryota; kingdom Metazoa; phylum Arthropoda; class Insecta; order Diptera; family Calliphoridae; genus Lucilia; species Lucilia sericata. The sequence continues at coordinate 1,531,610 of NW_023994046.1, forward strand.
AAAGGGCAACTACACTTTCTTCTGGCGAGTTAATGGTAAATTCCTCGATTTTAGGATTTGACTCCTCAACGTTATCAGTAGTGGATACTGTGGTCTTAGGTTTTTTAGTGTCCTTTTCGAGGCTTGTTGTAACAGCCCTTCCAATCGGCACCTTCCCAATTTTGAATATGACAGATTTAGAGGCGAAGTAAGCCCTACCTTTATTCTTGGCAAGACTAGCCATGGATTTCTGGTCGATACCTATTACAAATAAAGTTCCCTCAGGTTCTTCTTTCCTGTAAAAGACATCCCATTTTTCCACGGCCAGCTCAGCATTTTGACCTCCAAGAATTTCCAGTATACGTTCATTAGCCAGTTTACTGCCCCATCCTTTTATGTAGACAGTGGACTTTAGGAGCACCGGAAGCTCGCTCTTCTTTGCCAGTCCCAGCCTAGCGCCGTCCCAGGGAGGAGGGATACTTTCCACCAAGTTCTTTAGGGTGCTAACACATTGGTGAGATGCCAACCTCATCAACATCACGCCCATGCTGAACTCGCAGCTCTCGCTCTCTATTGGTTGTTTGCCCTTTGAAGCTATTGCATGGTCCACTATCTTATTGTTGACCAGGTCTTCTATTTTACTCTGTTGGTCTATTGGAATTTTGCCTGTCGGATTACCGGCATCGTAAACTGCATAGCAGAGATCGTCCCGGTGCCTACTTCTGGCAACTTTGGCGTAAGATGGCGGCTCTTTACCTTTTCCTCCGTCTAGCTTCTCCTTCCTCGTTTTTCGGGGATTCTTTTGAGATTCCCTTACCTTCGAGGTTGATTTCGCCGACGTGTTCGTCTTCGGAATATCTGGCTTGGCGTTGTCACCCTTACTCGCAGGATTCTCACTTGAGATTCCTTTGAGTGAAGTATGGCTTGGCTTCGACTGTGTATTAGAAGACGGGGAGCTCTTTTTCTTCTTAGGCTTATTCTCAGTTGTCAACTCCTCGGGTGACCTGATCCTTTTTGCCTCAGATCTTGTGAGAGAGTCCGATTCCTTTGGAGTGTCGTGGGATTGACTAACTATGATTTCCTGAAGCATCTTTTTCAACTTCCTCCTCTGTGCTCCAGAAAGTCTTTTCTTAGTAATAGGTAGTTTAGCTATGCTATCACTCACCTCTTTCACCATTTGCTCTACTTCATCCTTTTTGGGATTTGCTATAATGGTATTATTATTATTATCATCTGAGGATTCAGAGTCGGAACCCTCACCTATATTTAAAGGCTGAGGTAGCTTAGAGCTCTCTCCGAGTACATCCTTCTCTTTCACCCCTATATTTTTGCCAGCGGCATGCTGTACACTTGACGCATTGTCCGCCACGGAGGCCAAGGTACCCACCTCCGTAGTAGTATTCTGCTCACGATTGCAGGATGACGACGACACGTGACTCGCGAGTAGATCAACACTTGCCGCCGGTACTGGGTTATTTAGGCCCTGCACCGTAACTTTTATCTTTTTATTTTTATTTTCCATATTTGTTTTTTTTTTTTTTTTTTTTTTTCCAGTTTTTTGGTCCGCGGGGAATATAATATTCCCAGGTGGTGGACAATCTGCCCTCCCTCAGCTTAAGTGAAATTAAAGCTGGGAGAGGACAGATGGTCCATCACCACCCCCTATCCGCCACCCGGGGACGCGCTCGGTAGGAAAAATCTGGAAAACTCCCCCGAAAATTATATTATATATTGTAAATATAATGTTAAAGATAGGGTAATTTCAAACATTTTCGAAAAAAAAATTAGATTTTGAGCATGACCCTTTCCGATTTCGATGAAATTTGGTACACACATTCTTCCTATGAATATGAAATTTAAAGTTCTCCAAAATGGCTAAATTCGTTACGGTTTAGATTTCACAAAGTTCATATTTTTTAGGATTTTTTTCAACAAGCATTAAATTGAATATTTTATAACTATTTAACCAATTTTAATGGTTTTAGTCGCTAATAAAAGCCTATATCTTGTAGTTTAATATTACAAGTTATATTATAAAAAGGATGAAGGATATCTCATAAAAGGTGCCTTCCATTTTTGTATTCCTTCACCAAGAGTAACTTATAGTGTCATGAAAAAAATATAAAAATATTAGAGTGGCGCAATGAGGGAATCTCAAGAAAATCATCTTTTAGTAAAATTACTCTCCTCAATTTCATACAAATTCATAAAAAAAATGTATAAGTTTTTGTTAATAAAATATTAATTTTTTTCTTTGAAATTTTTCAGACTTTTATTGTGTTCATCAAGAAAAAAATTATAAATGTTGAAATTTGTATGGAAATAATGTGGATTATTTTACTAAAAGTTGATTTACTTGAGAACCCCTCATAGTCCCATTAAGTCCATTAGTCCATTTATTAAGAACACTATAAGCTTTTTTGGGTGTGGGAATAAAAAATGGAAGATACCTTTTTTGAGATATCCTTAACTGAAGGACGTTTTTCGATATCATTATCCTTATGTTAAAACATTAATATTTTAAATAAAAAATTGTGAAATTTCCCTTTTTCTCCCTGTGGTTTCCCGAGGTAGATATTCGTCATTAAATAGGTATGAAAACGTACCAGCTATTCGCTCTGGCTTCTGCAGTGTTGAACATGGCATTATTAAAAAAAGTAATACCTAGATTCGTAATTGCGGATTTAAATGGAATTGATGCCTTTATCTTCCACCAGTTTCGTTGATGAATTTTTTAATACGTTGTTTGAACTTTGTCTAATTCAGTATAATAACATTCCTAATTGAAGTGGTAGATTCTTAGACCTCGTCTTTGTTAATTCTCCAAACATATCATTGTCGAGATCATTGCCATTTGTATGTTCTGAGGATATTACCATCCTACACTTCTAATTTGTCTTGATTTTTCACATTACTCTTGTGACTCTTCCTCAATTATTGGCAGCGAAAAACGTTTCAACTTTGATAGGACAAATAAATATTTACTAAAGAATTTTCTTAGCGACACGTCTTGGCAATACACTAACGATTTGAATCTTGATATTACTTATTTATACTCTGTTCTTTTTAAGGGTTTTGATATCGCCGTGCCATTTGCTAATATAGTAAATGTCCTGTTTGTTTTACTAAAGAGCTCAGAAGAGCTAAGAATTTGAATAGTAAGTTGTTTAAAAAATATATTGAAAATCGGTCACCGGTTAATTATATTAAATATTCCGTTGCAAGGTCTAAGTTTAATACTTCGAATAATAAATGTTACTCCAATTATTTGCACCAAACGATGAATAGAATTAAAGTTGATCCTAAGAGTTTTTATAGTTTTGTGAATTCTAAACGTAGAATAAGTGGGTTTCCAACATCTATGAGATTCAATGATGTTGAATTGATGGATGGACCTGGTATTTCAAATTTATTTGCTGACTTTTTTAAGGGGATTTATACTACTAATACCTTCTCTTATGATTATCTTTACGTTTTAGAGACTTACAATATCGTTTGTGATTCACATATTACAGAAAATGAGGTGCTTAATGGATTAAGTCTGTTCTAAGGATGTGTGCTGAAGAACTCTATGCTCCACTCACAAAAATTTTCTGTTCCTGTTGGAAGCAGAGTTTTATTATTCCTCTATTTAAAAATGGAAATCGTCGTTGTATCGAAAACTATAGAGGGATTGCTAAATTGTGTGCGATTCAGAAATTATTCGAGAAAATTTTAACTGATAGATTAGTTTTGACGAACTTGACGAACTTACTTGAATTAACCAATCATATTTTTCATGTGGATACCAGACTGATGTCATTTATACTGACTTCAGTAAAGCTTTTGACACTGTTGATCATGACCTTTTGTTGTTTAAATTGGATACAATAGGCTTTCCTCCTCGACTTCTTAGTTGGATTGCTTCATACTTAAAAAATCGTACGCAGCAAGTATTATTAAAAATTTTAAATCAAAGGATATTTTTGTCACATCAGGTGTCCCTCAAGGTAGTCATTTAGGTCCTATTCTCTTTGTCTTATATCAGAATGATCTTTCCTGCTACAAAAAAATTCGAAAATATTGATGTACTCTGATAATGTGAAATTGTTTTCATCTTTTAATAAAATAGAGGATTGTGGTTTATTATATTTTTTACTTTCTCGTTGGTTTTATGCTAATAATATGTTCTCAATTTGAAGAAGTGTAAAAAACTTTCTTTCTATAGAACAACACATATTAGATGTAATTATTTCATAGGTTCACATCAGTTGGAAAATGTCTCCTCATTTAATGATCTGGGTGTCATACTTGATCGAAAATTGAACTTTAATCTACAAGTGTCTTCTTGTGTTAACAAAGCTAAATCGCTTATTAAAAGATGGTCTACGGAATTTAATGATCCTTATGTAATCAGAAATTTGTTCACTTGCCTGGTTAGACCAGTTCTAGAATATGCATCTGTTGTATGGTCACCAAATTATGGTTGTTATATTAATAATATATTAATAATATGGAATCCGTTCAAAAGCTATTTCTTTTATTTGCTCTTCATGGATTAGGTTGGAGTGCTACTGATTCATTACCACCATATGAACATCGCTTGCAACTAATTAAACTCCCTACTCTTCAAAAGAGACAACTAGTTTTAGGAGTTTCTTTTATGTTTAAATTAATTAATAGTGATATAGACTCTATGAATTTACTCTATGAAGAATTTAATCCTTTGTATTGTCTATGTTCAAAATTAAATCATCATTATAAACATTTTTTACTATCCGATCCTATTTATAAAATTAAACAAATTTTGCTTCGCGAGTTATGAGGGTTGCCAACTTTCTAGTTTTCTACTGTTTTTTTCCTGTATTCCTGCTAATATCAATTTTAACTACTGTGTTCCTGCCGATGTCCATTATTAAAAACTCGGATGTGATTTATTATCTATGAATAACTACATCCTATAATTTCCTGTGTTCCTGCCGATGACCTTGAATCCTGTGTTCCTGTCGATGTTTATTAGTTACAAATGTTTTCCATAAATTTCTGTGTTCCTGCCGATGACCTTGGGTCCTGTGTTCCCGTTGATGTCCATTAATAACAAATTTATTCCACAAGTTCTTGTGCTTCTGTCGTTGTCCATTATTAACAACTGCATTCCATTTTAGTATTTATTTTGTTCCTGTTTTCTTGTGATGCCTCATTTTTCCATAATTACTACGTTCCTGCTAATGTCATATGTTATCAATCACCTGTTTCCTGTCGGTCCAGTTAATTTTATAAAAAGCTTATTTGTTAATATCTGTCAATTAGTTCCTGTATTCCTGCTGATACCTAATTTTTAATTTATGATCATTTTGCTGTTTTCTTAGTTTAAGTGTATTTTTATACCCTCCACCACCATGAGTGGTGATAGAGGGTATATATAACTTTGTCATTCCGTGTGTAACACCAAGAAATATTCATCTGAGACCCAACAAAGTATATATATTTTTGGTCCTTATGAAATTCTAAGTCGATTTAGCTATGTCCGCGTGTCCGTCCGTCTGTCTGTCTGTCTGTGTAAAACACGCTCACGTAAAAACGAAGTGAAATAAATTATTGAAATTTGGCCAGAATATTCCCTATTATCCTAGGCAGTTTGGTATTGAAAATGAGCAAAATCGGTTCACATCGGGAAAAGTTATGAATCAAAATTTAAAACAACTCCGAAAAAATAAGCATTTTTTACACATTCTGATGTAATTTTCACGAAAACTATGGAATATAATTCCATGAAAATCATCATACATTTGGTTTTAGACGGAAACTTTATTCCTGTTGAAAATTGCCGGAATCCGTCCACAATTTCATATACCTCCCATATAAAAGTACATATTCCCGGAAAATGAGTTTAATGTTAATAATTTCCATTAGAATGTTGATATCTTCACAAAATTTTACAAATTAAAATTCTATGTCAATAGAATTCATTTAGAGAAAAAATGTTCTGCATCGGTCCATAATTGGACATAGCTCCCATACAAGATACCCTCCCGAAAATCACTTAAACGCGCATAACTCATTACTAAATTAAGATATCCATATAAAATTTGGTATAAGTATTGCTCTTATATACTGAAATGTTACTGTTATTTTTTTTCCGATCGGTCCATAAATCACTTAAACGCACATAACTCATTACTAAATATTGATATCGATACATTTAGCACAAATATTGCTCTTATATACATAAATCACACTATAAATTTTTTTCACGATCGGTCCATATTTGGTCATAGCACCCATACAAAGTCACCTCCAGAAAATCACTTGAATGCACAATATTCATTACCAAATAATTATATAGATACAGAATTTAGCCAAAATATACATTAATGTTACTGTGGAATTTTTTACGATCGGAACTTAATTGGTCATAGCTCCCATACAAGGTCCTCTTACGAAAATCTCTTAAACCCACATTACCTACTGATTACCAAATAAAGCTATTTTTCCACAAATATTATTTTTGTATACAAAAATTATATTTTAAGATTTTTTCACTATCGGTTTATAATATGGGTGCGATCGGTGCCATACAAAGTTCCCTTCCGAAAATCACTTAAACATACATTGCTTATTACTAAATTACGATATAGATACAAAATTTGACTGAAATATAGTTTTTATATACTGAAATGTTACTTAACAATTGTTTACGATCGGTCCATAATAGGTCCTATCTCCCATACTGGGTCCTGCCCCGAAAATTTTAATTTCCTTAAATCTTTCACACAAATTATTAAACATCGCTAAATGTTCAATAAATCTTGCAATTGTAACAGATTTAAGCTGTTTAAATCTTGGCGTTTTTCTATTTAAGACTGTGAGGGTGACAATTTTCGGAATTTTTTTTTTTTTTTTTTGTTTCATTCGTCAAAATTGTCAGTTTTAAAATCATCATTTTGGTACACTTTTTAGTTTTAGTGTAGAATGTTCTTATTGAAATTTTTTAAATTTTAATTATGTTGGCTTTGGAATTTTGTTAAAATGAAATTGTCAACAATTTTCATAATTTTTCATCAAAAGAAAATTACATTCAAGTAGGAAGGTTGCATAAACGGATAAATTTGTTTTTAAATAAATTTTGAGACAGATTCTAAGGAAAACATTATTTTTTGAAGGAATTTTTATTATAATTCGGAAGGCTGAATTTGTTTCATTTTTGGTAAGGAATTAAAAGAGGTTTTTGTTGGAAATTCTAAATTTATTGACAGTAGATTTGTTTATTAGGATTTCGAATATTGTCTTTATCCTTGTATAAAATTTGTAATTGCCTTTTGTTGAATACCCTGTGGGACGTAGTTGAAGACTCAAATTCACTTACCGGATAAAAGTCTACAGGTCTTAAGCCTTCATCTTGTGAGTTGGTAACTTTGGGAGACGAAAACCATCCCATCCTGTCGACTACTTTTTCTTCAAATTTGGAATTGGTCAATTATATATATCATCGTATCCTGTTTATAACAAGAAATAATATATATTGACAAGTTAATCTCATTACATACATATTATACTCTAATTCCCCCCCCCCCCCCCTCACATCTATATATTAACATTTATACACGGACACCCTACATTCAGACACCAATACTCAAATGACCCAACATTTTAAACATTTAAACTTTTACTTTATACTAAATTATATAAATATTTATATGGTTAAGTAATTATAATTAACGTTCAACTGTCATCCGGTGCCTGCTGACTACGTTGGACAAAAAAATGTAAGTTTTGACAATTTGTATTTATATTTTACCAGCCATTTTTCTTATATAAAAAATACACTATAATTTTATTATATATACGTAATGTTAATGTAAAGTTAATTTAGATATAACTTTTAAACTTTTAATAATAACAAAAGTTGCATTTATTAGTATTATATTCTTTTATCAAATTTAAATTAAACTGACCATATTAATATTACGTATATAAATAAACACACCCAACAAACATTTCAATATCACCTTGTTTCATATTAAAATTTCCTTTTACATATGTATATAAGTAAAACTTGTATATCTTTTTAGTTTATTATTTAAAATCTTTTGAATATTACTATTTTATATAATATAAATAAAACGTATACTTTTTGCTGTGGCCTCCGGTAGGTTAGTGGTTAGTGTTCTAGTCTGGTAGACCGGAGGTGGTGGGTTCGATTCCCACCTGAGGCACTGGTTAAGGAGCGCACAACAGGCCCGATAGAGGCCTAGGTGTATTTCTTCGGATTTGATGTAAATACATCCTCCTTTCAAACTAACTAACTAACTATATTTTTTGGTTGTGATTTCTAACATGAAATTCTGAATTTTTATTATTTTTATTACGAAAGGTGAGTATAGGTATGGGTCAATTAGGGTAGTTTATTTTTTTTAGTTTTATATAGGGCTGACAAATAATACAGTATTCTGTCAGCATGGTGGGTGGGAATAGAACAGGTATAGCGAATTCCACCTTAAGCTATACCAGTATTGTCAACCGTTTTCCCTTCCTTCTTTCTATTCTATATGGTTTACTTTGTGGTTATATCTACCTAAAGTAAAATCCCCTGTAGCTGATTCTAAACGTTTTCTTGTATGTTTATTTGGGAACACAACATACCCCCCCCCCCCCCCCAACGACGAGCACAGCCGAATTAATAGGTAGCATTGTTCCCATCGTAATATCCCTACTATAAGAATCCTTACAGAGATTTTTGGCGCCCAACGTGGGACCTCAGTGATCGTAATTTTAGAAATTTTATTGTGCAAAAACATCTAGATGCTGAAGGCCTCTGAATCTTTTGTGTGTGGTAATTTACATATAGATTATTTTTATTTTTCCGCTTTTCTTGTAACTTGTTTTTATTTTCTGTTACCGTGGATGTAATTGTTCATTGTGTCATATGATGATCAATTCCCGGTTTGACATTTAGTATAGCATCAGTTATAAGGGCTTGGGTTCGAACTCGAGATGTTATTCTGGTACTTATCGGTTTAATCCTCGTTTGACTCTTTCCCTCCTCTTTTTTCTATTCTTTATTTCTTTGGATCATTTCTTCAAAATTTGTTTATTTAGTTTGGTTTTTCCTAATGTGTGGATTTAAGGTAGTTGATTTTGATTGGGTTACTTTCCTACAACGGATAATCAATCCCTATTTCTTTCTATTTTACTCATTTTTGTTTTGGACCATATTCTTTTGGCATCGGTCAAAAGTTTCTAACAAAATTGAGTAATTCTTTACCTTTCCTTTCTTTTTACTTTTTGGGTTAATGGTTGACAACATTTATATTATAATTATTTTTGTATATATTATTTTGTTGGTTAGTTTTCTTTCTGTTAGTTTATTATTTGGTTTTCTTTTAGTTAATTGGTTTTGCTTATTAGTTATGTTCATTTTTGTTTCTTTTATTTATCCTTTTGTACCCATACATAAAAAAATACTTCACCGAGTAGTAATGATACGTTATATTGTTCTATCTATATTTTGTGATTTTCCGAAATTTAATTAGATTTGATATTTTTGTTGAGAATTTTAGCAAATTTTATTTTTGGACTTTTGATAATTAGGAATTGATTCTTAGTTTCCTAGAATATTTTGACTTTCTGTACTCGGATTTGACTTTTCTAAGAGTTTGTTGCTTTCTTTGCCATTGTCGTTCTGTACAATGCCGTTAGTTCGTAGTTATGGAAATATTCCGGCGGACGTAGAGCAGGAAGCGAACGATTCTTTGACCATGGATGAAGCAGCTGGTGGAGATAGACCTACCAATTCAGCTGTAAGACCTAGAACCCGATTGCAAGCTCGAAAGGAGGCAAATGAACATAGAAATGATGAGACACAAGTTCGTAGAATTGTAGATGAATCCTTAAGTGGATTTAGGGAGGAAATTGCCCATATGATTGCAGAAGGATTTCGTAATTTGAGTTTAGCGAATCAAGAACAGGACAGACAACAAGTTCGGACAGAGCGGACGGATAGGAATCATGATGAATATCGTGATGATCTTAGTGTAGTTTCTCGGAATGATAGACAAAATCGTGCTTTTCGGAATACGGACAGAGACTATGACAGAAATTCGGAAAGAATTTTAAATTTGATTCGAAATTGGCGAATTCGCTTCACTGGTGATACGTCCGAAGTGACAGTGGACGAATTTATCTACAGAGTCAACACTCTCACCAATGCCAATTTGAGAGGTGACTTTGATTTATTATGTGAGCACTACTTTTCGAGGGAAAAGCCCTAAAATGGTTTTGGCGATTTCATCGCAGTTGTAAAACTATGGACTGAGACAAACTTTGTGACGCTTTAAAAAGACAGTTCAAGGACTATAATACTGATTTTGACATAAAAGACGACATTTTACGTAGAAAACAAAAACCTAATGAGACATTCGACGACTATTATGATGCCATTATGATTCTCTGCGACAGATTGCGAACTCCTTTATCCGAAAACTAACTGTGTGAAATCATACAGCGAAATCTAAGACCAGAGGTGAGGCATGAGCTCCTACACCTGGAAATAAACCGAGTTGCTCAATTAAGACGAGCTGTAAGGAGACATGAGGAATTTGTTAAGGACATGTCTTCGTTTAGCTCAAACAAACGTCCTTATCAGAAGACTCAGGTGTCTGAAGTCGTTGAGAATGAACCTAAAACGGATGTAGAAGATTGTTTTGAAAAGGAGTCGCAAGTTTGTTTAATTGTAAAGTCAGGCAAATGTTGGAATTGTGACAACGTAGGTCTCACTTTCATAGATTGTTTGGAGCCTCGTACCGTGTTTTGTTACGGGTGTGGTGCGAAAAACACGTATAAGCCTAAATTTACCTGCTAAGATTTACTTACATGATATGACTAAACAACCGGATATGACATTTGATAAACCCAAAATACACCCTCTACAACGACCCTACCACATTCGTCTTGAAGAATACAATCAAGCTAGAAATCGAATTTTTAATGAACCTGTAGTTGAACTTAAACTCAGTAGATCGGCGAAACGTATTTGGGAGTTTTACAAACAGCGGAAACAATTCGGCAAATATGTAATTTCATCAATCGTGAATAAAACGAATTATAATAGGACTTATATACTTCTGAACCTCCAAAAAAAAAATCGTTTTGCATTGCTCGATAGTGGTGCCAATGTCAACGTGATTGGTGGAGAGTTTTGTAGGGAGATTTTAGAATCTGGACACTTTAAACATGTAATGTCAAACGTAAAAACAGCTGACGGACAAACACAACGTGGGTTAGGAACATGGTCTTTGGAAATCGAATATAATGGTCAGAAGAAGTTAACTGAGTTTTTATTGATACCATCCATTACTCAAGACATTATCTGTGGTATAGATTTCTGGGACAAGTTTAAAATTCAAATTGTGTCAATAAACCAGGTCAACGAAATCAGCTCTTAGGAAACGTCGGACAAAATACCATTGACGACAAATACAACAGCTACAAAGAATCGTAGATTATTTTCCAAATTTAGAACGAGATGGACTGGGATGTACGACTCTTCTGGAACATAATATCGATACCGGCGAAGCTACTCCTATAAAGCAACGATATTATCCAATATCCACAGTAAGGGAAAAACTACTTTGTGGGGAAATCGACCGAATGCTAAGTTTAGGAGTAATCGAAGAATGCCCAACATCACCGTAGTCATCTCCTGAAGTGCTTATTGTAAAACCTGGTAAAGTGCGTTTTTGCTTGGACAGTAGGAAATTGAACTCAGTGACGACAAAAGACGCCTATCCAATCCCAAACATAGACGGACTAATTTCGAGACTTCCTCCAATTTATTTTAATTCCAAAGCAAATCTGAAAGATGCATTTTGGCAAATAAAATTGGACGAAACCTCAAGACCTAAGACAGCGTTCACCATCCCTAATCGGCCATTGTACCAGTTTACAAGAATGCCGTTTGGATTGTGTAATGCACCACAAACAATGTGTAGACTGATGGACCAAGTTATTTCGTACGATTTAAAGGCGTATGTTTTCGTATACTTGGACGACTTATTAATAATTTCGAAAGACTTTGACGAACACTTAAAGCACTTACAGGAGGTAGCTACTCAACTTCGACGAGCGAATTTAACAATAAATGTTAAGAAAAGCCACTTTTGTCTTCGACAGGTACAATATTTAGGATATGTTGTTTGAGAAGGGTCACTAAAAGTAGATCCTGGAAAAGTGCAGGCTATTTCACAATTCCCAGTACCCAAAACGGTACGACAACTCCGACAGTTTCTGGGCATGGTCGGCTGGTACCGTCGGTTTATAGATGACTATGCTACGGTCACCTTCCCAATGACAGAATTGTTATCAAAACGGAAATATTTTGTATGGACAGATGAAGCCCAGAAATCCTTTGAAACTGTTAAGGTTTAAATTTGTTTATTAGGATTTCGAATATTGTCTTTATCCTTGTATAAAATTTATAATTGCCTTTTGGCGAATACCCTGTGGGACGTAGTTGAAGACTCAAATTCAAATTCACTTACCGGAGAAAAGTCTACAGGTATTGTGTGTTGGTAACTTTGGGAGACGAAAACTATCCCATCCTGTAGACTACTTTTGCTTCAAATTTGGAATTGGCCAATTATATATATCATCGTATCCTGTTTATAACAAGAATTTTGATATCCTGATTCATCTCTCACCTGATTTGTACTTCATCTCAACGTGAATTTATAATTATTCTCAAACCTGAAATTATCGTTATTACCCTTGGTCATAATATCGTCATAGCTATTGATTTTTTTTATCTGAGGTGACCAGGTGTAAATTATAAAGTTGTTTGTTTGTAAATTAGTTTTTTTTTATAAATTTACCCGACTTCTGAATGTAAATAGCTACATTATATGATTTAATTTGATTTATTCTTCGATTCTGATTGTTTATAACGTAATTTGATTATTAACTTAATTGTAACCTTTTTTTTAATTTCATTTAATCTAAAAGTATGGTCACCTAATTGATTTTCGGATGTAGAAATAATATATATTGACAAATTTATCTCATTACATACATATTATACTCTAATTCTCCCCCACATCTATATATTAACATTTATACACCCTACTTTCAGACACTTATACTCAAATAACCCAACAAACAAATACATTTTAAACATTTACAGTTGTATTCATAAAAATGCTTATTTTAGATTTAAATCACACAATAGTTAAAGTACACTTTAGACTTAAAAGCCATTAATAAAATTGTGGTATTCATAAACAAATAATAAACCTACATTAACTATTGTGCTGTTTATTGTTTAACTTGGCAGCACTGTACAATTTGGCTGTCATTTTCTGTGTTAGTGTTGCGAACAATTAGGATAAAATATTCGTTGAGTCGGTTTTCTTAATTTTATATTTTTGGTTATAACACATTTTTGAAAATAAGAACGAACTTTTAAGAAAAATAAATGTATACATGGCTACAATAAATATATATTTAGTTCAGATGAATGAATATAACATATATATTTTTAATTATAATTAAAAGTATTCGAATAACGAATATTTTGTGACAAAATAAACATCACTATGCACATTTTGTTATTTTTACTTATTTTTATAGCAATTTTTAATAAATTTTTGCAAATACTGATAAATTTCTTTGATAAAAGACTACATTTTATTGCCGGAGAAGATATTTTGCATTGATAGAACACTAATTAATATAATTTACACTCTTAATTACTTCATGGCTTTATATTTAGCGAATAAACTATGAAAAAGACAAATAAAATGATTGTGGCCATGATTTGATTGACAGGCGGGCATTTCCAAATTGCCAAAAATAGTATTAACCAACTTTAATACTGTCAAATATTCATCTATTAATCCAATAATGCCTAGATTTTAGTTTTTTCACCAAAGTAGAAACTTTTAAAATTTATCTGGAATTTTATTTACAAATTTGTAAACGTTAAAATTACAATTTTTAGATTACATTACACCTAAATTTAATGAAAAAAGCTTAATCAGAGACAAAATTTGTAAGAATTCAACTTATTGTTGGCTTAAAGTAGGGTCGAGCGTACAATAAATTTTTTCTATTTGTCATTGGTTTATTGAAGGTATTTTAAGCTATTTGACGTTTATGAATACCATTTTCGTGGATTTTGCTTAATAATGTTTAATAAACCTAAATTAACTTTTTATGAATACAACCGTTAAACTTTTACTTTATACTAAATTATCTAAATTATAATTAACGTTCCACTGTCATCCGGCGCCTGCTGACTACGTTGGACAAAAAATGTAAGTTTTGACAATTTGTATTTATATTTTACCAGCCATTTTTCTTATATAAAAAAATACACTATAATTTTATTATATATACGTAATGTTAATGTAAAGTTAATTTAGATATAACTTTTAAACTTTAAATAATAACAAAAGTTGCATTTATTAGTATTATATTCTTTTATCAAATTTAAATTAAACTGACCATATTAATATTACGTATATAAATAAACACACCCAACAAACATTTCAATATCACCTTGTTTCATATTAAAATTTCCTATTACATATACATATGTATGTATGTATGTTAAACTTGTATAAATCCATCTTCATTTCAAATTTTCTACTAATTGAATTATTAATGGTGATCAAATTTTAGTAAATGGATTATAGTTTAAATATCTTTTTAGTTTATTATTTAAAATCTTTTGAATATTACCTTTTTATATAATATAAATAAAAATTATACTTTTTGGTTGTGATTTCTAACATGAAATTCTGAATTTTTATTAGTTTTATTACGAAAGGTGAAGTATAGGTATGGGTCAATTAGGGTAGTTTATTTTTTTTAGTTTTATATAGGGCTGACAAATAATACAGTATTCTGTCAGCATGGTGGGTGGGTATAGAACAGGAATTCCACCATAAGCTATACCAGTATTGTCAACCGTTTTCCCTTCCTCCTTTCAATTATATATGGTTTACTTTGTGGTTATAGCTACCTAAAGTAAAATCCCCTGAAGCTGATTCTAAACGTTTTCTTGTATGTTTATTTGGGAACACAACATACCCCCCAACGACGAACACAACCGAATTAATAGGTAGCATTGTTCCCATCGTAATATCCCTACTATAAGAATCCTTACAAGACATGAGAAAACTTATTTCTACAAATATTTGATCAAGTAAAAATTTTTTAATATAAAAGTAGCTGGTAGAGGGTATTTAAGATTCGGCTCAGCCGAATATAGCACTCTAACTTGTTATTTATTATTATTATTCTTATTATTATTATTATTGTTATTATTATTATTATTATTATTATTATTATTATTATTATTATTATTATTATTATTATTATTATTATTATTATTATTATTATTATTATTATTATTATTATTATTATTATTATTATTATTATTATTATTATTATTATTATATTTAATCTTCTATATTTTTATTAATGTCCTTTTAATTTAAGTTTTTTTTTTTAATTTATTTTTCATATTTTTCTATACATTTTTTTTACTATAAATTCTTCTAGTTTATATGTATTTTTATACCCACCATCAAAAAAGATGGGGGGTATATTGTTTTTGTCATTCCGTTTGTAACACATTGAAATATCCATCTAAGACCCATAAAAGTATATATATATTCTGGGTCCTTATTAGATTCTAAGGCGATCTAGCCATGTCCGTCCGTCTGTCTGTTGAAAACACAATAGAGTCCAAACGGAAGTAGCTAGCGAGCTGAAATTTTGCATAGATACTTTTAGTTGATGCAGTTTGTTTGGTATTGAAAATTCCACGATTTCCCCTAGCCCCCATATAAGCCCCCCTTCAGAAAATTACTTTATTGCTCATATCTGGTTAAAAGAAGCATCAATATCGGTGAAATTCGGCATCAACACGTTTTATATGAACATAAATCTCTTTGTAAAATTTTAGAAGAATAGGCCCATAATTGACCCTACCCCCCATATAAAGTCCCCTTCACAAAATGACTTTAACGCTCGTAACTGTCTAAAAGAAACATCTATAGCGGTGAAGTTCGACAGGAACATATTTTATATGAACGTAAATCTCTTCGTAAAATTTTATAAGGATCGGTCCATAATTGACCCTACCCTCCATATAAGGTCCCCTTCAGAAAATGACTTTAGTGCTCATATCTGACCTTAAGAAGCATATATAGCAATGAAATTCGACATAAAAAGTTTTATAGGAACTAAAATCATTTTCATAAATTTTATGAGGAGGTCCATGAGGTCCATAATTGACCCTACCCCCATATAAGGTCCACTTCAGAAAATGACTTTAACGCTCATTACTGACTCAAAAATGCGATTACAGCGGTAAAATTCTACATAAATAAGGTTTGTGCGAGCCAAAAGCTCTCTATCAAATTTTACAAAGATCGGTCTTTTATTGAACATATCCCTCACATAAGGTCCCCTTCTAAAAATGACTTTGACGCTCATTATTAGCTTAAAACTGTGAGTACAGCGATTAAATTCGACATAAACAAGTTTCGTATGAGCCAAAACCTCTCTACTAAATTTGATGAGGATCGGTCTATAATTGACACTACCACCTATAAGGTCCCCTTCAGAAAATGACTTTAACGCTCATTACTGACCCAAAAAATGAGAATACAGCAGTGAAATTCTACATAAACAAGTTTTGTGCTAGCCAAAAACTCTTTATCAAATTTTATGGGGATCGGTCTATAATTGACCCCACCCTCCATATAAGGTCCCCCTCAGAAAATGACTGACACGCTCATTACTGACTGTAATGATCTAATACGACTACAGCGATAAAATTTCACATAAACAATCTTTTTATGAGCCCCTACCCTACGCTCTCTATTAAGGTCCCCATTAGAAAATGATTTTTACGTTCATTACTGGCTCAAAAATGCGTATTGTATGCCATATAGCAATGAAATTTGACATAACCTATTTTATAGAAACCAATATCTTATTGTAAAATTTTTGACCCAAACCCCCAAATAAAGAACTTCTCAAAATATCACTTTAACGTCCATAACTTACTTAAAATTGCCAGTATTACTTTAACGCACATAATCTTATATACCCATATCAATTTTGTCATTCCGTTTATAACAGATCGACACAGTTTTATACGTGATAGTTCTGCTATAGTTTTTCTTGTGATATTTTAAAGCGTAATAAAAATTTACTTAATAAAAGGGAACTGTTAAAGTTAATTTGTTTTTGTCTTATAAGAGATAAAAACCTACAGTTAATAGGTAGAAATCCTTTCATGAGATACTTCTTAAATACACTTACAGGTATACAATTTTTATACCCACCATCAAAAAATATGGGGGTATATTGTTTTTGTCATTCCGTTTGTAACACATTGAAATATTCGTCTAAGACCCATAAAAGTATATATATTCTGGGTCCTTATTAAATTTTATGACGATCTAGCCATGTCCGTCTGTGTGTCCGTCTGTCTGTTGAAAACACGATAGAATCCAAATGGAAGTAGATAGCGAGCTGAAATTTTGCATGATTACTTTTAGTTGATGCAGTTTGTTTGGTATTGAAAATGGGCAAAATCGGTCCACGATTTAGCCTAGCCCCCATATAAGGCCCCTTCAAAAAATGACTTTATCTGGCTAAAAGAAGCATCTATAGCGGTGAAATTCGGCACAAACATGTTTTATGGGAACCTAAATCTCTTTGTAAAATTTTATAAGGATAGGTCCATAATTGACCCATAAGGGCCCCTTCAGTAAATGACTTTAATGCTCATATCTGACCTTAAGAAGCATATATAGCAATAAAATTCGACATAAAAAAGGTTTATATTAACTAAAATCTTAAATTTTATGAGGATGGGTCCATAATTGACCCTACCCCGCATATAAGGTCCCCTTCAGAAAATGACTTTAACGCTCATTACTTACTCAAAAATGCGAGTACAGCGGTGAAATTCTTCATAAATAAGTTTCGTATGAGCCAAAACCTCTCTACTAAATTTTATGAGGATCAGTCTATAATTGACCCTACCCCCCTATAAGGTCCCCTTTAGAAAATTACTTTAACGCTCATTGCTCATTTTAAAATGCGATTATAGCAGTGATATTCTAAATAAACAAGTCTTGTGCTAGCCAAAAACTCTTTATCAAATTTTATGGGGATCGGTCTATAATTGACCCTACCCTCCATACAAGGTCGCCTTCAGAAAATGACTGTAAAGCTCATTACTGGCTGTAACGCTCAAATATGACTACAGCGATGAAATTTCACATAAACAAGTTTTGTATGAGCAAAAATGTCCTCTTCAGATATTTATGAGTATCAGTCTATAATTGACCCTACCTCCCATATAAGGTCCACTTTAGAAAATTATTTTAACGCTCATTACTGGCTCAAAAATGCGACATAAACAATATTTGTGCGAACAAAAATAGTTCTACATTTTAGGAGGATCGGTCCATAATTGACCCCACCCCCCGTATAAGGGCGCCTTTAACGCCCATTACTGGCATTAAAATATGACTAGATATATGAAATTCAACATAAACAAGTTTTATGGGAACTGAAATCTTCCAACCGACTTTGATGTAGATGGATTGATAAATTACCACTTCAGAAAATTACTTCAACTCTCATTATTAATGAAAATTACATAATTTATGTAAAAAAGTTTATGAATTTCTTATATAAGTAATTGACCCTTATATAAGATTTACTCCAGAAAATTACTTTAACGCTTATCTATGGCTCCAAATTATGGTTGTTTTATAGGAATTAAAATGTTTCAACTGAATTTTGGTGAGGATCGGTCGATAACTGATCCAACCCCCCATTATCGGTTTCCTTCAGAAATTTACTTTAAACCTCATGACTCATCGAAGGAAATTGCTTCGATAAAGTTTATTAATAAGGATGATTTGATGGTGGGTATATAAGATTCGGCATGGCCGAATATAACACTCTTACTTGTTATACTTTCATCTTTCCTTATTGTTTTATTTTTATATACATATGTATATGTATGTATATCTATTTTATGTCGTTATAATCCTGTCTGTTCTGTAAATCGAATTTGGTGTTCTGCAAAGCGAATTTTTATTTGAACGTAAAATTCAGAAAAACAATCATATTTTAAATGAAAAAGAGTTTAAAATGCCCATAGCATTTATATTAAGTTACAATTATATTAAAAAACCCAAAAAACAATTATTTAATTTATTTTAATAAAATTAAAATCGATTTACTTTCGACTAGATTTGTGTACTCGGTTTTAAAACGAGAAAAATTATGAGAATTCGTTTTTAAACGAAAAATTTACTCGAATTCGGTTTACAGAACAGACAGGATTATTACTCTTTAATCGACGATTTATTTTTAATTTCAGTTTGATTGGGAATGGTCTGAATGGTCCATTTGGATAAGATGGTATAGAATCACCGATACGAACAAATTCCAACGAATTATCGTCCAACCACTTCCTCAGAATTTTTCCGTTGGAATTTTGCATTACATCACCCCATGGTGAACATTTTGAATTTAGGTCACCACCAAGGATGCAACCATCAAAACCTAAACAAGTTTGAAGAACAATATTCCGGTCCGACTTTAGCTGCTGTCGCTGGAAGTTGCAAGGAATATAATTGAATCAAGTATATATTTCGCATATGTGTTGCCGTATGAAGAATTTATTCGTATAAATGAAGTATTTATGCCTACATTAAGGCTTAGTCTCTACGTTTTTGGCTTACGAAAACCTGTGTAAGTCGTTAGTTTTGCCGTAACGTTGAAATTACGTTGCGGATGAACCTGTAGAAAATAGAATTTAATCCGCAACGTTAAGTGACAGCTATAAACAACTGACATAAAATACAAAAAAATGTAAACAAGAAAAAAAAACAGTGATGTTAAAGTTTTAAAAATTATGTACATCAGAAATTTTTAATTATTACGATTTGTATCAATTTAAAATTAGACATATAAATGAATGTACTTCTTAAATTAGTAAATATTTATTAAAAAAATTATCATACTAAATGTTATGAAGTTTAAAATTAAAAAAATCGAAAATGAAAAAGTAAGAGAGAACAAGTAAAAGTGTTATATTCGGCCGAATATTCTATACCCACCATCAAATTTTGTGCCGTAAAATTAAAGTAAATTTTGGAAAGTCAATAATGAACCGATCCTCATAACATTTGGCAGACAGATTTTGTCTTGTAAGAAACTTATTTATGTATGTCGAATTTCATCACTATACTTGTTTTTCAAGCCAGTAGAGCGTTAAAATTTTTTCTCAAGGGGTCAATTATGAACCGATCCTCATAAAATTTAGTAGAGAGATTTTGGCGTATATTAAACATACATATTTGCATCAAGTGTAATCGCTGTATTAAAGCAGTACTGAGAGTTAAAGTAATTTTCTGAAGCGGACCTTATATGGGGGGTGGGGTCAATTATGTACCGATCCGTATATAATTTGGCAAAGAGATTTAGGTTCCTATATAATATGTTCATGTCGAATCTTACCGCTGTAGATGCTTTTTAGGCAGTTATGAGCTTTAAAGTGATTTTCTGAAGGGAACATTATATGACGGGTAGGGTCAAATATGGGCCGATCCTTCTAAAATTTTACAATGCGATTTAGGTTCCTGTAGAACATGTTTATGTCAAGGGGGCCTTATATGGCGGGTAGGGTCAATTAATGGCTGATCCTTATAAAATTTTACAATTTATATGGGGGCTAGGCGAAATCGTGGACCAATATTGCCTATTTTCAATACCAAACAACCATTAACATCTGTGCAAACTTTCAGCTCTCTGGCTTTTTCCGTTTGGACTCTATCGTGTTTTCAACAGACAGATGGACGGACATGGCTTTTATGGGTTTTAGACGAATATTTCGATATGATACAAACGGAATGACAAAAACAATATACCCCCATTTTTTTGATGGTGGGTATAAAAAGCTATTAAATATGTCAAAGAAAATATAAAAGTTGACATTACTTTCAACAGAAACGCCATAAGAAAAAAGAAAAAACCAAGAAAGAAAATAAAAATTTTTACTTTTTATAATTATATTAATTATATAACAATATTAATTAATTTAAATTACTTAATCTAGCTTTAAACACAAAAAAAGAAGATCTACTCTGATTTTTGACACTACAAATCAGAGTTGCTTTTTTTGCTTATTCTTAAAAACAGCTGCTACGTTCTTACGTAGCACAGTGGGGCAGAATCGAAATTTTTTGGAAATAAATCTGGCATTTCTAAACGGCTGATCCGATGGGGATAAAATTTGGCGTGAGCGTAGCCAAGTTTAAGTTTTGAAGATGAACCCTGCAGATGCCCCAGGGACGGCGCTGTGACGGCTCAAAGTAGGGTACCTACGACATGTAAAATTTTTAAACTCGTGCCATTTTTTTGTTTTTCACCCAAATACAAAAAAACATGCTTGGATACAGGTTCATTTAAACCTGTATCCTTTAATTTCATATTTTTCATATTTTAGTATTAAATATGACAGAACATATTTAAATCTTATATTTACCTATTTTCTATTTGTTTGCTTATACTTATAATTGAAAGGTCCTATTATGCTTAAATTTTCAGAAATTTATAACTATTTTTTACCTAAATTTTTTCGACAGATAATTTCGTTCTGTTTCGTTTATGATCATGTAGGTAAAAATATACAGGTAATGATAATTTCGATTCATTCACTAATAAGAAATATCAATGACTGAATTACAGGTTATAGTAATATAGTCCTAAATGTTAAGGGTAGACAAATCGTAATTTTTTACTTTGGAATACCTGTATCGGAAATGACAAGAATTGGTATATAAGTAAACTTCTCAGATTTAGGTTAGGTTAGGTTGATAGGAGGATGTATACTACATCAAATCTGAAGAAATACACCTAGGCCACTATCGGGCCTGTTGTGCGCTCCAATTCAAGAAGAAAAAAAAATTGTTCACTGAATGTATTATTTTTCCATGTTCAGAAACTCAGTTTCCTGGACGTAATTCCTAAGAATCTTCCAATCGGTGTTGGTTAAGAATGTTATTTCCGGAATAACATCACTTCCAAGATACTTGGATCTAACTTCGACGAATGCCTGACAATGGCAAAGAAAGTGCTCCAGAGTTTCACTGTCCTCTCCACATGCTCTACATTCGTCTGAATTCGCACGTCCAATTTTGTATAGATGTGCTCGTAATCCTGTGTGTCCACTGAGAATACGTACCATCATACTAACCTCAGACTTGCTCATTTTGAGAAGATTTCTCGTCTTGCTCTCATCAGGGTCACCCCATAGAATCTTTGTGGTTCTACCCACTGTTTCATTATTCCAAGAGGCCTTATGGGATTCTCTCATCCATATTTTTAATTCAGCTTTTGTTGCGTCGAATGGTTTTGCGTTTGTCAGGTTAACTACACCGAGCTCCCTTCCCTTTAAAGCTATTACATTCGCCCTTTCGTTGCCGACTACTCCCGAGTGGCCTGGTACCCATATGATGTGAACCTTACCTCTGGGAGAGTATTCAGTTAAAGCTTTCTTACAATCCAATACGGTCTTAGATTTAATTCTATCACCTGATATCGCACAAATTGCCTTCTGGCTGTCGGTAAATATATTAAGCCCTGTGGGCGCCATATTTATTCTAATCCAATTTACACATTCCGTTATTGCTCGTACTTCTGCCTGGAAACTTGTGTTATGATTAGGTAAACGGTGGTATATTTCTGTTTCTGGGTCTTCAATATAGAACCCCAGGCCCACTTTGTCCCCTAATTTAGAGCCATCCGTGTAGTAACGGATTAGCGTTTCAAAGTTTCCGACATATTCAGTGTCTGGTATGCGATCAGGCACGTCCGATGAATGTGTATAACCTTCCAATGTGTCCAGTATACATTGATGACGTGTCCTATAACCGTTTTTGGCCAGTTCGCCTAAAGTAAAGAGCCGTTCGGCTGTAAGCGCCGCCTCATATCTTATATATGTTTCAATGGGTGGAATATCTAGCAACGTTTCCAGAGCCTTGGTTGAAGTAGTACACATGGCACCACTTATACCCAAGCAGCATGTACGCTGAACTCCCTGTAGTAGTTTGATATTACACTTTTTGTCCAAAGCAGTCCACCAGATTATTGAAGCATAAGCTAGAATTGGTCTAATTACACTTTTATAAAGCCAATTTGTCATAGTAGGACTAAGACCCCATTTCATGCCTATGGTTCTCCTACATATCGCCCAGCACCGATATGCCTTGTTGATCCTATCCTCTATGTGGTGTCTCCATTTTAATTTCCGGTCAAGTATTACACCTAAGTACTTAACTTTGTCTGTCACCGGTATCTTCTTGCCCAAGAAGCAAGGTTCAGTATATGTAGAAATTTTTGTCTTTCTTGTGAAAAGACAGATTTCCGTCTTCGCCGGGTTAGCATTGAGGCCTCTCGGTTGAGCCCAGCTCAAGGCCGTATTCAGAGCCTCCTCAGCTCTTCTACACAAGTAATTTGGATCCTTTCCCTTTAAAAGTATTACGACATCGTCTGCATAGCAGACAGGTCTAAGTCCTTTCTCGGTTAGGGTCCTTAGGAGGCTATTAATCGTGGTAACCCAGAGTAAAGGTGACAAAATGCAACCCTGTGGTATACCGCGAAATACCTTTTTCCTGATAGTTATATCGTACATCTCGCAGCTTATCCATCTGTTCCTTAGCATGTAGTTGATGCAGTTACGGAGCACCCGGTCAACATAAAACTGGTCTAGGGATTGGATAAGGTTATCAGTGTGCACGTTATTGAAAGCGCCTTCGATGTCAATGCATACTGCCAGTGTATATAGTTTGCTATCGAAAGATTCACCTATGTAGTGGACAACTTCATTTAAAGCGGTTTCCACCGATCGTCCCTTTACATAAGCATGCTGCTTAAATTTTAGGTCTTTGTATGGTATGCTGCTTTTAACCATGCTATCGACTATCCGTTCCAAGGTTTTAAGTAGAAAGGACGTAAGACTTATCGGTCGATAGGACTTAGGTGTCGCATAGCTAGGTTTCCCTGGTTTGGGTATAAATATTACCCTTGCATCCTGCCATTTAACTGGGGTATATGCCAATTTTAAGCATGCAGTGAATATATGTGACAGATGTACGGAAACCAGTCCCGCCTCCATCTGCAAAAGTGCCGGGAAAATTCCATCCGGCCCTGCAGCTTTATAGGGAGCAAAGCTCTTGATTGCCCCTTTAACCATGTCAGTTGTAATAACTATTTCCGTGTTACCCTCCCCTTCCTCCAATATCGGTTCATCTATGTTATTCGATATACCGGGTGGGAAATGAGAATCCATTAGGAGTTTCATTGTCTCCTCCATATCCTCAAGCCTCCTGCCCGTGTCATCGATCATAGATTCCGGTTGGACATGAGTTTTGGATAGGAATTTTTTTATCTTCGATACGTCATTTACGCTATCTACCTGTTCACAGAAAAGTTTCCAGGAGTCTCGTTTGGCTTTTCGAACGATTTTCTTATATTCACCAAGTTTATTACGATACTCATCCCAGTATACTGCGGTCTTTTTATGCCGTGCCCGGTTAAATAGTTTGCGAAGAGTCTTCCCAAGGTTCCGGATCTCCCTAGTTACCCAGGGTTTTTCCTGGGCAGATCTCCGCTCTCGCAGAGGGCAGCTGTCCTCGAACGATTCAACCAGGGCACTTGTGAACGTTTCCACTTTGGCATCTATATCCTCTTTATTTCGACATTGAAAAGTGTCCTGACCTAAACGGTTCTTTAGTAAGGTCCCGAACATTGTCCAATTAGTTTTAGACTTATTCCGAAACTTTATCGGCTTTGGTGGTGGCCTTAGTATTTTGAATCTTATGTACCGATGATCAGAAAGGGAGTGCTCTTCCGAAACTCTCCAATCCTGAATTTCGTTTATAAGCTCTTCTGAACATATAGTTATATCTAATACTTCTTCTCTGATTCTATTGACGAAGGTAGCTTTATTACCTAAGTTCAATGTTATCAAGTCTTTAGTATTAAAGAAATCCATGAGGGCTTGTCCCCTGCGATTGGTGTTTGTACTACCCCAAGCTACATGGTGCGAGTTGGCATCACAACCTATTACAATTTTCTTATTTTTCCTTTGTGCCTCTTCAACCAGTTTCATCAGATCCGACGTTGGTGGTAGTGTCGGAGAATCGAAAGGCAGGTAAACAGATGCAAGGAATATGTTGCCACGACCTTGCTTCAGCACCGTTGCATCCGATGTTGATAATCCTGTTGAGAGGAGAAAACATAAGTTCTTGTGACATAAGATACATGTTCTCGGGCGAGATCCTGTATCAGCGTAGAAAAGTTGGAAATTTACGTGATTTAATCCAGAAACCTTGTTGCGAATCGTCCAAGGTTCCTGGATTAAAGCTATATGTATTTTACCTGTGTTGATTTTAGCCATCAGAGCGTTGGTAGCTGTCTCGCTCCGATGGAGGTTTATTTGGATAACCTCAATCATGGTCATCCATTAAACTGTCTTCCAGCGAGTTGGTGGTCACCTCCTCGCTCTTTGGATTTGACTCCTCCGGATAGCCTGAAGTGGCTATTAATGCAGTGAGTACTGTTGATGGCACTGCGGTGTCCTTATCAGGCATAGGAATAGCAGTATTTTTAATAGACACATTCCCAATTCTGGAGAGCATTGCTGTTCTGTCTTCTGGCGGGTGAGTGATTTCCTCCTCGCTTTTAGGATTTGACTCCTCAACATTGCTAGTACTTGCTAATGATGCTTTGGGTACTGTCTTAGGTGTTTTAGTGTCCTTGTCGGGGCCGGTTTTGACAGCCCTAAGATGACGGCTCTTTTCCTTTTCCTCCGTCTAGCTTCCCCTTCCTCGTTTTTCGGGGCTTCTTTTGAGATTCCCTTACCTTTGAGGTTGATTTCGCCGACGTGTTCGTCTTCGGAATATCTGGCTTGGCGTTGTCACCCTTACTCGCAGGATTCTCACTTGAGATTCCTTTGAGTGAAGTATGGCTTGGCTTCGACTGTGTATTAGAAGACGGGGAGCTCTTTTTCTTCTTAGGTTTATTCTCAGTTGTCAACTCCTCGGGAGACCTGATCCTTTTTGCCTCAGATCTTGTGAGAGAGTCCGATTTTTCCTTTGGAGTGTCGTGGGATTGACTAACTATGATTTCCTGAAGCATCTTTTTCAACTTCCTCCTCTGTGCTCCAGAAAGTCTTTTCTTAGTAATAGGTAGTTTAGCTATGCTATCACTCAACTCTTTCACCATTTGCTCTACTTCATCCTTTTTGGGATTTGCTATAATAGTATTATTATTATTATCATCTGAGGATTCAGAGTCGGAACCCTCACCTATATTTAAATTCTGAGGTAGCTTAGAGCTCTCTCCGAGTACATCCTTCTCTTTCACCCCTATATTTTTGCCAGCGGCATGCTGTACACTTGACGCATTGTCCGCCACGGAGGCC
This sequence comes from Lucilia sericata, assembly GCF_015586225.1. NCBI lineage: Eukaryota > Metazoa > Arthropoda > Insecta > Diptera > Calliphoridae > Lucilia > Lucilia sericata. The sequence goes on from NW_023994046.1 coordinate 1,558,095, forward strand.
AAGGTACCCACCTCCGTAGTAGTATTCTGCTCACGATTGCAGGATGACGACGACACGTGACTCGCGATTAGATCAACACTTGCCGCCGGTACTGGGTTATTTAGGCCCTGCACCGTAACTTTTATCTTTTTATTTTTATTTTCCATATTTGTTTTTTTTTCAGTTTTTTGGTCCGCGGGGAATATAATATTCCCAGGTGGTGGACAATCTGCCCTCCCTCAGCTTAAGTGAAATTAAAGCTGGGAGAGGACAGATGGTCCATCACCACCCCCTATCCGCCACCCGGGGACGCGCTCGATAGGAAAAACTGGAAAACTCCCCCGAGTCTCAGATTTTAAGTACCATCTATCTATATATATAAAATTCTAACGTTACTGACTGACTGATTGACTGATTCATCATCGCACAGCCTAAACGGTTAAAGCTAAAGAGCTGAAATTTGGACAGGGAGTTGGTCTCCAAAAAAATAGATCCACTAAGACGGGATTTTTGGAAATTCGAATGTTTAGGGGGTAAAAAAGGGTAAAAACGGGTAAAATCGGTAACCTCATATCTCCTAAACTAGAAAAGAAACAAAAATAGTTTAAAGTTTATCGTCGTTCATTTAAAAAATAAGCGGACAGGTGTCTGGTACTTTTTTCAATTTCGGCCCCTTTAGGGAATAAACGGGTAAAAACTGTATTTTGGTACTTTTTTTGCACCCCATGTATCTTTTAAACCAGTGAACATTCAAAAAATATTTTTGACTCCTTTATAACTTGACGAAAAAATAAAAATATAAAATTAGTACTTTTTGGTTATTCGGATATTTAAGGGGTGAAAATTGTACCTATTTTTGGTACTTTTTTCATAAAACATTGATTTTGGTTTATTAACTTATACATATGAATACATAATAACGGGCTCCCACTACGATGTTGCAACTTTTTGGAATAGAATTTTTATTTCGTTAATGGGGAGGAAAAAAGTACCAAAAGGGGTAAAAACGGGAAATTTGATTTTATTCAACCACAATGATCCAATTTAGATAAAATTTTTAAATTTAGAAACACTAAATATCCTAATGGGGTGTTATTTGGAACCCCGGTACCAAGTGATATTTTTTGGTACTTTTCATTCTCCAACTGGTCCTTTTTGAGTTTTCTATGATATTGAAATAGAAACATGAAATTAATAATTAAACATAGAAACATGAAATTAAGCATGTAGAGCTCGGAGTAAATGAGAATCTATAAAATGGGACTTTTTGGTACTTTTACCCCGGTACCAAGTGATATTTTTTGGTACTTTTTCATTCTCCATCTGGTACTTTTTGAGTTTTCTTTGATATTGAAATCGAAACATGAAATTAATAATAAAGAAACTTTTCGGTACTTTTTCGTTCTACACAGGTATTTTTTTGAGTTTTCTTTTAAATTAAACCTAGAAGCATGAAATTAAGCATGTAGAGCCCGGAGTAAGTGAGAATCTATAAAAGGGGACTTTTTGGTATTTTTTCGTACTTCGACTGGTACTTTTAGAATTTTCTATAATATTGAACCTAGAAACATGAAATTAACTATGTAGAGCCTGGATTAAGTGAGAACCTATAAAAGGGGACCTTTTGGTACTTTTTCGTTCTTCAAAAGGTACTTTTTGGATTTTTGTATAATATGGAACCTAGAAACGTGAAATTAAGCATGTAGAGCCCGGAGTAAATGAGAATCTATAAAAGGGGGCTTTTTGGTACTTTTTCGTCCTTCGACTGGTACTTTTTGAGTTTTCTATAAAATTTAACCTAGAAACATGAAATTAAGCATGTAGAGCCCGGAGTAAATGAGAATCTATAAAAGGGGACTTTTCGTTCATCAAAAGGTACTTTTTGAATTTTTTATAATATTAAACCTAGAAACATGAAATTAAGTATGTAGAGCCTGGATTATGTGAGAACATATAAAAGGGGACTTTTTGGAACTTTTTCGTTCTTCAAAAGGTACTTTTTGGATTTTTGTATAATATTGAACCTAGAAACGTGAAATTAAGCATGTAGAGCCCGGATTAAGTGAGGACCTATAAAAGGGGACTTTTTGGTACTTTTTCGTTCTTTAAAAGGTACATTTTGAATTTTCTATAATATTGAACCTAGAAACATGAAATTAAGCGTTTAGAGCCTGGATTAAGTGAGAACCTATAAAAGGGCACTTTTTGGTACTTTTTCGTTCTTCAAAAGGTACTTTTTGTGTTTTTTATAATATTGATCCTAGAAACATTAAATTAAGCATGTGGAGCCCGGAGTTAATTAGAATCTATAAAAGCAATCAGGGACTTGAGTGAATGAAAATTTAAACTGGAATATTTTCTGGTACTTTTTGAATTTTCTATAATATTGAACTTAGGAACATGAAATTAAATAAAATAGGTTTTTTGGTACTTTTTCGTACTTCACTGGTACTGGTACTTTTAGAGCTTTCTAAAATATTGAATATATAAACATAAAATTAAACACGCAGTATCCCAATTGAACGAAAATTGAAAAAGGATACTCTGGTACTTTTTTGTTCTTTTACTAATACTTTTCGAATTTTCTATAATATTGAACCTAAAAACATAAAATTGGACATGTAGCTTCCTGATTGTATAAAAATCTTTATGCGATTTTTTTGGTTTCTGGTTGAAAATTAAACATGCGTCATCCTGATTTAATGAAAATATATAAAAAGGCACTGTCTGGTACTTTTTCGTTCTTCAACTGTTTTTTTTTTAATTTTCTGTAATATTGAGACTAGAATCATAAAATCAAACTTAAAGAGTTCTCTAAAAGGGGAATTTTTGATATTGCAGATATATATACATTTACAATAATGATATTTATTTTATTCCATTACGATGAGGGTAGCGAAGCACACTGGGTATAGCTAGTATTTAATAAATCTACAATGAAGATTACATTAAAGTACGAAGAGTTGTGTTCCGTTTTATGGAGTGTATCTTCAAAAGGGCCAGAAAGAATTGAAGACATTTCAAATTATATAAAAACTACATATAGTAGAAAAGTAGACAAAACAGGCATATCAAAAATTGAAAACTTTTTAAAACTTTTTGATGTAAAAAGTAAGTCTGTGGATGGAAATCAAAAGAAATTTCGATTAAAATTTTGTAGTTGGATGGAAACTACTACGGAAATCTCAACTTACAACACATCAACAGGAGCGCCTTGCAAGTTATACGAAGACTTATGTTCAAGGTCAAAAAAAAGAGGGTCACACAAAAACTTTTTTCAATCTCAAATGAGGAAATTGCTGATACATTTAACGAAATTCTGAAAAAGGAAAACCAACCTATGGATGCCGTACATATTGCAACTATTCTTCCTAATGCATCACCAAAACGACTTAAGCGAATTGTGGAAAGTATACCAACTCCAACATCACAATCAAATTTGACTGAAGAGGAAGCAATAGCGCTTATGTTGGAACTGGGTCTCAGTCGAAATAAGTACCAAATATTAAGGAAAGCTCTGCATGAAAAAGGACACAATATATTACCATCATACAAGGCGATCCAGGATAAAAAACAAACTATCCTACCATCACCTATTGCTGTTGATGATGTGGAAGCTTGTAGGGGGTTATGGATTATTACGAGTATTTCCTTCTGGAGATGCTCAATATGTAATGAGAAAAAGTCGCAATTCTCAAATATAAACAAAAGCAGAAGTATTAATGAAGAAGTCCTGTCTTTCGGAATTTCACCACTTCATGCCAGAATACGATTTTTGGATTACTTTTTACACATAGCATACGACCTCAAATATAGAAGTGTGCCAGAGAATCTTACTAAATCAACAAAAAATAATGAAGAATTGAAAGAACTGAGAGCTGCGGAAAAAAGCAGAATCCAAGAAGAATTTAAAGTTCAGATGGGATTAAACATCGACAAACCACTTCCAAGTTGCGGTAGTACAAATGACGGTAATACGGCGAGAAAGTTTTTTCGTGATTTTGAAATTACTTCAAAAATAACTGGAATCGACAAGGAGTTGCTTCGAAGAGTTAACACTATTTTAATGGCACTGAATAGTAAACATAAAATTAATGGAAATCGATTTGGGGAATATACATCTGAAATTTCTAAATTACTTGTATCTCTGTATCCATGGAGGGAACTAACGCCAACAGTACACAAAGTATTGTGTCATGGTGAAATAATAATTGAATCGAATATTCTTCCACTTGAAGAGTTAACAGAAGAAGCGAGGAATCGAGATTTTAAGCATGTTCAACTATTCAGCTCAAGAAAATGCTCCAGGCAATCACAGAATGAAGATATTTTTAATAGTTTACTTCTGATCCTGTTCTTTCAACTATGCGAAAAAGATGGATTTGTTATGAAACTCTATCATCTCAAAACAAGGAAGATTTAAAGGACTTATATTACCTTCTGGATATGTATACCGATATGACAGATTATTTTATAGAAAATAAGTAGTGTTAGGAATTAACTATATAAGTAGGTTGTAAGAATTAATTGTATTATGTTTAAGATAAACAGTTCAAATAAAAAACCTATTATACTAACTGATGATATTGTATTAAATTGTGTTTTATATTTCGGTGGGCGGGAAAGGTGGTTTGTGTGGGGTGATTTAGGTGTTGTTGTGCGTGGCTAATAATGAAATTATAATTTTTTTATTGTATATACAATGTTATAGTCTTTAATAAAATAATTAACTAAATAATTTTTAAAAATTGTCCAAATATTTTATTCAACACCATACATTTGGTTCTGTCATACTTAATACTAAAATATGAAAAAGATGAAATTAAAGGACACAGGTTTAAATGAACATATTTTTGAATGTAATTGAGATATTGGCTTGAAATTTTTTGTAATGGGTCGAGAATTTCCATATCTAACTAAAAAATGATATTAAGGGATAAATATGGACTAAATTGTTGTAGCTATCTGCGACCCTATTAAAATTTTGATATAAATCATAGTTTTAGAAATTTAACAAATATGTAATATAAGACAAAATCTTTATTTATGAACAGAACTCAATGAACGTCAAAGGGCATCCCGCAATTCCCAAAAATAGGAATGAAAATCCCAAAAATGGGATTTTTTACATTTTTGCCCATAGGGTCCACATTTCTATCAGGGCTGGGAAAATACTTTTGGAGTAAATAGAAAACATATTGAGGTTTCCAAAACTGCTTTCAGTTTTCTGATCCCAGCTTTGGGATTTTAGAACATGTCGCCCAAAGTTGAAGTTTTTTAAAAAAAAATAGGTCATATTCGGAAGGACACAGTGGCAACATTTTCAAAAAATAGGACAAGTTTTTGACGCCAAATCGTTCTGCGTAAAGATACCTTTTAGAAAACTATGAAATTGTTATATGTTCTTAAAGAAAATTTTATTTTATTAATAAAAGAGTTAAGACACATTTTTGGCAAAAAAACGCCAAAAATCTAAAATTCTTTGAATTTTTAAATTAAAAAACGTATATTTTTGGATCTGTAAATGATATTGATCTGAAATTTTTTGTATATTATTGGAAATTTTGTTGTCTAACTAACAAGAAAAAATTGAGTCCATTTGGTCCAAAATTACGCCCGGTATTCAAAAAAAGGCGGACCAAGGTATGGTAAATTTTGTATCATTTTTGTATTTCAGAAAATATAAAAATCTTTGTATTTGGATGGAAAAAAAAAATGGCACGAGTTTAAAAATTTTACATGTCGTAGGTACCCTACTTTGAGCCGCCACAGCGCCGTCCCTGGGCATCTGCGGGGTTCATCTTCAAAACTTAAACTCGAATACTCCTTGGCTACGCTCACGCCAAATTTTATCCCGATCGGATCAGCCGTTTAGAAATGCCAGTTTTATTTCCAAAAAATTTCGATTCTGCCCCACTGTGCGTAGAAACTAACTACACATAAACAGCCAACGGAACGTCATAGAACGGAAACGTTACGGAACTTTCAAACTAACTGAGCTTTTAGAAATAGAAACTTTACTATATTGTATAGTGTTCCTAATCACCACCACTACACCAAGCGGAGAATTATCATAAAAGAAGTTATAACCATCAATTTTCATTGTCTTCCCTTTTCTTAGGTGGCACTCTTGAATGAATGCGATGTCTATCCTGTTATGATGGAGTGTATTAAATAAATCAATTTGACGGCTTTTATCAATCGGAGATCGCACATCAAAGATAATATATTCAAAGGCCTATGGTCCATATTGAGCTCTAACTTTGTTAATAAGACGCAAAAATTCAGCTTTGGCTTCAGATTTTGATTATTTCTATATTCATTTAGGAATATGTTAATTTCTTGTTCCAGAGTCAGTTCCTCTGGGTCTAAAAAGTAATTAGCTTACTTCAGAAAATCGTCAATCACTGACGATTTAGGTTGTCGTGAATTTTGCTGAGATGGAGCATTCTGAAAGAAGTTGGCGTATGTTTTTTCAGGCGAGCGCATAGACATGTTCACTGCTTTGTTGACATTTTCAGTTGCAATTGTTCTTTCCTCCACTACCTTCGCTATCTTTTTCTTTTATACTTTTAATAAGTCGGACAACCTCTCCAGTTGGCAGGATGGCCTTCTCACAGTTGGAACAATAGGGATCTGAAGAGTCCTCTCGAGAACGTTGGCATTCACGATCTTGATCTCATTTCACACAGTTATATGCCGAGTTGCAGTTGCGTGAGATGTTGCCCCAGCGTTGACATCTATGGCACTGAACAATGCCGTCTTTCCTTTTTGGCTTTTCCCAGCATATTACCTGATTTTGCAGACCATGGATATTTCAAACATTGCGCAATGATTTCCCAGGAAGGAGGGAAACCAGAAAGAGACCCGTGTCGGCGTTTTGTTTAACAGACCTTGGTGTTTTAAATTTGGTTACAGAAGCGACTGTGTCAGGAACAAATGTCAAGTTCCCTTTTAATTGTCTCAATTTCTATTAGATAGCTCGAGTACTTGAGCAAAGTGCGCGTATAATGGACCGGCATCCATATACGTAAATTGTAGATTTTAATGTATCTACCAAAGCTTTTATGTTAACATTGTAGACAATTATTGGCGGACACCATTTTCTTCCTGTATTATTTGTGTTTGATGATTTACTGCTAGCGGGGCGCATATGGCCAAAAATGGTTAAAGTCGATGTAGGAAATTTTATAATTTTTTTAACTTTTTGTATAGAAAACATTCCTATTAGTTCAAATGTAAAATATTATTTAAGTTTTTTAGTTATTGTAGCTCAAAGTTAAGGTTTGCATGCAAGATAATATGTTTAAGAGAAAAACCTAAAATTTGACATTTGCTTGTCGTTATTTAAATAAAAATTTGTTTTGGTAATAGACTTTAATCAAATTTGTAATACGAAAGGTAGATATATAACGATAATTGCAACACTGTTTTGGTTTGAAAATATTGATCCTTCTCGAAATACCGTTAGATAAAGGATACCTCCAGAGTATAACGACGATTTTGATATATATGTATGTCAACTTCTGTAGTGAATAAAAAAAACACCCGATATCACTTTCATTTTTTTTGATATTATATTGCTATAAGTATGTATTTTAACCAGAGTTTAAATATTAGTAGATGCTTTTATATTTTTATTTTTGACTTTGCAATAAATATGCATTTACCTCATATTTAAAAATATGCATATTTAAAAAATGGTTCTGTTCAAAATATTTCTAGTATTTTTGCTAAAAATATTTACCCATACAAACTATTGCATATTACAGCTTACAGACAAATATAAAATGTTTTCACTTACAATATATTACGCAGCAACTCGCTAACATATTTATAATACCCACATATATTTCATATGGCTTGCCTATAATATTAAAATATTTTCCTACACAAATTATTCGCAGTCAACAATATTGAAGCCATGCGAGCAGTAATATACGAACATGAAATGTACGCAAGCAGAGCATATATGTGCCGACGAAAACACGAAACAAAACGATAGTCGCGACTATCAGGTTACAATATTTTTACTATCAAACTTAAATATTATTTACTATAGGAAATGACTTATGGTCTAAAATTTAACATTTCATGTTGAACTTGAAAAATTATAAAATATGAAAAATGTATGCAAGATATAACCAAATTTTATTTAGAAAATAATTGAAAACGTTTATATCTATGTATGTTTTATGTATATTATGGGAAAAATGTATGCATGAAATAACCAAATTTTAATTAGAAAATTTTTGTATTGAATTATTGAATGTATGTATTTATTAAATTTATGTTTAATTTTTATGTGGAGTATTAAAATGTATGTATTTGTATTGATTGTAATATAATTAGAAAAAAATTATATAAATACTTAGAGGATCATATGAATGTAAAAATATATTCAAATATGTATATATGTAAAAAATTGTTTTTACAGGCTATATTTAAACATATTGTTTGTAACAGGATGACAATAAGTTTGTAAACAGGTAGTAATGCATTAGTAGTGTCTATGAAATGATCAATAATGAAGGAAATTATAGGTATTTTAGAAATTTGTAACAGGATAGCAAAAAATTAAGAGGGGACATAAAAACATAAAAATTTGTTTTTGTAATTTTACATTGTGAAAGGTTAAAACAACAAAAATGTATGAGTGTATTACATACATATACAAGTATGTTTTTCATATGCATGTGTCACATTTCTATAAATTATTATTACATACACTCAATTATCTTACAATAATGAATGAACAGGCGCGAAGAAAAAAATATATAGGTGTTAATAAATTTGCATATGCCATTGCCAACCTTTTGAATTTGCATGAGAGAGACTAAATAATAATGATATTTCTTTCCTCTTCTCCCCACCACAAATTCAAGTAAAGCAAAAAAAAGGATCTTGCGTAAACCATCGTTAAGGAATGTGCGTAAAATGATAAAGTAGGAAGAGAATTTCTACTACAGGTCATTTTTATGACGAATGTATTTTTGCATCACACGTACATATCTTCTTCCCTCCACCAATTCAGGGAAAAAATGACCTATCGTAATCCACCGTTATGGAATGTGCGTGAAAAGTAGGAAAGAAAAGTGCTGTTACAGGTCATTTTTATGACGAATGTGTTTTTTGTTATTGTTTCACACATACTTACATACATACATATGTATGTATATACAAAACCAGATATAAATGGTGTTGCATATTTGAATATATTTTTACATTCATATGATCCTCTAAGTATTTATATAATTTTTTTCTAATTATATTACAATCAATACAAATACATACATTTTAATACTCCACATAAAAATTAAACATAAATTTAATAAATACATACATTCAATAATTCAATTCAAAAATTTTCTAATTAAAATTTGGTTATTTCATGCATACATTTTTCCCATAATATACATAAAACATACATAGATATAAACGTTTTCAATTATTTTCTAAATAAAATTTGGTTATATCTTGCATACATTTTTCACATTTTATAATTTTTCAAGTTCAACATGAAATGTTAAATTTTAGACCATAAGTCATTTCCTATAGTAAATAATATTTAAGTTTGATAGTAAAAATATTGTAACCTGATAGTCGCGACTATCGTTTTGTTTCGTGTTTTCGTCGGCACATATATGCTCTGCTTGCGTACATTTCATGTTCGTATATTACTGCTTGCATGGCTTCAATATTGTTGACTTCGAATAATTTGTGTAGGAAAATATTTTAATATTATAGGCAAGCCATATGAAATATATGTGGGTATTATAAATATGTTAGCGAGTTGCTGCGTAATATATTGTATGTGAAAACATTTTATATTTGTCTGTAAGCTGTAATATGCAATAGTTTGTATGGGTAAATATTTTTAGCAAATATACTCGAAATATTTCGAATGGTAGCAATTAAATATATTATATTCATAAAATATATTTATATTTTAATATTACATACGTATGCATAGGAGAAAATATGCATTTTGGTTACTAATATATTAGTAATTTTAATCACTGATTTTAACATATATACATTTCAACTGCTTCTGAGTGCTTTTACGGGTTTTATATACATTTTTATACCCTCCACCACCATCAGTGGTGATAGAGGGTTTATATAACTTTGTCATTCCGTGTTTAACACCAAGAAATATTCATCTGAGACCCAACAAAGTATATATATTCTGGGTCCTTATCAAATTCTGAGTCGATTTAGCTATGTCCGTCTGTCTGTGTAAAACACGCTCACGATAAAACGAAGCAATAGACTTTAATCAAATTCACCCAAAATGTTCTTCATTTTCCTAAGTTGTTTGGTATTGAAAATGGACAAAGTCGGTTCACACCGGGAAAAGTTATGAATCAAAATTTAAAAAAACCTCGGAAAAAAATAAGCATTTTCTCGAAAACTATGCAAGGTAATACCATGGAAATCACCATACATTCGTTTCTGCACAAGATCTTGATCCCTGCTGAAAATTACTAGAATCGGTCCACAATTTCATGTACCTCCCATACAAAAGTACATATTCCCGGAAAATGGGTTTTTTGTTAATAACTTCCGCCACAATGTTGATATCTTCACAAAATTTTGCAAATTAAAGTCTTATGTCAATAGAATTCTTACAGAGAAAAAAATTTTTGCATCGGTCCATAATTGGACATAGCTCCCATACAAGGTCCCCCCCTAAAAAATCACTTAAACGTGCATAACTCATTACCAAATTAAGATATCCAAATAAAATTTGGTACTAGCATTGTCCATATGCATAGAAATATTACTGTGAAAGTTTTTTCCGATCGGTCCATAATTGGTCATAGCTCCCATACAAGGTCCCCTCCCGAAAATCACTTAAACGCGCATAACTCATTACTAAATTAAGATATCCATATAAAATTTGGTACGAGCACTGCCCATATGCATAGAAATATTACTGTGAAAATTGTTTCCGATCGGTCCATAATTGGTCATAGCTCCCATACAAGGTCCCCTCCCGAAAATCACTTAAACGCGCATAACTCATTACAAAATTAAGAAATCCATATAAAATTTGTTACAAGTATTACTCATATACACAAAGATTTTACTGTGAATTTTTTTCCGATCGGTTCATAATTGGTCATAGCTCCCATACAAGGTCCCCTCCCAAAAATCACTTAAACGCGCATAACTCATTACTAAATTAAGATATCCATGTAAAATTTGGTGTAAGTATTGCTTATATGCACGGAAATATTACTGAGAAATATGCACAGAAATATTACTATAAAATGTTTTTACGATCGGTCCATAACTGGTCATAGCCCCCATACAAGGTCCTCTCCCAAAAATCTCTTAAACGCACATAACTTTATATACATAATTGGTCATAGCTCCCATACAAGGTCCTTTTACAAAAATCTCTTAAACGCACATTACTCATTACCAAATAAAGCTATTGATACAAAATTTGGCACAAATATTAGTTTCGTATACAAAAATTCTATTTCAAGATTTTTTCACGATCGGTTCATAACATGCGCTCGGTCCCATACAAGGTTCCCTTCAGAAAATCACTTAAACACACATTACTTATTACGGCGCTAGGCTGGGACTGGTAAAGAAGAGCGAGCTTCCGGTGCTCCTAAAGTCCACTGTCTACATAAAAGGATGGGGCAGTAAACTGGCTAATGAACGTATACTGGAAATTCTTGGAGGTCAAAATGCTGAGCTGGCCGTGGAAAAATGGGATGTCTTTTACAGGAAAGAAGAACCTGAGGGAACTTTATTTGTAATAGGTATCGACCAGAAATCCATGGCTAGTCTTGCCAAGAATAAAGGTAGGGCTTACTTCGCCTCTAAATCTGTCATATTCAAAATTGGGAAGGTGCCGATTGGAAGGGCTGTTACAACAAGCCTCGAAAAGGACACTAAAAAACCTAAGACCACAGTATCCACTACTGATAACGTTGAGGAGTCAAATCCTAAAATCGAGGAATTTACCATTAACTCGCCAGAAGAAAGTGTAGTTGCCCTTTCCAAAATTGGGAAGGCGCCGATTGAAAGGGCTGTCAAAACCGGCCCCGACAAGGACACTAAAACACCTAAGACAGTACCCAAAGCATCATTAGCAAGTACTAGCAATGTTGAGGAGTCAAATCCTAAAAGCGAGGAGGAAATCACTCACCCGCCAGAAGACAGAACAGCAATGCTCTCCAGAATTGGGAATGTGTCTATTAAAAATACTGCTATTCCTATGCCTGATAAGGACACCGCAGTGCCATCAACAGTACTCACTGCATTAATAGCCACTTCAGGCTATCCGGAGGAGTCAAATCCAAAGAGCGAGGAGGTGACCACCAACTCGCTGGAAGACAGTTTAATGGATGACCATGATTGAGGTTATCCAAATAAACCTCCATCGGAGCGAGACAGCTACCAACGCTCTGATGGCTAAAATCAACACAGGTAAAATACATATAGCTTTAATCCAGGAACCTTGGACGATTCGCAACAAGGTTTCTGGATTAAATCACGTAAATTTCCAACTTTTCTACGCTGATACAGGATCTCGCCCGAGAACATGTATCTTATGTCACAAGAACTTATGTTTTCTCCTCTCAACAGGATTATCAACATCGGATGCAACGGTGCTGAAGCAAGGTCGAGGCAACATATACCTTGCATCTATTTACCTGCCTTTCGATTCTCCGACCCTACCACCAACGTCGGATCTGATGAAACTGGTTGAAGAGGCACAAAGGAAAAATAAGAAAATTGTAATAGGTTGTGATGCCAACTCGCATCATGTAGCTTGGGGTAGTACAAACACCAATCGCAGGGGACAAGCCCTCATGGATTTCTTTAATACTAAAGACTTGATAACATTGAACTTAGGTAATAAAGCTACCTTCGTCAATAGAATCAGAGAAGAAGTATTAGATATAACTATATGTTCAGAAGAGCTTATAAACGAAATTCAGGATTGGAGAGTTTCGGACGAGCACTCCTTTTCTGATCATCGGTACATAAGATTCAAAATACTAAGGCCACCACCAAAGCCGATAAAGTTTCGGAATAAGTCTAAAACTAATTGGACAATGTTCGGGGCCTTACTAAAGAACCGTTTAGGTCAGGACACTTTTCAATGTCGAAATAAAGAGGATATAGATGCCAAAGTGGAAACGTTCACAAGTGCCCTGGTTGAATCGTTCGAGGACAGCTGCCCTCTGCGAGAGCGGAGATCTGCCCAGGAAAAACCCTGGGTAACTGGGGAGATCCGGAACCTTGGGAAGACTCTTCGCAAACTATTTAACCGGGCACGGCGTAAAAAGACCGCAGTATACTGGGATGAGTATCGTAATAAACTTGGTGAATATAAGAAAATCGTTCGAAGAGCCAAACGAGACTCCTGGAAACTTTTCTGTGAACAGGTAGATAGCGTAAATGAGGTATCGAAGATAAAAAAATTCCTATCCAAAACTCATGTCCAACCGGAATCTATGATCGATGACACGGGCAGGAGGCTTGAGGATATGGAGGAGACAATGAAACTCCTAATGGATTCTCATTTCCCACCCGGTATATCGAATAACATAGATGAACCGATATTGGAGGAAGGGGAGGGTAACACGGAAATAGTTATTACAACTGACATGGTTAAAGGGGCAATCAAGAGCTTTGCTCCCTATAAAGCTGCAGGGCCGGATGGAATTTTCCCGGCACTTTTGCAGATGGAGGCGGGACTGGTTTCCGTACATCTGTCACAGATATTCACTGCATGCTTAAAATTGGCATATACCCCAGTTAAATGGCAGGATGCAAGGGTAATATTTATACCCAAACCAGGGAAACCTAGCTATGCGACACCTAAGTCCTATCGACCGATAAGTCTTACGTCCTTCCTACTTAAAACCTTGGAACGGATAGTCGATAGCATGGTTAAAAGCAGCATACCATACAATGACCTTAAATATAAGCAGCATGCTTATGTAAAGGGACGATCGGTGGAGACCGCTTTAAATGAAGTTGTCCACTACATAAGTGAATCTTTCGATAGCAAACTGTATACACTGGCAGTATGCATTGACATCGAAGGCGCTTTCAATAACGTGCACACTGATACCCTTATCCAATCCCTAGACCAGTTTTATGTTGACCGGGTGCTCCGTAACTGGATCAACTACATGCTAAGGAACAGATGGATAAGCTGCGAGATGTACGATATAACTATCAGGAAAAAGGTATTTCGCGGTATACCACAGGGTGGCATTTTGTCACCTTTACTCTGGGTCACCACGATTAATAGCCTCCTAAGGACCCTAACCGAGAAAGGACTTAGACCTGTCTGCTATGCAGACGATGTCGTAATACTTTTAAAGGGAAAGGATCCAAATTACTTGTGTAGAAGAGCTGAGGAGGCTCTGAATACGGCCTTGAGCTGGGCTCAACCGAGAGGCCTCAATGTTAACCCGGCGAAGACGGAAATCTGTCTTTTCACAAGAAAGACAAAAATTTCTACATATACTGAACCTTGCTTCTTGGGCAAGAAGATACCGGTGACAGACAAAGTTAAGTACTTAGGTGTAATACTTGACCGGAAATTAAAATGGAGACACCACATAGAGGATAGGATCAACAAGGCACATCGGTGCTGGGCGATATGTAGGAGAACCATAGGCATGAAATGGGGTCTTAGTCCTACTATGACAAATTGGCTTTATAAAAGTGTAATTAGACCAATTCTAGCTTATGCTTCAATAATCTGGTGGACTGCTTTGGACAAAAAGTGTAATATCAAACTACTACAGGGAGTTCAGCGTACATGCTGCTTGGGTATAAGTGGTGCCATGTGTACTACTTCAACCAAGGCTCTGGAAACGTTGCTAGATATTCCACCCATTGAAACATATATAAGATATGAGGCGGCGCTTACAGCCGAACGGCTCTTTACTTTAGGCGAACTGGCCAAAAACGGTTATAGGACACGTCATCAATGTATACTGGACACATTGGAAGGTTATACACATTCATCGGACGTGCCTGATCGCATACCAGACACTGAATATGTCGGAAACTTTGAAACGCTAATCCCAGATAGAATGTCTTGGTCAAGCGGAACATTAGAGCAAATACCAGTAGGAATCCGTTGCTACACGGATGGCTCTAAATTAGGGGACAAAGTGGGCTTGGGGTTCTATATTGAAGACCCAGAAACAGAAATATACCACCGTTTACCTAATCATAACACAAGCTTCCAGGCAGAAGTACGAGCAATAACGGAATGTGTAAATTGGATTAGAATAAATATGGCGCCCACAGGGCTTAATATATTTACCGACAGCCAGAAGGCAATTTGTGCGATATCAGGTGATAGAATTAAATCTAAGACCGTATTGGATTGTAAGAAAGCTTTAACTGAATACTCTCCCAGAGGTAAGGTTCACATCATATGGGTACCAGGCCACTCGGGAGTAGCCGGCAACGAAAGGGCGAATGTAATAGCTTTAAAGGGAAGGGAGCTCGATGTAGTTAACCTGACAAACGCAAAACCATTCGACGCAACAAAAGCTGAATTAAAAATATGGATGAGAGAATCCCATAAGGCCTCTTGGAATAATGAAACGGTGGGTAGAACCACAAAGATTCTATGGGGTGACCCTGATGAGAGCAAGACGAGAAATCTTCTCAAAATGAGCAAGTCTGAGGTTAGTATGATGGTACGTATTCTCAGTGGACACACAGGATTACGAGCACATCTATACAAAATTGGACGTGCGAATTCAGACGAATGTAGAGCATGTGGAGAGGACAGTGAAACTCTGGAGCACTTTCTTTGCCATTGTCAGGCATTCGTCGAAGTTAGATCCAAGTATCTTGGAAGTGATGTTATTCCAGAAATAACATTCTTAACCAACACCGATTGGAAGATTCTTAGGAATTACGTCCAGGAAACTGAGTTTCTGAACATGGAAAAATAATACATTCAGTGAACAATTTTTTTTTTTTTTTTTTTTTTTTTTTTTTTTTTTTTTTTTTTTTTCTTGAATTGGAGCGCACAACAGGCCCGATAGTGGCCTAGGTGTATTTCTTCGGATTTGATGTAGTATACATCCTCCTATCAACCTACCTACCTACCTACCTATTACTAAATTACGATATAGATACAAAATTTGACTGAAATGTAGCTTTTATGTACAGAAATTTTACTTAAAGAATTTTTTACGATCGGTCTATACTTGGTCATATCTCCCATACTAGGTCCTTCCCCTAAAAGCGCTTTAACCGTATTTAACTAGTTGCATTATCAATTTGTGTAGAACAAAATTATATATATGTATTTTAAAAATCCTTAAATCTTTCACACACATGCATACATGCAGATTACTAAATATTACTAAGCCCTATAGAAATATAAAGAAAATGGCGTTTGTAATGTTCAATAAATCTTGGAATTGTAATAGATTTAAGTTGTTTAGATCTTGGGATTTTTCTATTTAAGACATGAGAAAACTTATTTCTACAAATATTTGATGAATTAGAAAAGTATTAATATAAAAGTAGCTGGTGGAGAGTATTTAAGATTCGGCTCAGAAGAATATAGCACTCTAACTTGTTTCTGCTGCAGTTTAAGAAAAGTAATACAACTAATGTCCTACATAATATTGAACAATTTGTGGGAAAATTGATATAAATAATACTAATGGATACATATTAGGAATAACTAACATTTACACTTTTAGAAATGAGCAACAATTGTACTATATACAGGAAAAACTAGGTTTGAAACTTAGTTGAGATATTGGGTGGATACCAGTGGAACTTCGTAATAGTTGACAATCATGTTGGCATTTTTTATAGATTATAATTTTTTTTAGCAAAATATAAAAAGTTCTATTAGGAAGCCATTACAAGTACAGATCAATACCTTTTATTTGTTATGAGCATGCATTAAATCAAACGAAAAGGAGGCGAATAGAAAATTGTAGACTCCACTTCAGTTGATGCTTTAACAAAAACCTCAGGAAAAAGAAGTTTATGTATTTATGGCGAAACAAAGATTAATATATTTATATGAAACAATTTAATATGTTTAGATAGTGGTATATTCTGTTCACGAATAATGTTTTCCTACTATTATTTATTTTAAAAAGTTAAATAAATATTACTGGTGTTATTAATATATATAAACTTGAGCACATATTCCTTTGAAACAAAACAGTTCAAATCACATCAAATAATTCCGAAATTGAAACTGAAAACTATCTTATTTTATAAAATTTACGTTTGCTAATTTAAAGTATGTATTATTTTTTAATTTTGTGATATAAATACATATCGTCATCTGAAACAAACGGCCCTAACTAACCAAAAATTTTATTGTTAATTATAATGTATTGCATCAAAACATATGTCCACAAAAAAATTGGACTCCTCCGACCATTGACAAAAAACAAAAGGCCCTATCTACCATTGTCAACTATCCACAGTGGGGCAGAATGGAAATTTTTTGGAAATAAATCTGGCATTTCTAAACGGCTGATCCGATCGGGATAAAATTTGGCGTGAGCGTAGCCAAGGAGTATTCGAGTTTAAGTTTTGAAGATGAACCCTGCAGATGCCCCAGGGACGGCGCTGTGGCGGCTCAAAGTAGGGTACCTACGACATGTAAAATTTTTAAACTCGTGCCATTTTTTTGTTTTTCACCCAAATACAAAGATTTTTATATTTTGTGAAAGCGCTCGACGAGATCTTGAAAAAACATGCTTGGACATACTACTTATCTCTTATAATATCCGAGTTATAGGCATTTAAAAATTTAGTGATACAAAATTTACCATACCTTGGTCCGCCTTTTTTTGAATACCGGGCGTAATTTTGGACCAAATGGACTCAATTTTTTCTTGTTAGTTAGAGAACAAAATTTCCAATAATATACAAAAAATTTCAGATCAATATTGTTTACAGATCCAAAAATATACGTTTTTTAATTTAAACATTCAAAAAATTTTAGATTTTTGGCGTTTTTTTGCCAAAAATGTGTCTTAACTCTTTTATTAATAAAATAAAATTTTTATTAAGAATATATAACAATTTTATAGTTTTCTAAAAGGTATCTTTACGCAGAATGCTTTGGCGTAAAAAACTTGTTCTATTTTTTGAAAATGTTGCCACTGCATCCTTCCGAATATGACCTATTTTTTATCAAAACTTCAACTTTGGGCGACATGTTCTAAAATCCCAAAGCTGGGATCAGAAAACTAAAAGCAGTTTTGGAAACCTCAATATGTTTTCTATTTACTCCAAAAGTATTTTCCCAGCCCTGAAAGAAATGTGGACCCTATGGGCAAAAAAGTAAAAAATCCTATTTTTGGGATTTTCATTCCTATTTTTGGGAATTGCGGGATGCCCTTAGACCTTTTCAATTTTTTTTTCATATTCTTATTTGAAATGACAAATTTAACAAGCGTTGAAAATTTCATTGAGTTTTGTTCATAAATAAAGATTTTATCATATATTACATATTTGTTTAATTTCTAAAACTATGATTTATATCAAAATTTTAATAGGATCGCAGATAGCTACAACAATTTAGTCCATATTTATCCCTTAATATCATTTTTTAGTTAGATATGGAAATTCTCGACCTTTTAGAAAAAATTTCAAGCCAATATCTCAATTACATTCAAAAATATGTTCATTTAAACCTGTGTCCTTTAATTTCATCTTTTTCATATTTTAGTATTAAGTATGACAGCACATATTTAAATCTTATATTTACCTATTTTCTATTTGTTTGCTTATCCTTATAATTGAAAGAAATTTTCAAAAATTTATAACTATTTTTTACCTAAATTTTTTCGACAGATCATTTCGTTCTGTTTCGTTTATGATCATGTAGGTAAAAATATACAGGTAATGATAATTTCGATTCATTCACTAATAAGAAATATCAATGACTGAATTACAGGTTATAGTAATATAGTCCTAAATGTTAATAGGTAGACAATTCGTAATTTTTTACTTTGGAATACCTGTATCGGAAATGACAAGAATTGGCATATAAGTAAACTTCTCAGATTTTAGGTAGGTAGGTAGGTAGGTTGATAGGAGGATGTATACTACATCAAATCCGAAGAAATACACCTAGGCCACTATCGGGCCTGTTGTGCGCTCCAATTCAAGAAAAAAAAAAAAAAAAAAAAAAAAAAATTGTTCACTGAATGTATTATTTTTCCATGTTCAGAAACTCAGTTTCCTGGACGTAATTCCTAAGAATCTTCCAATCGGTGTTGGTTAAGAATGTTATTTCTGGAATAACATCACTTCCAAGATACTTGGATCTAACTTCGACGAATGCCTGACAATGGCAAAGAAAGTGCTCCAGAGTTTCACTGTCCTCTCCACATGCTCTACATTCGTCTGAATTCGCACGTCCAATTTTGTATAGATGTGCTCGTAATCCTGTGTGTCCACTGAGAATACGTACCATCATACTAACCTCAGACTTGCTCATTTTGAGAAGATTTCTCGTCTTGCTCTCATCAGGGTCACCCCATAGAATCTTTGTGGTTCTACCCACCGTTTCATTATTCCAAGAGGCCTTATGGGATTCTCTCATCCATATTTTTAATTCAGCTTTTGTTGCGTCGAATGGTTTTGCGTTTGTCAGGTTAACTACATCGAGCTCCCTTCCCTTTAAAGCTATTACATTCGCCCTTTCGTTGCCGGCTACTCCCGAGTGGCCTGGTACCCATATGATGTGAACCTTACCTCTGGGAGAGTATTCAGTTAAAGCTTTCTTACAATCCAATACGGTCTTAGATTTAATTCTATCACCTGATATCGCACAAATTGCCTTCTGGCTGTCGGTAAATATATTAAGCCCTGTGGGCGCCATATTTATTCTAATCCAATTTACACATTCCGTTATTGCTCGTACTTCTGCCTGGAAGCTTGTGTTATGATTAGGTAAACGGTGGTATATTTCTGTTTCTGGGTCTTCAATATAGAACCCCAGACCCACTTTGTCCCCTAATTTAGAGCCATCCGTGTAGCAACGGATTCCTACTGGTATTTGCTCTAATGTTCCGCTTGACCAAGACATTCTATCTGGGATTAGCGTTTCAAAGTTTCCGACATATTCAGTGTCTGGTATGCGATCAGGCACGTCCGATGAATGTGTATAACCTTCCAATGTGTCCAGTATACATTGATGACGTGTCCTATAACCGTTTTTGGCCAGTTCGCCTAAAGTAAAGAGCCGTTCGGCTGTAAGCGCCGCCTCATATCTTATATATGTTTCAATGGGTGGAATATCTAGCAACGTTTCCAGAGCCTTGGTTGAAGTAGTACACATGGCACCACTTATACCCAAGCAGCATGTACGCTGAACTCCCTGTAGTAGTTTGATATTACACTTTTTGTCCAAAGCAGTCCACCAGATTATTGAAGCATAAGCTAGAATTGGTCTAATTACACTTTTATAAAGCCAATTTGTCATAGTAGGACTAAGACCCCATTTCATGCCTATGGTTCTCCTACATATCGCCCAGCACCGATGTGCCTTGTTGATCCTATCCTCTATGTGGTGTCTCCATTTTAATTTCCGGTCAAGTATTACACCTAAGTACTTAACTTTGTCTGTCACCGGTATCTTCTTGCCCAAGAAGCAAGGTTCAGTATATGTAGAAATTTTTGTCTTTCTTGTGAAAAGACAGATTTCCGTCTTCGCCGGGTTAACATTGAGGCCTCTCGGTTGAGCCCAGCTCAAGGCCGTATTCAGAGCCTCCTCAGCTCTTCTACACAAGTAATTTGGATCCTTTCCCTTTAAAAGTATTACGACATCGTCTGCATAGCAGACAGGTCTAAGTCCTTTCTCGGTTAGGGTCCTTAGGAGGCTATTAATCGTGGTGACCCAGAGTAAAGGTGACAAAATGCCACCCTGTGGTATACCGCGAAATACCTTTTTCCTGATAGTTATATCGTACATCTCGCAGCTTATCCATCTGTTCCTTAGCATGTAGTTGATCCAGTTACGGAGCACCCGGTCAACATAAAACTGGTCTAGGGATTGGATAAGGGTATCAGTGTGCACGTTATTGAAAGCGCCTTCGATGTCAATGCATACTGCCAGTGTATACAGTTTGCTATCGAAAGATTCACTTATGTAGTGGACAACTTCATTTAAAGCGGTCTCCACCGATCGTCCCTTTACATAAGCATGCTGCTTATATTTAAGGCCAGCTCAGCATTTTGACCTCCAAGAATTTCCAGTATACGTTCATTAGCCAGTTTACTGCCCCATCCTTTTATGTAGACAGTGGACTTTAGGAGCACCGGAAGCTCGCTCTTCTTTGCCAGTCCCAGCCTAGCGCCGTCCCAGGGAGGAGGGATACTTTCCACCAAGTTCTTTAGGGTGCTAACACATTGGTGAGATGCCAACCTCATCAACATCACGCCCATGCTGAACTCGCAGCTCTCGCTCTCTATTGGTTGTTTGCCCTTTGAAGCTATTGCATGGTCCACTATCTTATTGTTGACCAGGTCTTCTATTTTACTCTGTTGGTCTATTGGAATTTTGCCTGTCGGATTACCGGCATCGTAAACTGCATAGCAGAGATCGTCCCGGTGCCTACTTCTGGCAACTTTGGCGTAAGATGGCGGCTCTTTACCTTTTCCTCCGTCTAGCTTCTCCTTCCTCGTTTTTCGGGGCTTCTTTTGAGATTCCCTTACCTTCGAGGTTGATTTCGCCGACGTGTTCGTCTTCGGAATATCTGGCTTGGCGTTGTCACCCTTACTCGCAGGATTCTCACTTGAGATTCCTTTGAGTGAAGTATGGCTTGGCTTCGACTGTGTATTAGAAGACGGGGAGCTCTTTTTCTTCTTAGGCTTATTCTCAGTTGTCAACTCCTCGGGTGACCTGATCCTTTTTGCCTCAGATCTTGTGAGAGAGTCCGATTCCTTTGGAGTGTCGTGGGATTGACTAACTATGATTTCCTGAAGCATCTTTTTCAACTTCCTCCTCTGTGCTCCAGAAAGTCTTTTCTTAGTAATAGGTAGTTTAGCTATGCTATCACTCACCTCTTTCACCATTTGCTCTACTTCATCCTTTTTGGGATTTGCTATAATGGTATTATTATTATTATCATCTGAGGATTCAGAGTCGGAACCCTCACCTATATTTAAAGGCTGAGGTAGCTTAGAGCTCTCTCCGAGTACATCCTTCTCTTTCACCCCTATATTTTTGCCAGCGGCATGCTGTACACTTGACGCATTGTCCGCCACGGAGGCCAAGGTACCCACCTCCGTAGTAGTATTCTGCTCACGATTGCAGGATGACGACGACACGTGACTCGCGAGTAGATCAACACTTGCCGCCGGTACTGGGTTATTTAGGCCCTGCACCGTAACTTTTATCTTTTTATTTTTATTTTCCATATTTGTTTTTTTTTTTTTTTTTTTTTTCCAGTTTTTTGGTCCGCGGGGAATATAATATTCCCAGGTGGTGGACAATCTGCCCTCCCTCAGCTTAAGTGAAATTAAAGCTGGGAGAGGACAGATGGTCCATCACCACCCCCTATCCGCCACCCGGGGACGCGCTCGGTAGGAAAAATCTGGAAAACTCCCCCGAGATTTTAAGTACCATATTTAATAAATCTACAATGAAGATTACATTAAAGTACGAAGAGTTGTGTTCCGTTTCCGTGGTCAAAAGGGCCAGAAAGAATTGAAGACATTTCAAATTATATAAAAACTACATATAGTAGAAAAGTAGACAAAACAGGCATATCAAAAATTGAAAACTTTTTAAAACTTTTTGATGTAAAAAGTAAGTCTGTGGATGGAAATCAAAAGAAATTTCGATTAAAATTTTGTAGTTGGATGGAAACTACTACGGAAATCTCAACTTACAACACATCAATAGGAGCGCCTTGCAAGTCATACGAAGACTTATGTTCAAGGTAAAAAAAGAGGGTCACACAAAAACTTTTTTCAATCTCAAATGAGGAAATTGCTGATACATTTAACGAAATGCTGAAAAAGGAAAACCAACATATGGATGTCGTACATATTGTAACTATTCTTCGACTTAAGCGAATTGTGGAAAGTATACCAACTCCAACATCATAATCAAATTTTACTGAAGAGGAAGCAATAGCGCTTATGTTGGAACTGGGTCTCAGTCGAAATAAGTACCAAATATTAAGGAAAGCTCTGCATGAAAAAGGACACAATATATTACCATCATACAAGGCGATCCAGGAAAAAAAAACAAACTATCCTACTAAATCAACAAAAAATAATGAAGAATTGAAAGAACTGAGAGCTGCGGAAAAAAGCAGAATTCAAGAAGAATTTAAAGTTCAGATGGGATTAAACATGACGGTAATACGTCGAGAAGGTTTTTTCGTGATTTTGAAATTACTTCAAAAATAACTGGAATCGACAAGGAGTTGCTTCGAAGAGTTAAAACTATTTTAATGGCACTGAATAGTAAACATAAAATTAATGAAAATCGATTTGGGGAATACACATCTGAAATTTCTAAATTACTTGTATCTCTGTATCCATGGAGGGAACTAACACCAACAGTACACAAAGTATTGTGTCATGGTCAAATAATAATTGAATCGAATATTCTTCCACTTGGAGAGTTAACAGAAGAAGCCCAGGAAGCGAGGAATCGAGATTTTAAGCATGTTCAACTATTCAGCTCAAGAAAATGCTCCAGGCAATCACAGAATGAAGATATTTTTAATAGTTTACTTCTGATCCTGTTCTTTCAACTATGCGAAAAAGATGGATTTGTTATGAAACTCTATCATCTCAAAACAAGGAAGATTTAAAGGACTTATATTACCTTCTGGATATGTATACCGATATGACAGATTATTTTATAGAAAATAAGTAGTGTTAGGAATTAACTATATAAGTAGGTTGTAAGAATTAATTGTATTATGTTTAAGATAAACAGTTCAAATAAAAAAAGCTATTATACTAACTGATGATATTGTATTAAATTGTGTTTTATATTTCGGTGGGCGGGAAAGGTAATTTGTGTGGGTGATTTAGGTGTTGTTGTGCGTGGCTCATAATAAAATTATAATTTTTTTTATTTTATATACAATATTATAATAAAATAATTAACTAAATAATTTTTAAAAATTGTCCAAATATTTTATTCAACACCAAATGTATGTTCTGTCATACTTAATACTAAAATATGAAAAAGATGAAATTAAAGGACACAGGTTTAAATGAACATATTTTTGAATGTAATTGAGATATTGGCTTGAAATTTTTTGTAAAAGGTCGAGAATTTCCATATCTAACTAAAAAATGATATTAAGGGATAAATATGGACTAAATTGTTGTAGCTATCTGCGATCCTATTAAAATTTTGATATAAATCATAGTTTTAGAAATTAAACAAATATGTAATATATGATAAAATCTTTATTTATGAACAAAACTCAATGAAATTTTCAACGCTTGTTAAATTTGTCATTTCAAATAAGAATATGAAAAAAAAATTGAAAAGGTCAAAGGGCATCCCGCAATTCCCAAAAATAGGAATGAAAATCCCAAAAATAGGATTTTTTACTTTTTTGCCCATAGGGTCCACATTTCTTTCAGGGCTGGGAAAATACTTTTGGAGTAAATAGAAAACATATTGAGGTTTCCAAAACTGCTTTCAGTTTTCTGATCCCAGCTTTGGGATTTTAGAACATGTCGCCCAAAGTTGAAGTTTTGATAAAAAATAGGTCATATTCGGAAGGATGCAGTGGCAACATTTTCAAAAAATAGAACAAGTTTTTTACGCCAAAGCATTCTGCGTAAAGATACCTTTTAGAAAACTATAAAATTGTTATATGTTCTTAATAAAAATTTTATTTTATTAATAAAAGAGTTAAGACACATTTTTGGCAAAAAAACGCCAAAAATCTAAAATTTTTTGAATGTTTAAATTAAAAAACGTATATTTTTGGATCTGTAAACAATATTGATCTGAAATTTTTTGTATATTATTGGAAATTTTGTTGTCTAACTAACAAGAAAAAATTGAGTCCATTTGGTCCAAAGTTACGCCCGGTATTCAAAAAAAGGCGGACCAAGGTATGGTAAATTTTGTATCACTAAATTTTTAAATGCCTATAACTCGGATATTATAAGAGATAAGTAGTATGTCCAAGCATGTTTTTTCAAGATCTCGTCGAGCGCTTTCACAAAATATAGAAATCTTTGTATTTGGGTGAAAAACAAAAAAATGGCACGAGTTTAAAAATTTTACATGTCGTAGGTACCCACAGCGCCGTCCCTGGGGCATCTGCAGGGTTCATCTTCAAAATTTAAACTCGAATACTCCTTGGCTACGCTCACGCCAAATTTTATCCCGATCGGATCAGCCGTTTAGAAATGCCAGATTTATTTCCAAAAAATTTCCATTCTGCCCCACTGTGCTATCTTAATAACTGATAGCTTTCACTAGTAAACAATTTGTTTATTTACTACAAATAAATCGCGATGATAGAAACAAACTTTCCAATTTCAATAGTTTTTTGCTTCTTCTATAAAATTTTAAAAATGTTAGGTAGGGCCCTTTGCGTTTTAGGTGACGATATGTACATTGTACATATATGCTTGAAGGTTGAAAAGGAATCCTCACTAAGGATATATAAGAGGTGGGAAACAAATAATTTAATGTGTGTGATTACACATCTATCTCTTTATAAGTGATTCGATAAGAAAATTTTAGTTTTTTTAGCTTTTTTAGATTATTTGAAAAAGGACATTTTTGAGGTAGGCGTAGCCTTGGAAATTTGGAGGATATATTAAGCATATCAAAACTAATGTCTGTACAAAATTTCATTAAGATATGAGATTTTTTCTTTCAGTTATGGCAATATCTAATTTCAGATATTGGAAAAAAAACGCTTTTTGTTGACTAGACAGACCAAACTAATTATATCTCAAAATTTTCTTAGCCGATTTAATATTTTTCAACTGTTTTGGAAAGAGTTTCCTTTGTACTTTTCAAAAAGTACACACACTTTTATATTTTTTAAGGAAATTTGTAAAATAAATATTTAGATGTTCTACGGAAGATAGTTGGGCGACTGTTACGGACCAGACTAACCATGGTATTATCTCTCAGGAAAATTACGCTACTTTTCAATCCGACCGTGCTCAGGGCAATGGGGTGGTGTCCTTGTTTCCCTTGAGAAAGGTTAAGATCCGTCAAAAAAAAATAAATTTAAAAAGATAGCTAGATATACCAATCTTAACCAAAAATAAAATAAAACTCAACTATGAGGAAGAAGATGGATTACTTCCCCATTCTCTACCCTCCCTACCATGCTATCATATTGTCATCGTTTTGATAGCCCTATTTATTATCCTAACTTTCATGGTAATGAATAACACAAAATGTTTAATTTAACATAATGTAGATAAAAAATATCAATGTTTATTAAACAAATTTAAAAGTTACCATTTTTTAAATTGTAAAGTATGTAAAGTTAATAATGAAGTGTAATTAATTATTTGTTAGGTAGTGTATCAGTGTAGTATTAATGTTTATTTAAATATTGAGAATTATATTATTATTAATATTATTTAAGAACTCACCATAATTTTATCCAACGTTGACAGCAGGCCTGATGTACTGTTGAACATAGCTTGATACTTGTTTTATCTAAATCTAATTCTCAAAATTCATATTTTTAAGTTTCGTGTATAAAATTTGAAATTATAAAATTTACATTATATTAAGTTAGGTTTAAGTAAACATTAATAATCAATTATTATAAATATTAAGGTTAAAGGTAAAGAAAAAAATAATTTTTAGAAAGATTAAGAAAAAATGAAATTAGCTTTAAGTTATGGTAATTTTAAGATGAATTAAATAACTTATAGTTGGTTGAATTTAAATAATTAAATTAAAAGTTTATGTCATAATAGAGATTAACATTATTTAGTTAAAATTTTGGGATGAAGTAAAGTTTTCTCTTAGTTTAGCAATAGTAAATTATAATATACTTAGGGCATAATTTTCTGTAAGAACAACGTTTTTGTTTTATTGCTCATCTCGAAAATTTAGCTTTGAAATGTTCAAAATTTAAGATGAATTCTTTTGATGAACTTTTGTTATGAAAACCGCTGATAACTCAATTGAATTTGAATATACGATATTAATCTTAACGGATTAAAACGTCACACGACTAATCACTAAACTAAGTCTAAATAATTCCAATTAATGTTTAAAATCTGATTTATTTGAAAAACAATAACAAAATGTATACCAATCATAAATAGGTCATCCAGATGTTTTAAATATGATTGTTTATAAATTTAGTTTGTAGTTAAATTTCACGCAGTCGGAAGATCAAAAACTGTTTTCTGTTGTATTGTATTTGTCTGTAACAAACATAAACATTACTCAGAAAAGACTAAAAAATGACTATAATATGATTCGGAAATAACTCAAAAACGACCAGTTATTTGGCTCATTAATGACTCAAAAAAGATTAAAAAATGAGTCATAATTGATCAGAAGTGGGGCTCTTAAATGACTCATTTAGAAGAGTCGCGGGTAGGGTACCATTTTCTCCCGACGAATGTATCTTTTATGATAAGAAAATGAGCGCATATATGATCATTTTAATCGTGCAGAAGAGTCATAAATGACTCGAATGTGATCAAAAATTTCAAAAAATGCTAGCTGGGAAGAAATATATTGTCTACCTTTTTATTTAAATGTGTATGTTTTTTATATGTAGTTATGTATGTGCATATGTATATTAATGGACATGCAAGTGATCTTTAAAAAAAAACTTTTCCTTTTCAAAAAGTATTTAGATCTAAAAACTGACAGAAATAGAATTTTTTTTCGTAAAAACAAAAATTTACCAAATCTCTCTTTGCTGAAGTAAAATATCAACGTAAGATATGCAACACAAATATAAGCTTTTTTATTCAAATTGATAATTTTCTTTAGAAATGAGAGAATTGTAAAAAAATGAAAAAAAATATAAAAATTTGTATTTAGATCTTAATATTTTACACATTTCCGTAAAAAATGTATTATTAATCGTAATAATTAAAAATATATTATTTTTAAAACATCACTGTTTTTTTACATTTTTATGTATTTTATGTCAGCTGTTTATAGCTATCACTTAACGTTGCCGAGTGAATTCTATTTTCAACAAGTACATCCGCAACGCAACTTCAACGTTACGGCCAAACTAACGTCTTACACTGGTTTTCGTAAGCCAAAAAGAAATAAGCTGATTCATCACGGAACAGAACGTAGAGACTAACTGAGCCCTAAAATATTCGTTGATTCGGTTTTCTTAATTTTATATTTTTGAGTCAAAAATTTTGACAATAAAAATAAACTTTTAAGAAAAATAAATTTATATGTATGCATATGTATATGGCTTTAATAAATGTTTACTTAGTTCAGATGTATAAATATAACATATAATTTATAATTCCCAGCAAAAACTCGGTAATGGGTTGTACTTCCATAACCACTTACTTTTCATTGACTACCACTTATCGTCTGCATTACTTAGAAGTACTCCATTAATGGCTTTCATATAATCTGATATGGTTAGGTTAGGTTAGGTTGATAGGAGGATGTATACTACATCAAATCCGAAGAAATACACCTAGGCCGCTATCGGGACTGTTCTGCACTCCTTATAATGAAAAAAAAAAAATTCACTGAATGAATTATTTTTCAGTGTTCAGAAACTCAGTTTCCTGAACGTAATTCCTAAGAATCTTCCAATCAGTGTTAGTCAGGAATGTTATTTCCGGAATAAGATCACTTGGATCTAACTTCGACGAATGCCTGGCAGTGGCAAAGAAAGTGCTCCAGAGTTTCACTGTTCTCTCCACATGCTCTACATTCGTCTGAATCCGCACGTCCAATTTTGCATAGATGTGCTCGTAATCCTGTGTGTCCACTCAAAATACATACCATCGTACTAACTTCAGACTTGCTCATTTTGAGGAGATTTTTCGTCTTGCGCTCATCAGGGTCACCTCATAGGATATTCGTGGTTCTACCCACTGTTTCATTATTCTAAGAGGCCTTATGGGATTCTCTCACCCATATTTTTAGTTCAGCTTTTGTTGCGTCGAATGGTTTTGCATTTGCCAGGTTAACTGACTCGAGATCCCTTCCCTTTAAAGCTATTACATTCGCCCTTTTGTTGCCGACTACTCCCGAGTGGGTAGTGCCCATATGATGTAAACCTTACCTCTGGGAGAGTATTCAGTTAAAGCTTTCTTACAATCCAATACGGTCTAAGATTTAGTTCTACCACCTGATATCGCCCTAATTGCCTTCTGGCTGTCGGTAAATATATGTATTAAATATATGTATTATTCTAATCCAATTTACGCATTCCGTAATTGCTCGTACTTCTGCCTGGAAGTTTGTGTTATGATTTGGTAAGCGGTGGTATATTTCTGTTTCTGGGTCTTCAATATTGAACCCCAGCCCCACTTTGTTTCCCAATTTAGATCTATCAGTGTAACAACGGATTCCTACTGGTATTTGCTCTAATGTTCCGCTTGGCCAAGACATTCTATCTGGGATCAGCGTTTCAAAGTTTCCGACATATTCTGTGTTTGGTATACGATCAGGCACGTCCGATGATTGTGTATAACCTTCCAATGTTTCCAGTATACATTGATGACGTGTCCTATAACTGCCTTTGGCCAGTTCGCCTAAAGTAAGGAGCGGTTCGGCTGTAAGCGCCGCCTCATATCTTAAATATGTTTCAATGGGTGGAATATCTAGCAACGTTTCCAGAGCCTTGGTTAAAGTAGTACACATGGCACCACTTACACCCAAGCAGCATGTACGCTGAACTCCCTGTAGTAGTTTGAAAATGCCACTCGTTATATCGTACATATCGCAGTTTATACATATGTTACGTAGCATGTGGTTGATCACGTTACGGAGCACCCAGTCAACATAAAACTGGTCTAGTGATTGGATAAGAGTATCAGTGTGCACGTTATTGAAGGCGCCCTCGATGTCAATACATACCGCCAGTGTATACAGTTTGCTATTAAAAGATGCACCTTTGTAGTCGACAACTTCGTTTAAAGCGGTTTCCACCGAACGTCCCTTTATATAAGCATTCCCGCCTCCATCTGTAAAAATGCAGGGAAAATGCCATCCGGCCCTGCAGTTTTATAGGGAGCAAAGCTCTTGATTGCCCATTTAACCATGTCAGATGTAATAACTATTTCCGTATTAGCCTCCCCTTCCTCCAATATCGGTTCATCTATGTTATTCGATATACCGGTTAGAAGTTTCATTGTCTCCTCCATATCCTCCAGCCTCCTGCCCGTGTCATCGATCATAGATTCCGGCTGAACATGAGTTTTGTATAGGAACTCCGATATGTCATTTACGCTATCTACCTGTTCACAGAAAAGTTTCCAGGAGTCTCGTTTGGCTTTTCGAACAATTTTCTTATATTCACCAAGTTTATTACGATACTCATCCCAGTACGCTGCGGACTTTTTACGCCGTGCCTGGTTAAATAGTTTGCGAAGATTCTTCCCAAGGTTCAGGATCTCCCCGGTTAACCAGGGTTTCTCCTGGGCAGATCTCCGCTCCCACAGAGGGCAGCTGTCCTCAAACGATTCAACCTGGGCATTTGTGAACGTTTCTACTTTGGCGTCTCTATCCTCCTTATTTCGACATTGAAAATTGTCCTGACCTAAACGGTTCTTTAGTAAGGTCCCGAACATTGTGCAATCAGTTTTAGACTTATTCCGAAACTTTATCGGCTTTGGTGGTGGTCTTAATATTTTGAATCTTATGTACCGATGGCCAGAAAATTAGTGCTCGTCCGAAACTCATTAAACCCATTAAATTGTCTTCCAGCGAGTTGGTTTTCACCTCTTTGGACTTGACTCTTCCGGGTAGACAGAAGTTGCTATAAATGCAGTGGGTACTATTGATGGCACTGCGGTGTCCTTATGCAATAGAATATGAGACTGTTTAATCGACACCTTCTCAATTTCCTCGATTTTAGGATTTGGCTCCTCAACATTACCAGTACTTGCTAATGATGCTTTGAGTACCGTCGTAAGAGTTTTAGAGTCTTTTCGGGGCCGGAGCCCTTTCAATCGGCGCTTCCCAATTTTGGAAAGGGCACCTGCACTTTCTTCTGGCGAGTTAGTGGTAACTTCCTCGATTTTAGGATTTGACTCCTCAACCTAATCAGTAGTGGCTACTGATGCTGTGTTCTTACCTTTTTTGTGTCCTTTTCGGGGCTTGTTGTAACAGCCCTTCCAATCGGCACCTTTCCAATTTTGAATATGACAGCTTTAGAAGCGAAGTAAGCCCTATCATTATTCTTGGTAAGACTAGCCATGGGATTCTTGTCCATACCTATTACAAATAGAGTTCCCTCAGGTTCTTCTTTCCTGTAAAAGACATCCCATTTTTCACAGCCAGCTCAGCATTTTGACCTCCAAGAATTTCCAGAATACGTTCATTAGCCAGTTTACTGCCCCATCCCAACTGGAATATGTATTATCAAATATTCATGCATTAATCCAATAATGCCTAGATTTGAGTTTTTTCCCAAAATATAATCGTTTAAAATTTTTCTGGGGTATTATTAACAAATTTGTAAACGTTCAAATTACAATTTTTAGATTTTATTTTAAAAGAAACCAAACTAATTAGTTTTCGCTATCAATCTAGTATTACCGAAAAAAGTTTTATCTGAGAAAAAAATTGTTAAAAATCAACTTATTGTTAGCTTAAAGAAGGAACGAGCCTACAATAAAATTCATATATTTGTCAATGGTTTATTGAAGATGTTTTAAGCTATTTGACGTTTATGAATACGATTTTCCTCAATTTTGCCTAAAATTGTTTAATAAACCTAAAATACGTTCTTATAAATACAGCCATTATTCAGTAGAATTGTTTAACTATAAATGGCCTTTGAGGCTCGGTTATAAAGTTCAATAAATAAATAAATAAATAATATGATTTCTGTTAATATTATAAACACATGAGCAAAATTTTGTGGTTATGCCGATATTTTTACGAAGGTTTTAACAAAAAATCTATTTTCGGGAATATCTACCTTTGTATGGGATCTATTGGGCCGATTGTTTTGGGTTTGAACACAATTGATTCCTGTGCAAAACAAAAAATTTTGGTAGTTTCGGAGAAAACTTTTCATTTTCAATACCAAACTTCATAGGACAATAGGTTTAGTTTTATATCTGAAACAGACAAAAATTATAATAAATTGAAATGTAAATTTTTTATTGTCATATTCTATAACTTTGTAAATAGTTTTTATTTTTGGTTTGATGAAATTAATAAATTGTTTTTTTTTTTTTAATTTTGTTTTATTGCTTTGCTAATGCTACTTTGCAAGGAAATGTGCTTAAGATGGCGTATAGAGCAAACGACTTTTTATTAACGTTAAAAATAGCCCCTTGTAGATGAGATCGGGGTATAAAAAATGTTCCTCAGAATCTCCATTTCAAAAGAAATACATATGTATGTACATATATGGTAAAAAAAATACAAAATCCTATCGAGCAGTTTTTTTGGAAAAATGATGTTAAACTTCAACATCGATTTACTCAGAATGCATTTTAAAGAGCACTTAAATCACCGGGCTACGATGTATTTTTCGGACTGATTTTTTGAAAATCCGAATTATTAATGCTAATATAAATATCATGTATACAAAAAATTCAAATACTTTTGTGAAGCTATTTTATGCACTTAAAAAAAAGCTAAATTAGTTTTTTAATTTTTTTAAAATGTGGTATAAAATGTCTGTCTGGACAACATAATAAATGTATTTTTCTCAGAAAATCTATTATAAAATGATGTTTGGTTTCATAATACATTAAATTCGAATACTTATGTGAGACACTGTTTGTATATAATTATATTTTAACTATTACACTTTAGGTCCATTCGTAATTCAGCTCTGGGTGGATAAAGACCTTCGCGCGTCATTACCATTATCCTTCTTCGCTGCCTTCGAGAGTTTTGCGTTTCACTCTCGCATTGGTTTAGTGCGTGGCGTCGCATAGCTGTACCATGTTACGGTTCTTCGAAGCTTCATGCATTTTATTTGATAACCAAACAAAACACTTTTAAGATTTTGATGGAGACCAATAAACTCAGGAGCGGAGTTCGGGAGTTCCAGCTTCCTATACGAAGGTATAGGTCGGATTGGCAGTTCTGGGACGAGGCTCTATTAGGCGAAAGCCGTAATTGGTGATGACATTATGAATATTTCGAGGCCAAATAATCCCTCCTTAGTGGTATCATACTGTTAAGGGGGCAACTTAAAATTAAAACAAACAAACACTTTAGGTCGAAAACCTCTGTTGTTAGCACCTTGTTTGTTTTTATACATACATATATACATACAGTAAATCAACTAAGTTTCTTGGCTACCTTTTTTTAAAAGAATTTTTTTTCATAAATAAAATTCGAAAAAACAGGTAAAAAGAAATTTATGTTTTCCAATTAAAAATAGAGATTGTGTGAAATGGGAAAACCAAGAAAAAAATATTAAAATACAATTGTTGGTGCATTTGTTGTTGCATTTTATTATTTTTCATCAGAATTTGCAGGTCAATAAAGTATTTTGCATTTTAGAATTCGAGTTAATTTCGTTGGGTTTTTCAAATTATTTTTTAATTACTTTTTTTACTAAAAGGACGCGTGTTATTTTTCAATTGTAATTTGCAAAAATCATATCCTCATTGTGTGAAACTGTGAAGTTATTTGCCTTAAAAATGTTTAAAGGAAAATAATGAGGCAATTTCAATATAAAAAATTAGTTTAGATTTCTAGAACAGGTGTAAATCAATGAAATATAATTATGAGATGTTTAATCAATATTATTAAAAAATATAAAATAGAGTAATTGATAAAATGATCCAAAGAAAAAACGCACTGAGTGGTCTTTCAAAATCTTTAACTGCCAAAGGGAGGCGACTTGTATCCAAAGAAAACCATTGGACTCCTGGTTTATCTTCTCCAAAATCCATATACGAACTAGGAGGAACACTATGGTTACATTTAGACCTCTAAACATACCTTAGGTTGCTTGGAACCAATGTAAAGTGAACTGTCGTGTAGTACAGGAAAAATACTTAATTAAGATATTTTAAAATAGAGGTGGTTATCATCACCTAAGGTCAACAAAAGCAATATTTTTCAGCTAATACACACACTTATATATATTTAGAACCAAATCAAGAATAACTATCCAGATCCAAATACGCCTTCTGTATCTTATTCATAAAATAAAGCGTTTAAAATATGAGGTTGAAAATCAAGATTTTAGAATGTAATAGTTCTATAGTGGTATATGATGATGTCCCCATACTTAGAGTGGCTAGGATGGTACTTAGTGTTAGATTTATTGAATAAGAATCAATATTCTACAATTCTAAATAAAATTTACACAGTACTCCCCAAATAGATGAGGTTTCCGTAATGTAGTTTTTGTTTATCAATACAAAATGACCAAAAACCTAGATTATTTTTGTTATAATATATAGATTTATACCCCACTAAACATTTTTTCTAGATCCAAATCCATTGATTATCTAATATATCATGTATCCAATTCAAAATTACTTATTATTTTCGAAATTAAATCAAAGAAACGATAGATTTGATGTGAAGTAAAATATTGATAAATAGGTATATAGGATAATAAATCGGTTAAGAAATGTCCAAACTTAGTCGTTCCACTACTAAAATATCTAAAAAATGTTATTCTAATACATAGGAGTAATAAAAATATTAAATTTTATAAAATAATGCAGCAATATTAAAAAAATTAACAAAAAACCTAAAAAAGCAAAATACTTTATTGGCCTTAAAAAATATCAAAAATCTCATTAATTAATGTCACGATTTTACTTTTTTTTCTTGGTAGAAAATTAAAGTATAAGATATTCTTTAAAAAATACAACAAACAAATTGCTTTATTTTGCTAAAAATAATTATTCAGATAAAGATTTTTCTTAATATTTATAAAATTTTACATAGGCAAATTACTTAATTGATTCACTGTATATAAAAACAAACATACAGTGTCTCTCATAAGTATTCGAATTTATGTAAACTATGAAAAGAAACCAAATTTAATAATATATTTTGTGTACAAAAAAAAAAATTAATTTGTTATATTGTCTAGACAGTCCTTAGGTTTGATATCACGCTTTTTTAAACTTGAAAAATTTACATTTACTTAAATTAAATTAGCTTTTTTTTAAAAAAGTCCATAAAATTGTCTCACAAAAGTATACGAATTTTTCCTGTTGTTCATATTTGAGCATATTATACGAAACACAAATTTTAGAATCGACTGGTTTTCAACCGAAATGATATACATATTTTCCCTTATTTTTTCAAAATGGACTTTATTTATTTATTCAAATGTAATACATGTAGCCACTTGGCCAATAAAAATTATATTCTATTATCTATGAAAACATCCATTCCTCCTAACGACCCTTACAAATACATACTTATATGAAATATAAAAATAAGATAAACAATGTACCCTAGTTACACTGTGTGGCACTCAAATACACTCATTACGCGTTATAATGCTTTTTATAGACCTAGATGAGATCATTTTACAATTTTTAGAATCTTCAATATTCCCTAAAAATCGGAAGATATTGGGAAAAAAAAACGGTTTTTGTTGACTAGACAGAAAAAAAAAATTATATCTCAAAATTTTCTTAACCGATTTAATATTTTTCAACTGTTTTGAAAAGAGTTTCCTTTGTCCTTTTTAAAAAGTATACACACTTTTATATTTTTACGGAAATATGTAAAATATTTAGATCTAAATACAAATTTTTATATTTTTATTTAGGGTATATTGAAGATTCTAAAAATGGTAATCTACTCTACTAGACCAACCAACTTCACTAGGTCTCGCGATGAGTGTATTGATTTTTTGTAATTTTGTCACACCGTGTTATCAGCCAAAATTGTTGGATTGAAACAGATCAAGGATCCTTAGCTTGAAGGTCATTACTGATAATGTAAAAGAACGTAAATTCCTGGGTAATAAATTCCAAATACGAGCAGATTGTACAAGTGATTGTTCACATATTGAATTATGTATAGCAGATATAATAATTTGTGGATTCCGAATAAATCTTATAAGTAATATTTTTTTGTACAATATTTTTGGATGCATTTTTTTTTGCTCAAAATAAATCTTACACCATTGCCTTTATGAACTTTGAGATTACTTTAAAAAAATAAATTATTGGAAAGAATGAATAGTTATTTGAACTTCTTTGGACAATTTTTGCTAGGACCAATAGGTGAAAAGTTACACTCATTTGAATAAAACCCTGTATGACCAAAATGTTAACACACTCTGACTCCGGAATTTCTTGGCCGATAGGGCTGAAAATGTGTCTGGCGTACTATCCCATAGTACTAACCTTGGCGAAAATTTCATCGAAATCGGAAGACATCGATTTTTAAAGTTGGGTCACTTGACACGAAATCCCCCTTATTTATTTTCGTACTCTGCTACTCTTCTATATTATAAAACAGTTTTACAAACACATTTTTTCTGACTTGAATGGCAATTTTATTATGATTATTATTATGACATAAAATTTAACTGGTTATTTGATTATGAAGCTGCAGATTTTTCTACTAATTTGGACATTAACTTCTGTTCTTTGGCTTTGCGTTTTGCTTCTTTTTGTTTCTTTTTATCCTCTCTTTCCTTCTGCTCTAACACCTCCTTAAACCTTTCATCTCTGGGATCGACTTTATAACCAAAATGCCTGCGAACTTCTTCTATTAACCGTTCTCTTTTTTCCTTAGCCGCAAGAGCATCTGCCTCCTTCTTCATTATTCTTGCATTTAGTTCCTGCTTCCATTGCTCTAGTTTTTCAAGCTTTTTGTTGATGTCCTCTTCGCGCTTAAGTATTTCATCAGCTTTGCACTTTTGTTGGAACTTATATTTGCTAATCATTGACTGTACTGTTTCTGGCTCAGCCAATTTCTCATAACGAGCTTTAGATATATTGTCACCTTTCGTACTGAAGCATATACGGGGATTTATTCCGCTACTGGATCCATAACGTCCAAAAGTTTTTCGTTGATATTTTTCGGTTAAATGGATCCAGGAATTTGGTTCCTTGTATGGACATTTGTTGTGAAGCACATTTTGATGTTGATTTAACAGACCGGATTTATTGCAGTCGATGACTACCTGATTTCGTACGGCAATATCACCATTTTCATTATTCTCCGTCGTTCCTGGAAAGCTCGAAAGTTTTCGTTGATGATTTAAAACAATCACTTTTGCTTTATTATTTTGCCGTATTATTAAATTAAACATGTTGAGTAACAAATATTTTTAATAATCAAGTGTGATCATCCAATATTTGGGTATTTAGTATCCAACAAGGTATATTGATTATAAGGTAGTGTTAACAGACCAGCTGATTGTTTTTGCTAATACCAAGGCGAATTCATATAAGGTGGTATTATTCAATCAGCTGATAATTTTTTTCTTAATTCGCCTGGTTTACGTAGCTGACAAAGTTTGTTATTGTTTACATTTTATATTTAAAAATGTCCGTTAAACGAGAAAAACTTCGTTAATATTTTGAATTATTTATGTAAAAAATCTGAAAATACCAAGCATCTCGTAAACAAATATCATTTTATTTAAATAATGGCATAATTGGTTTGTATACAAATATGTTATTTAAGAAATATATTTTTTTTCTATTAAATGTTAACATATTACACAATATTGTTTTATATTTTATATTAAAATTGTGTAGATAACGTGATTAACTAAAAAATCTCTTCCGGAACACTTTATATAAAGAAACACATATGAAGAATTTAGCCGAACAGCGGCAGCTTACTATTACATATGGCTTAATTTTGAAATCTATTAAATGTTAACAAATTAAACAATATTGTTTTATTATGTAGATAAAGAGATTAACTAAAAAAAGTCTGTTCCGGAACGCTTTATATAACAAAATCCATATGAGGTATTTACCCGTCCGGCGGCTGCTACATTATGGCCAAATATTGAAAATTACTCCGCCGGAGTACAATTATACATTCGCAAGAAATATTCATTCATTCGTAATATAATATTTTCATGAATATGTACTATTTACCCGTCCGGCGGCTGCTACATTATGGCCAAATATTGAAAATTACTCCGCCGGAGTACAATTATACATTCGCAAGAAATATTCATTCATTCGTAATATAATATTTTCATGAATATGTACTTTTTTATGTTTATTTTTCACAAAAAATTAAGTTTTACTTAACTTCAGGCACTCACTTCAATTTTGCAAATTAATCTGCCGGAATAGAATTTTTCGTTTGAAACAAACATTATTCAATTCAGAATATATTTTCCTCACAAATTTTAATATCTTTATCATTATTTTTTAATAAAATATAAACATTTTACAAAAAATTTTCATCAAATGAATTCGCCATCCTTAAGGTTTTTGACATCTACGTAAACCAAATGCAAAAACAAAATACATGAAAAGTGTTGTTGTTGCAGAACTGCCACCACCAAGGCGAATAGACTATAAGGTGAAGTCCATGGCGAAACTAATAAGGTGAAGTCATTTCAACAGCTGATTGTTTTTTGTCCATGGAAATTTAGCCCGAAGTTGTCAAACTCAATATAAAAAAATTCTCTCTCAAACCCGACGCTGTCAAACTACATATATAAAAAATTTCATGAATTCGCCACAAAATGAAATGACTTCACCTTATAGTCTATTCGCCTTGGTGAAGTCATTTCATTTTGCGGCGAATTCATGAAATTTTTTATATATGCAGTTTGACAGCGTCGGGTTTGAGAGAGAATTTTTTTATATGGAGTTTGACAGCTTCGGGCTAAATTTCCATGGACAAAAAACAATCAGCTGTTGAAATGACTTCACCTTATTAGTTTCGCCATGGCCACCTCCTTATCTGAATTCGCCTTGTAATATGCCATGGCACTCACCAGGGTGCACTCAATTGAAGTCAATTCAACAGCTGATCACTCATTTTTTTTATTTGAGGTAGATACAAGTGTCAAAGTACACCATTTAGAGTTGCCACAATCCGAAAAAATATGTTCATCTATCTAGGGATTCATTACATTTTTAGGACAAAAAATTAATGAATAAATTTTATATTAATTTTAATCCATAGTAAATTTATTCGAAATACTCAAAAATTGCACAAACTATTTGTCTTAAATATGCATCTATTTTATCAATTATAGGGAACTTTTTACTAATTAATTGAGGGTACAAACATCCCACAATTTTAAATAAAATTATTAAAACTCGATTTTATCATAGATATCTTAATTTTTAACAACTTTCCATGGTAGTGGTTTGGTCACATTTCTATAAAGATCATTATATATTTCTTATACGACAATATACGGTATTATAAGTTCCCAATATTGGCAGATAAAAAATAATATTATACATATTAATTTGTATTTTTGTTACTACTTACAATTTTGTAATCTAATACTAATTTTTTGTTATTTTAATTGATAATTTATTTACTTTTTTAATAAGTAAATAATAAATAATATTCTACCCCCTTATTCACAAACAACATTTTTATTTTATAAAAGGTTTATAAAACAAAATTTCCATACAAAATACCGTTTATAAAATAAAAATTTTGTTTGTGAATAATTTTTCAATTCATGTATAATTTTTAATAAATTTTATCTTATAATACATATTTACTTTACGTGAAGAGATTTTTGGGCATGTGGGATTGTCTTTTTTTAAGGTAAATTAAATAAAAAACACGGTGGCAACATGTACATTTTTTGACAGAAGTATCTACTTTTGTTGTTTTAGTAGAATTGACTTCACCTTATAAGTGCACCCTGGCACTCACGGTATACTTAACAAAGTACCATCACTTGGGAGCAACCACACGATTGTCAAATTTTTTTTATATGGAGTTTGACAAACGTGCGGTTTAAAGCGCCTTGGCGACACATCAAATTGTTTGATTCAAACGGTAAGTTTTTTGATTGTATTAGTAAAAAAACTCACACCGCATATATACATGTGAGTTTTTTCACTAACACAATCAAAAAACTTACCGTTTGAGTCAAACAAATTTGATGTGTGGCCGTGTCGCTTAAGCCTGCATTCAAGTCTAAATTGTAAACAATGATCAGCTGGGCCAGCGATGTCACCTTGTATTCAGTACACCCTGATGGCACTGATGTCAAAAACAATAATTACGGCGAATTCATTTAATGAAAATATATTGTGAAATTTTAATATTTTATAAAAAGTTTACCCTGAGTTGAATAATGTTTGTTCCAATGTAAAATTCTACTCCGTAGATTAATTTTGAAAAACTTAAATATGGCGCCCACAGCGCTTAATATATTTACCGACAGTCAGAAGGCAATTAGGGCGATATCAGGTGATAGAACTAAATCTAAGACTCTCCCAGAGGTAAGGCTTACATCATATGGGTCCAGGCCACTCGGGAGTAATCGGCAACGAAAGGGCGAATGTAATAGCTTTAAAGGGAAGGGAGCTCGAGGCAACTAACCTGACAAACGCAAATCTATTCGACGCAACAAAAGCTGAACTAAAAATATGGGTACGTACATATGTCACAGATATTCACTGCATGCTTAAAATTGGCATATACCCCAGTTAAATGGCAGGATCCAAGGGTAATATTTATACCCAAACCAGGGAAACCTAGCTATGCGACACCTAAGTCCTATCGACCGATAAGTCTTACGTCCTTCCTACTTAAAACCTTGGAACGGATAGTCGATAGCATGGTTAAAAGCAGCATACCATACAATACCTTAAATATAAGTAGCATGCTTATGTAAAGGGACGATCGGTGGAAACCGCTTTAAATGAAGTTGTCCACTACATAGGTGAATCTTTCGATAGCAAACTGTATACACTGGCGGTATGCATTGACTTCGAAGGCGCTTTCAATAACGTGCACACTGATACCCTTATCCAATCCCTAGACCAGTTTTATGTTGACCGGGTGCTCCGTAACTGGATCAACTACATGCCAAGGAACAGATGGATAAGCTGCGAGAGTTATTTCGCGGTATACCACAGGGTGGCATTTTGTCACCTTTACTCTGGGTTACCACGATAGTAGACTCCTAAGGACCCTAACCGAGAAAGGACTTAGACCTGTCTGCTATGCAGACGACGTCGTAATACTTTTAAAGGGAAAGGATCCAAATTACTTGTGTAGAAGAGCTGAGGAGGCTCTGAATACGGCCTTGAGCTGGGCTCAACCGAGAGGCCTCAATGTTAACCCGGCGAATACGGAAATCTGTCTTTTCACAAGAAAGACAAAAATTTCTACATATACTGAACCTTGCTTCCTGGGCAAGAAGATACCGGTGACAGACAAAGTTAAGTACTTAGGTGTAATACTTGACCGGAAATTAAAATGGAGACACCACATAGAGGATAGGATCAACAAGGCACATCGGTGCTGGGCGATATGTAGGAGAACTATAGGCATGAAATGGGGTCTTAGTCCTACTATGACAAATTGGCTTTATAAAAGTGTAATTAGACCAATTCTAGCTTATGCTTCAATAATCTGGTGGACTGCTTTGGACAAAAAGTGTAATATCAAACTACTACAGGGAGTTCAGCGTACATGCTGCTTGGGTATAAGTGGTGCCATGTGTACTACTTCAACCAAGGTTCTGTGAAACGTTGCTAGATATTGGAAGGTTATACACATTCATCGGACGTGCCTGATCGCATACCAGACACTGAATATGTCGGAAACTTTGAAACGC
Organism: Lucilia sericata; assembly: GCF_015586225.1. NCBI lineage: Eukaryota > Metazoa > Arthropoda > Insecta > Diptera > Calliphoridae > Lucilia > Lucilia sericata. Next base: position 1,599,971 of record NW_023994046.1, read on the forward strand.
TAATCCCAGATAGAATGTCTTGGCCAAGCGGAACATTAGAGCAAATACCAGTAGGAATCCGTTGCTACACGGATGGCTCTAAATTAGGGGACAAAGTGGGCCTGGGGTTCTATATTGAAGACCGAGAAACAGAAATATACCACCGTTTACCTAATCATAACACAAGCTTCCAGGCAGAAGTACGAGCAATAACGGAATGTGTAAATTGGATTAGAATAAATATGGCGCCCACAGGGCTTAATATATTTACCGACAGCCAGAAGGCAATTTGTGCGATATCAGGTGATAGAATTAAATCTAAGACCGTATTGGATTGTAAGAAAGCTTTAACTGAATACTCTCCCAGAGGTAAGGTTCACATCATATGGGTACCAGGCCACTCGGGAGTAGTCGGCAACGAAAGGGCGAATGTAATAGCTTTAAAGGGAAGGGAGCTCGATGTAGTTAACCTGACAAACGCAAAACCATTCGACGCAACAAAAGCTGAATTAAAAATATGGATGAGAGAATCCCATAAGGCCTCTTGGAATAATGAAACGGTGGGTAGAACCACAAAGATTCTATGGGGTGACCCTGATGAGAGCAAGACGAGAAATCTTCTCAAAATGAGCAAGTCTGAGGTTAGTATGATGGTACGTATTCTGAGTGGACACACAGGATTACGAGCACATCTATACAAAATTGGACGTGCGGATTCAGACGAATGTAGAGCATGTGGAGAGGACAGTGAAACTCTGGAGCACTTTCTTTGCCATTGTCAGGCATTCGTCGAAGTTAGATCCAAGTATCTTGGAAGTGATGTTATTCCGGAAATAACATTCTTAACCAACACCGATTGGAAGATTCTTAGGAATTACGTCCAGGAAACTGAGTTTCTGAACATGGAAAAATAATACATTCAGTGAACAATTTTTTTTTTCTTGAATTGGAGCGCACAACAGGCCCGATAGTGGCCTAGGTATATTTCTTCGGATTTGATGTAGTATACATCCTCCTATCAACCTAACCTAAAAATATGGGTGAGAGAATCCCATAAGGGCTCTTGGAATAATGAAACAATGGGTAGAACCACGAAGATCCTATGGACACACAGGATTACGAGCACATCTATGCAAAATTGGACGTGCGGATTCAGACGAATGTAGAGCATGTGGAGAGGACAGTGAAACTCTGGAACACTTTCTTTGCCACTGCCAGGCATTCGTCGAAGTTAGATCCAAGTATCTTGGAAGTGATGTTATTCCGGAAATAACATTCCTGACTAACACTGATTGGAAGATTCTTAGGAATTACGTTCAGGAAACTGAGTTTCTGAACACTAAAAAATAATTCATTCAGTGATTTTTTTTTTCATGATAAGGAGCGCACAACAGGCCCGATAGTGGCCTAGGTGAATTTCTTCGGATTTGATGTTGTATACATCCTCCTATCAACCTAACCTAAGTTAGGGCCCAAAATTATGTAAAATTAATATTTTTGTGGAAAATAAACATAAAAATTTTAAAATTTAATGAAAAATTATATACCGAATGAAAGAATCTTTGTTGTAAATGGAAAATTCTACTCAAGCGGAGTAATTTTTTAGATTTACAAGTTGTCAGCTGCCGCCGGACGGGTAAATACCTCATGTGGGTTTTTTATATAAAGTGTTCCGGAACAGACTTTGTTTTGTTAATCGCTTTATCTACAAGGTGTAAATATAAAATATAAACCAATATTGTCTAATTTATTAACATTAAATAGAAAACATGTCGTGTGCCCCTGTGCTTGAACAAACATAAGTAGTTGGTAACGCCAAATGTCAGTTGACATTTAGAAAAAAATGAAGCAAAAGAAGAATAACAATAATAAATACTTTATGAGGAGTTTAAATAGCTGAAATAAAAAGTATATAAAAATGAGGAGAAATTTTGTGGCGTCCCGAAGGTGTCTTGGGGAACCAAATTTAAAGTTTCGTTCCTTTTCTTTTTGGAAACACCTAGAGGTAAGATGTGGTAACGTGGCTATCAAATTATAAGAGGAAATAAAACTAAACAAGTGGCTTTAAATAAAGAAAAGTTAAGTTTTATTAAAGCCAGAAAATTTAAAAGTTAAATACTTAAAAATTTAAAACTAGAAGTTTAAAACTAAAAGATATTTTAAAAGTTAAATACTTGAAAACCTAAAGCCAAAGTTTAAAACTAAAAGATAATTTTTAAAGTTAAATACTTAAAAACTTAAAGCTAAAATTTAAAACTAAAAGAAAATTTTAAATTGAAAAGTTAAATACTTAAAAACTTAAAACTAAATGGTTAAAACTTAAAACTAAAAGATTAATAGCACAGGGCCAATGTACGCGGCATGCTGCTTCAAGCGGCAACAGCATTACAAGCTTTAATAAAATTAATGTGTTTACAAAATCTTCCATATAAAAATATTGACACAATAGGAATATTTTGATTTGGCAATGATGAGTGATGCGGCAATGCGGCAAAGTTGAATATTGTTCAACTTTTCCGTACGGCCGCTTGAAAATCAATTGTCATAAAATTTTTTTATTTTAACATTTTGAAAATTAACAAAAAGGAAAAAATAACAAATTTTAATACAAAAAACGTTAAAAAAAAACAAATAAAAATTATATTGAAATTAATTTGTGTTATTTTTAAATTGAAAAGTGATTCATTTATATATTTTTGTGCTCAACTGATTCCGCGTGCATTGGCCCTTCACGAAAATTTTCGAGCGGACCTTAAAACTAAAAGAAAATTTAAAAGTTAAATACTTAAAAACTTAAAACTAAAAGAAAATTTAAATGTTAAATACTTAAAGACAAAAAAAAAACTAAAGCTAAAAGTGTAAAACTCAAGAACTAAAATTTGAAAAGAAAGAACTAACTATAAAACAATTAAACAATCAGTAAAGCCAAAGCCACCTCTGACACGTCCAACGAGGGATCCAACAACAGTAACATCATCCCTTTCCAACACCGAAGAGTCCTGGTCGCCAGACCAGACGGACAACCTGAAAAGAAACATATACATATGTATTTCCTTTATTAAAAGGAAAATTTTAAATAAGAACTATTATAGCTTATAGTCAGGGCATTTATCTATTTAGCTCGTTAAGAATTCATTCCCTTATCGAAGTGGATAAGGTGCGCGACATAGGTTCCACAATTTGAGCTCAAATTAGGTCCCATCGATGACGTAAAGTCTGGTTTAGACCTTCTACCAAGTTATGTATGAATGCCACAGCTAAAAGTCTAGATAATAGATAAGAATGAAAGAGAATTCCGGTAAAGTAGCATACATATACATTAGAGTGCTCCAAAAAAAAAGAAGTTGAGAAATTTGCCCGCAAAATTATTTTAAGTAACAAAATGGTTTTTTAGAATGTATCCCAAAAAAAGTAATTTTTTTGTCACATTTCGAATTTATGTGCTGTGAGCCACGTTAATGGCCTGGGCAATAACTTTCAAAATTTTCAAGCAATTTTTGTGTTTTATATCTTTCCGAAATGCTTACTTTGTGCACATTACGATTCCTTTACAATAAAGTTTAAAATTTATTACTAAATGGCCAAATTTTAGCAAAAACTGAAAGAAATCGATATTTCCCCCTTGTAAATGCACTTGGAAACTTCAGAGCCGTTACGGCACCTGTTAACGTTATCCAATCGGCCTGTTTTGTATGACATAGTTTTACAACCCATAGAACAATTCTAGGGGTGGGGACGGCCTATCAGACAATTTTTTTCCTTCATACATGCTTGAATCCCTCTAATATACATATATGATTTTTTTATAATGCCGATAACTTGGAGAAATAGCGCTTCACCTACTTATAATATTATATAAGCAGTTTCAGTTCCTATAATTAAATTAATTTGTTGCTATTACTTTTGTTTTTTTATTTTTAATTAATTCCTACATATTAACTATTTACCCGACAAAAAAATTTTGCAGTAGTGCAAAGTTAATGTAAGTATCATGACTTCTTTAATAACAGTGCTAACACAACTCATTCTAAATGACTTCCCAAATTCAGCCTATTCCGCAGTTAAAAATTCCTTTAAAACTTCAAAAATTAATTGAGATTGTTAATTTAATCAAATGAAATTTATGTGTTACTAGCTCGCTGCCCGCTACTTCGTTAGCGATACATTTTTGGTTTTAAATCAAGGAGTAATGATATACATATGTATATCTTTAATAGAAAATATATATATTTTACCTCATAATGTTTAAATTAATTTTATCATCCCATCATAAATATGGATCGAGTTAATAATATTTAGATATAATTAAATTAATATAACAGATTTTAAGCACTTACTTTATGTATTTGTAATTTCACTCGAAAGAAAATATGGTTTTATAATTTAGTTTGAATGTAATATTTCATTAACAAACAGTGGCTTCTTATTACTGATTTGTTACTTGATTGTGAATTAAAATCGATTATATTTACAGTGTCTCTCATAAGTATTCGAATTTAATGTATTATGAAAACAGACATCATTTTATAATAGATTTTGTGGGAAAAATAAATAAATAAATTTATTATGTTGTCCAGACAGTCCTTAAATTCTATGCCACATTTTAAAAATTAAAAAAAAAAATATTTACATAAACTAATTTAACTTTTTTTTAAAAAAGTGCAAAAAATAGCTTCACAAAAGTATTCGAATTTTTTGTATAAATCATGTTTAGATTAGCATTATGAAGTAAAAATAAATAATTAAAATGAAATTAATGTTTTGTATAGTAGCCTTTGTTTTTAAAAACAACTTCCAAGCGTCGTGGGACCGTTTCTACCAATTTATGGAATAGTTCTGGCGTTATTATGTCCCATTCTTCATGCAAAGCAACCGTATGGTGGTTTTAGAGGATAATGAGTGATTTAAAAGTTGTTCTTGTAAATATAACCACAAATTTTCAATGGAGTTTAAGTCCAGACATTAACTCCATTGAAAATTTGGTGAAAGAAGATACTTAGTGTTGTTAATGATCAACATTTTCACGTACCAGGTCGTGTATTTTGGATCGTTTTTCTGTTGAAAAATAAATTGAATGGGTTGTAGCCCCATTTTGGTGGTACTAGCATGCAAATTCTGCTCTAAAATTGACAAGTGGACCTTCTAGTCTATAATTACAATAATAAATTTTAGCAGTCCAACACCGTGGACGGACACAGAACCCCAAAATATGGCAGAGCAACTTGGGTCCTTTAAAATTGGTTTTAAGTTAGATAATTCCAAGGCATCTCCAAGCTTTCGCCATATCATTTGACGACCATCAGAGCCAAAAATATTATATTTGTTCTAATCGTAGAAGATAACCTCCTTCCAGAATCCAATATTCTTACTTATGAGTCTATTTGCGGAGTCAAGACACTTAACATCGATTAACTTCGATATATGAGCGGTTTCCACCTTGGTACTTGACCATGCGAATTATTGCTCCCTAGTACTTTGCGCACAATTTCGACACTAATTTTTATTCACAGGACTGTCATGAGTTCGTTGTTAATTTTTGGAGCTGATAGATGAAGGTTCTTTCGGTATTTCTTCAGTATTTCTCTGTCGTCCTGTATTGACAGCAGTTTTGGACGACTTGATAATGGTAAATACTCGATGGAATTCTTTGTTCCATGCGTGTAATGACAAAATATATTGTCGATGGGAATCTATCAACCATTTCCTATATATATTTAATTGATCGGCCTTGTTTATACAGATATAAATTAATTTTTTAATTTGAATTGATCAACTCTTTTTCTTTGAACATTTTAAGCGCTTACACAGGAAGGATTTACAACATAATTATGCAAATTTCCAAAAAATATAATGTTAAATATTCCATATAACCACTACCTGCATAATGGGTTAATTAATGGGCAATAAAACACGTGTTCAAGGATTCTAATAAAGTTCTTAGAAAAAATTCGAATATTTTTGCGCAGTACCTGAAATGACCCTTTTTGGGTTTTTTCCATTTTCTTGGAAACCATTAATGATTTTTTATTACTTTTTTCTTGTATTTTGTAAAAATAATATAAATTAATAAAATTTCATTAAAAAATTTTAAATACTATTATTATTTTTAAAGTAGCATCATACAATAACACAGTAATTCATAAAAAATAATAAATTCGAATATTTATGTGAGACACTGTATGTATGCACCTTCAAAATGATAATTCAATAGTGCTAGAGTTTACTTTTTTAATTCCTTGATGGGAGTGATTGAGATGTTCCTATAGAATTATTTATTATTTTCTACTGTTACATTATAAATTAAAAAGAACCTTACCTAATTCCATTTGTAAATTGTCTTGGTAGTACTTTTATTTTGAAAATTCCAATTTGACAGTAGGGATTATTAACAGTGGCTTGGTTTGTTTTAAGGCGGTAGTTGATGGTAGTAATTGGAATGATATTTTAAATTATTTTTAACAAATTTTCAGCATAGGAAAGTTGTTAACGACAAAGAATCACCAAACACGAAGGACTTCATTTCACTTATGCTGGGGGTAAGTAGAAGGTATTTGCGTTATTTTGTAAGTTAGCTAAGTTGTTAACGACAACGAAGAATTTCTTGATAGACTACATTAGTAGTTTTTGGGTGAATAATTGGGTACATTAAGACATTAGTTAGTAGTACTAATTGAAAAAATATTTTCAACCGTTTTTCAGTATGAGCACGTTCTGTACGATAATACTGATATCATGGTAAAAATATCAAGGTAGTGTCATTTCTCTCTCTCAAAAATTTGTTTGAAGTTTACTGGTATTTTATGAAATTTGTATTTTGTAAATAAATAGAAAAATCGTTGCCACATATGAAAAAGGGGGAAACTAGTTTTTAAGAAGGATGTTTTTTAATAAATAATTTCTTTATGGACCACATCAGAGATTTTTGGGTAATGGGAGTGAATAATTGGAAGGTTGGCATTTTTTCCTATAACATACTATTATTTTTCATTAGATGGTTAAATATGTTAGATTATATATTTAAAAACGTTACCTTAAGTTTACTTGAAATAAAATGGAAGTATAACTTTCAGTTTGACTTTAGGGATTCATTAACAATAGCTTGCGATAATGATTTGAGTTAGGATATTTGAATAATTTAATATAGGTAAGTTCTTAACGGCAAATGTAAGATCACCAAACACAATAGAATTCTCTTAACGAAAACTTCTCTATAGACCACATTAATAGTTTTTGGGCGATGGGAGTAAGTAATTAGGAGGTTAGATTTTCTCTATGGAATTAGATTTACTATTTTCCGTTGGATGTTAAAAATATGATCAACAATATACATATGTATATATATTAAAAACCTTACCTTATTGAATCTGTGTGTTGACTTGGAAGGAAATGGGTTTTTAAAATTTCAATTTGACAGAAAGATTCATTAACAATGGCTTCTGATAATATTTTGTTTAAAGGTGTTAATTGGAAAGACATTTTAAATTATTTTTAACCAATTGTCAATATAGAAAAGTTGTTAACGAAAATAAGTGATATAGATCATCAACCACAAAGAAAATCTCTTAACAAAACACTAATAGTTTTTAAGTAATGAATTGATAATGTTGGACGTAAGAATTTTTCCTATGAAATTAGATTTATTATTATCCATTGGATGTTAAAAATATGATGTAACAATATATATTAAAAAACCTTACCTTATTCAATTTGTGTGTTGACTTGGAAGGAAATTGGATTTGAAAAGTTCAATTTGGCTTTAGGATTCATTAACAGTGGCGTTTGATATAGATTTGTTTTAATACTTGAAATATATTTTCAGTATAGGTAAGTTGTAAACGTCAAAGGTTAGATCACCACACATAAAGATAATCTTTTAACGAAGAACTTCTTTATATACAACGTTAGTGGTTTTTCCGTCAGATGAAAGGAAATATAAACATTTGGGGGAACTTACTCTTGAGCATGCGACATAAAATTGACCAAGTGAGAAACACCCGTCGGTTAAGTCTACACTGGCAGCTTTTAAGGTCTGTCCTTGGGATTTATTTATTGTAACGGCGAATAATATTTTAAGCGGAAACTGTAGTCGTTTGAATTCAAATGGATAATTAGATGTTTTGAGCTGTATACGTGGTATAAAAACTGTATCTCCTTTAGCACAGCCTGTTAAAATGGTTGCCTCTATAACATTTTTATGTACAGCTTTTACACACAAACGCACAGTGGTATAGGAAAAAAATAGGGAAATAATTCGGTAACTTCTAAACGGTTAATCCGATTTTGATGATATGCACAAAGAGGAGGTGTTGTCGAGTTTAGGTTTTGAATTTGGACCTTATAGGCCAACCAGGGGCCCGGCGGGGGGACCTCAAATTAGGACACCTCGGCTATGTTAAATTTTTAAAACGAACCTATTTCTTCATTTGAGTTCCGATTTAAAAAAAAAATCGTATATAGAATCTCCTCATCGAGCACTATAAGCAGTAAATTATCTCTTATAGTTTAGGAGATATTCGCATTTGAAAATTAAAATTTTAAAATTTTTACCGTCCTTACTTTAGTTTTTTGATAATAGCGGGTCCAAATATTCCCGATTTTCGGCATTTTTTTATTCGCTTAGCAACAAGTTTATATATCAAGCAGTGAAAGAATTATGTAAAAATCATGACTGAGTCCAAAGTTATAGGCATTTTAATTTAAAAAAATTAAAAAAGGCGATTTTTTGCCATTTTTTTTGGGAAAAAAGTATCTTTTTCTTTTTAAGTTATCTAAGAAGTTTCTAAGAAGATGTATATAGAATTTATACTTTTTGGAAAGCTGACTTTACATAAAATACGATAAATGAAACAAAACCTAAAAATTTTTGATACCGAGGGGACCATTTTGAGTAAAAAAATCTACCTAACTGTAAAATTTCATCAAAAAATATTCATAAATAAAATTTTTATTGCAATTTGAAAAATTTGTATCTTCGCAAAAACTGAATAAAAAACATTTTTTAATTTTTTTTAAAAAAAGTATTCCGCGAATTTTTTAATTTTCAAAAATTATATACAGTTTTGAAAAATAGACAAAATTACCTTTCCATTGATATATAACATGCCTACCTAATGTTTTTTAAGTGACAAATTAATTAGGGAAAACTCAACATCTTTTAGAAAATTTACCTAGCACTATTATTTTCATCCATATATGTAACAAATTTAAGAGTTAACCTTATGGGTGAAAATAATAGTGCTAGGTAAATTTTCTAAAAGTTATTAGAAATCCCGGAATTCCCAAAAAAAGTTTTAAAAAATCCCAAAAATTGGATTTTTTGGTTTTTTGCCTATTATATCCATACCAGGGGCGGGGTTATCGAAACCCGTTACAAAATGATTAAGAACATATTGGGTCATATAAAACAGGCCACTATAATTTGATATCGACTATGCGATTTGAGAATTTTTGCTCAAAATTGAATTTTCCATAAAAAATAGGTTTTTTTTGGATGGACCTGGTCCCCTCGGTATCAAAAATTTTTAGGTTTTGTTTCATTTATCGTATTTTATGTAAAGTCAGCTTTCCAAAAAGTATAAATTCTATATACATCTTCTAGAAACTTTTTAGATAACTTAAAAAGAAAAAGATACTTTTTTCCCAAAAAAATGGCAAAAAATCGCCTTTTTTAATTTTTTAAATTAAAATGCCTATAACTTTGGACTCAGTCATGATTTTTACATAATTCTTTCACTGCATGATATATAAACTTGTTGTTGAGCGAATAAAAAAAAGGGGAAAATCGGGAATATTTGGACCCGCTATTATCAAAAAAACTAAAGTAAGGTCGGTAAAAATTTTAAAATTTTAATTTTCAAATGCGAATATCTCCTAAACTATAAGAGATAATTTACTGCTACAACATTTTTTATAGTGCTCGATAAGGAGATTCTATATACGAAATTTTTTTTAAATCGGAACTCAAATGAAGAAATAGGATCGTTTTAAAAATTTAACATAGCCGAGGAGTCCTAATTGTCATTAATTGCTGCAGCTCTATCATTTTTGTTGATATTGCATATATCAGGGTATATCTTAGCCGTTAACTCAGACAATGTATTTACTACTACGCCAAGCTCTAAAGGTATAATCAGTTTACCTTCAACCTGAGGATAATTTCCGTTACCAATTTTTAATAGTATTTCAGAAAATTGTGCTGCAGAGTTATCTCCTCTCAGATGGACGCGCATATTTTCATGGAGAGAAAGCTTTAATGTATGCTACCATAGATTCGATTACTGGATAAACATAATAAAATTTTAACATTGCAAAGAACTAAAATTTTCTGAATAACAAAAGTAAAATCTCACATTCTAATTAAAAATAATGCAAATAAAAGAAAATTTATAGAAAAGGGCTGATATTTTAAGGATTATTTAAAAAAATTGTTCACAAAATAAAAATAATAAAATGCCAATTGAAATGGAGTTTTTCATTTCACTTACACATAAGTCGAGTTTTCTAATCTCTTTAAATTTAAAAAAAGTGTTGTATGTTTTATAAACCTATGATAAATTGTTATGAATAAGGAGTTGATACTATATAATGTGTATAAAAGAGAGAAAATTAATTTAACTTAAAAAAACAAAATTTTTATAAAGTTGGTAACAATTAGATTGTAGGTTTTTGTCTCTACTATAGTGTTACATAAATACTTTTATTTATAATTTATTTGGAATTCACCATTTGTTGAGTAAGGTGAAAAATATATTTAAAAACGGATTATTTAAAATAAATATTTTTCTTTACGATTGGAAGTTCGTATGTAGTCTAAGTGGTTAGATGCTCAAACTGAAATTAGATAACTTGGGTTCGAATATCATTGATGTAAGGCATTTTTATTGAAACGTTTTTAAAAAAATATCAGTATTTACAGCATAAAAGTACCAAAAAAAGTGGTGGATGGATACAGTTTGTAAATTTTTACTGTTTAAAACTGAAGATTAAAACCAGTACCAGTTCATTTTTAAATATCTGGGAAACTTATTTATTTTTGACGCTCAAAAGTTTATTAAAAAATATATTTTTTTTTTTAAAAAAGTACCAATTTTAGTCACTTTTTTTACCCTTCATGGCTCGAATTTTAAAAAAGTATTGAAAGGATTTCTAAAACCCTTTAATTTAAATAGGATTCATTGAAATTTTTATTTGCGTGGTTATTTGTTTAAAAGATGTGGGCGGTAAAAGAATATTCTAATGGGTAAGTTTTTACCCTGTTAGCTCTTTATAGTGTCGAATTTCGAAAAAGTACCAGACACCTATCAATTATTTTTTTATATAAAAAAGGATATATTTCGAATTTTATTTATATCTTTGCTTCTTTAGGAGATATTAAGGATACCAATTTTACCCATTTCATCTCCTAAATGTTCGAGTTTCCAAAAATTCCTTCTTTGTGGATCTATACAATACCAAAGGAATCTATAACCAAAATTCCATGACTGGCGATGATGAATCAGTCATCGAAATATGAGTTTTTACCTTGAGATGTGGCCTTGGAGAGGAACGTTAGGGGTAACTCCAGTTATCAGATGTTACCATGGATCGAGAGCCATATTGTTCTCTTGTGGGAGGGGATTGCTGCGGCAAAACATCAACCGTTTGATTAAAAAAAGGAAAAGGAAATAAGAGTGTTCTATAGATAGAAAGTTAAAATGAATATTAATCTCTTATCGGGTCCCTCATTTAAGTTGTTATAGTTAGCTGGAATTTTTTTTGTACCTAGGCAACGAGCTCCAGTAGAGCAAGATTCCACCCCAATCCGGCGAGTGATAGCCCGGCCAATGCAATTACCAGCGCCGCTCGATCTGGTAGCTCAGAAAAGTAATGTTCAAATTTGTTTGTCAACCTGGCCGGTACAAACATATTTTTGTTATATTAAGCTAGGTACTCTGTTCAAAATTTCGTGCGAAATGCTGTCAAACTACATATAAAATATTTGGTACGAAATATTTGCGAAATAATTTCGCAAAAGCAGTACTCTGTTCTTATTGTGAAATTTATCTGGCAACCATGCTTTCAAATTTACGAAATAACATAAGCAGTAGGGTTCTATAAATCGACTTTCGAATAATCGAACAATCGACTTTTTGTCGAAAAAAGTCGAAAAGTCGAAGTCGACTATTTTGTTCCAAAAAAGTCGATAACTCGACTATCGTCTATGAAAAAAGTCGAAAAGTCGACTTTGTAAATAAAAGTCGAAAAAAGTCGAAAAGTCGGAAAGTCGAAAAAAGTCGATAAGTCGAAAAAAGTCGAAGAAAGTCGAAAAGTCGAAAAGTCGGAAAAAGTCGAAAAGTCGGAAAAAGTCGAAAAGTCGAAAAAAGTCGAAAAGTCGGAAATAGTCGAAAATTTTAAAAAAGTGGAAAAGTGATCAAAAACTCTAAAATAGTCGGAAAAACTCGAAAAAAGTAAAAAAATAGTCGAAAAAAGTCGAAAAAAAGTCGAAATAAGTCGAAAATAGTCAAAAAGTCGTAAAAAATCGAAAAGTCGAAAAGTCGGAAAAAGTCGAAAAGTCGAAAAAAGTCGGAAAAAGTCGAAAAGTCGAAAAAAGTCGAAAAAAGTCGAAAAGTCGGAAAAAGTAGGAAAAAGTCGAAAAGTCGAAAAAAGTCGGAAAAAGTCGAAAAGTCGAAAGGTCGAAAAGTCGACCATTTATAAAATACTAAAAGTCGAAAAGTCTAAAAGTCGACTTTTAAATAAATGAAAAAGGTCGAAAAGTCGAAAAATCGACTTTTCATAAAATGGAAAAAGTCGAAAGGTCGAAAAGTCGACTTTTAACTAAATGCAAAAAGTCGAAAAGTCGAAAAGTCGACTTTTCGTTTCAACTATAGAACCCTAATAAGCAGCACTTCTTTCGAACGAAATTAAAACAAACAGCTGATTACATTTTATTGTTTTTCCCAAAATTATTATATCTCGAGCCGAAAAAATTACAAAATCATAAATTAAATTTACTGCACAAGCGGTCATAATATATTCTCATTCATTTTAAATAAAAAACACTGAATAGTTTATTATATTAAGATTTATTTTATTTTCAGCTTTCAAAAAACATATGGTTTTTGTTTACGTATTTGAAGTAATGATGCATACTTTATAGCAATAAAAGCGACAAACTTTCCAAAATAGTGAGATAGACTACATTTGTTGCACATCAAATTTTTCGCATGAAAAAACCATAATTTTTCGCAATTTTGAACAGAGTACCAGGCTTTAAAAGGTACTTTACATTATGTGATTTTGTATTAATTCAAAGTATTATGTATTTGAAAATGTATTGTAGTCTGAAAATCTAAAACATTTTGTTGTTTGAAATGTATTGAGCTTTTAAATCATTTTTAAATTCAGTTTTTTTTAACAAAATACACAATTATTTTAAAATTTTAATTTATAAATTAATTTCCTTTTATTTTCCACCATAACTTTCTTCATAATCCATGTGAAATTGAAAATAAACCAAAAAAATAGGGTTCTTAATACATGAATGAAAATTGTTCAATACATTTTGACAACAAAATTGATTTTGTATTAAAGACAATGAAACTCTGATATTAATACAAAGTAATGTGATGTAAAATCCCTTTAAGTTGGTACATGCGTACCAATTATTCATTATTTCTATAAGAATATTTGTTTACAAAATGCTTTTTATTTTTAGATTTAAAATACTAATGAAGTTTTTCTCTGTTTTAACGGATATTTTTAAATTTAAAAATGTAAATAATAGCAAACTCTCACATTAGTGCGTCAAGTGAAGAAAAAAATAATCGTGATTGATAACACCACCTTATGTGATTTCGCCTTGTTTGAGCTGCTTTGCCTACATTTTAGCCGTCTGCTATAAGATTTATAATAAGCCGACGTCGCCGTCCAAAATTTGTCGCTCCGTCGTCATCGTTAATTTTGCATCGGCATCTATATCTGGTTTCATTTTAAGAAAAAGAAATTAAAGTGTAAAAAATATATAAGATGAGAATTAAGTTTGAATTGTTATTTTTATCAATATTTCTATTGGGGCTATTTAATAAATCCTGTGTATGTTATAAAATATAAATTACATTACATTTAGATATATTTACTTTTGTTTTTAAAGGCATACTTGGAATTTGATGGATGGATAAATATTGAATTACAACATGCCTTAAATCCAAATGAACAGGACAACTTTATTTATCGCGGTAATGTATCAGTTCCAAGTTTAAACTCGGGATTGTTTAACATTGCTCAAAATGCGTTAACCAAGAATGATTTGGAAAATCTTCGGGTAAGATACCGCACATTATACTGTAATATGTACAATGTAGTGTAATGAATTCATGTACAGTGTCTCACATAATTATTCGAATTTAATGTGTGTATTATGAAAATAAACCAGGGACAGAAAATAATTATTTTTTTCTTTTGAAAGAAAAGTTTACGCAAAAAATCCATTTATGTTATTTACGGACTTTTTAACCATTATTATAAGAATTATATTATTTAGGTCTCCGTAACCAATTAACATGAGAAATATTTTTTTGGTTATGAATAACTGTTATTTAATCTGCCTACACACTACAAGAGAAGTCGTTAGATTTTTATTTCATACTGCCAAAACAAAATAAAATGAAAATTGGTATGATTATCAAAAAAATCAAATAGAAAATATATTTTGTTTTTACACTATCAGATTTGAAATAAAATGAAACTTCAATTTGAAAAAATTTAAAGAAAAAACGTAAATTTTCATTTTGTTTCTGTTTTTATTTGAAATTTGTTTCTGTTTTTATTTTTTTTCTTTGTTTAAATAAAAATAAAAAAAACAAATAAAATGAAAAAATCCAATCGTTTTGAAATATTTCAAAAAATTTTAAAAAATCATACGATTTTCAATTTTCCATCCGTATTTTCAGTAAGTTTTATTACATTTTGTATCTACATTGTAATATTTTTCATTTTATTTGAAAATTATACATAGTACATAGCAACCAATATTTTTTTGGTTATATATGTAGGTATAACCAAAATTTATTTAATTTACTTTTTGGTCCATATAAATATTAATGGAATTACAAAGCAAGTTAATTTAAGTTATATTTTATTTATAAAATGAATAGACATTAGCTGCAAAACTGGACGTTTTATTTACATTGCCCCAGATATTTGAAAAAAATATAACCAAAAAATATTTTAGTTTCGATAACTGTTATTCATTCGTAACCAAAAAATATGGAAAATTTTTTCAAAATCATTTAGTTCATATACAATTCTACAAAAATAACAATAAAACTAAATTATTTTACTTAAAATTTTTCTGTATAACATCTAAAATTAAAGTAAATTCATTTTTTTTTGTCGGACAAAATAAAGTGTAAATTTTAAATATCATTATTTAAATTTTTTGTATATCAAAATTTTTTATCTATTTCGGTTCTGATTTGAATATCTGGATCTACTTGAGCCATTTTGGTAATTTTTTTATCATTGTTTTTCGCAATCGCCTTCCCTTTCCCTTGCTTTCCCCACATGATTATTTTCAAAAGAAATCCGTTTTTGATCACTATTTCATCGAAATTTTTTGATCAATTGTGGTCCAAAATTAATCTATTGGATTTAGGGCGGTGCTCTGAGCAACTTATTCCAATTTTTCATTGTTCTTTCCTATAGTAATGTTATTTTTTAACTTTATCAAGTGCTTAAGCTAATTATCTTGCCGAGATATAAAGTTGCCCAATTCCAATTCGAAGGCACTGATCTTAAGATTTGACTGTAATATGCTCACATAGTGTTCGCTGGAGCTTTTTGAATAAATTTCCCTTAGGTTCCCTACACCTAACGTTAAAAATTGGACACATACGAAGAGTCAACTGACCCATATCTTCAATCTTTCACCAACATATTTAAAATCATGGAATTTTTTTTGATTTTAGTATTTAATTTTGTATTTTATAGCTCAAATTTGCGTAGTTGGTTAGATGAGTCCCAATTTGCACCGAAAATTTTAAAATGTCGACAATGAGTGTGAGTTTAGCCCTTCAATATACAAAATTTTAAAAACAATACCCCAGGTTTTAAACACTATGGTTGAGGGCTATCGGTATTGGTACATTATTCCACTTTAGGAGAGGGAATCTTAGTGAAAATGGAGTGAACAATAACAAATGAGCAATTCACGAGCGTATTTAATAAAAATTTTGAAATAAATGCCGTATAAAAGGATTTGGTAGACTTAATGCCTCAACAGATTCATGAATTCAAACTCACGACAAAGATAAAAAACATTTCTGTAAGAAAAATAAACACTGAAAAATTGGAATAACCTGCTCAGAGCATCGTCTTAAATCCAATAGATTAATTTTTGACCGCAATTGACCAAATATTCCGCTAAAATAGCGAACAAAAACGGATTTCTTTTGAAAATAATCGTATGGGGAAAAGCAAGGAGAAGGGAAGGCGATTGCGAACAATAATGGTAAATAAAATACAAAAATGTCTTAAGTAGATCCAGATATTCAAATCAGAATCAAAATAGATAAAAAATGTTGATATACAAGAAATTTA
Source organism: Lucilia sericata (assembly GCF_015586225.1). Classification (NCBI taxonomy): domain Eukaryota; kingdom Metazoa; phylum Arthropoda; class Insecta; order Diptera; family Calliphoridae; genus Lucilia; species Lucilia sericata. The sequence continues at coordinate 1,616,525 of NW_023994046.1, forward strand.
AATAATGATATATAAAATTTACACTTTATTTTGTCCGACAAAAAAGTGAATTTACTTTAATTTTGGATGTTATACAGAAAAATTTAAGGTGGAATAATTTTATTTTATTGTTATTATTGTAGCATTGTATATTAAGTAAATGATTTTGATAAATTTTTTCATATTCAAGAATCATTTAACAGATTTTTCGCTGAAAGAATATAGCATGAGCACTTTTGCACTTTATTTTGTCCGATAGTATACCTTTTCTATGTCCATCACTATTAATTCTTAAATGAGACCTTTTCGTAATTTTTCTTATAACCGTTAGGTCTTTGAAATAAACATTATTTTATAATATCGTCAGTATATTTTTGGTTTGACCCACCGAACATTTAAAAAAAAATTGAGTTAGGTGTGGTTTGTATATAATTTGGACATCCTCTCTCCGATTCCGAAACCCATTTTACGATATTTGATTGACCTCCGAGATATCGGGTGTTAACTTTGGTCTATATTCACATTTTTAATACTAAATAAATATTGTTTTGCTCCATACACCACTGTTTGGCGTATAGACCGCAATTTTCATACGAAAATTGAAAACAAATTAATTACTATTGTTTTGCTTCACTGCCATAATAAACAGGAAAGAGGTAATATTTAGGCTGTACCGAAGCTTATATACCCACCATCTAAGCATGTCTTGTAAATACTTATAAGGTGAATTTAAAGTCAATGTGAACATTGGAATAAGTTCTATGGCTTAGTTTAATTATGGACGATGTTCTTCAGAATTTCAAAGAGTGACTCTTTTTTTTAATAAAATCAGTTTGTTGAGTATTTCTATCATAATACTTAACATTTGGATTCATTGATAACAGAGATGGGAGTAGTGCACTAATTTTTAACTATCACTAATAATTAGTGGTAGTTCAAAATTATTCACTACTTTTGTTTAAGTTTAGTGATGAATTGAAAAATATAAGCCTCACTCAATAATAGTGATAGTGATATTTAAAATTTTTAACTAAAAATATTTTAAAAATAGTTAAAATATTTGTTTTTACAGCCTAGTGAAATAATTTTTTCTACACTAAATTATTAGTTCAAAAAATATTCCTGCACTATTTTTTTAAAAATAGTGCAGGAAAAGCAATTTATTATCTCTGATTGATAATAAATTGCTTTTGGAAGAGTGTTTATATGAGGATAGGATCAAATATATACTGATCCTATTAAAATGTTGGTTCTTGTAAAACTTATTTTTGCTAGATTTCATTGTTTACCGGTATTTTTAGAACAGTAATAGGTGTTAAAGTACTTTATAAAGGGGACCTTATATGTAGGGTAGGGTCAATTATAGACCGATCCTTATGAAATTTGGTAGGTAAATTTTTGTATTTATGGTGAATTTCACAGCTATACCGATATTTTCAAGCCAGAAAAATAATACAAATTGGTAGGGAGATTTTGGATAATATAAAACATATTAATGGCAAGTTTAATAAATTTGGCGATATTTTTTGAGTCAGTAGTGGTCGTTGAAGTCATTTTCTAAAGATGACATTATTAGGGAAAGAAAGAATTTTTCTAAAGGAGGGGTTTATCCCTTTCACGCACAAAACGAAACCTCTGGATTTTTTATGAATATGAGCTCACTCTACACACTTTATGTTGACGTACATATATTTTGATGGACAATGGAAAAAGTGTTTTCGTAGGATATCGCAGGATATTATCCCTTTTAGCATGTAGTGCAGTCAAATTCTAAAAAAGAACTTAGTTTTATCATTTACTGTAGCTGTGAACTCAAAATTACGATCTACTCCAAATTACGGATCTTGGGAGACCGTGTCCCATATACATGAAAGAATTATAAGCCAACCATCATAACATTTGGTTGAGAGATTTTAGTTACTATAAATATAAAACTTTTTTATTTCGATTTTCACCATTATAATGGCATTTTTAAGACTGTAGTTAAAGTAATTTTGGATGAGGGCTATATATTGGTTGTAGGCTCAATTATTAAAAAATAAAAAATATTTGTGGAAAATTTTAGCCCTCTAGCTGTTTTCGTTCGGATCTTATTTGATGAAGGGTATAAAAAATACTAATTTTGTATGGATATAGACCCTAAAAAGGGAAAACAAAAATAAAAAATTGATATAGACCATAAAACAGGAATTATTGTTGTAATTAAAATCTTAATAACTTTTTTCAATTTTACATAACGGTGTATAAATTTATAATTTTGTTCAAAACATATGTCGAAATCAACTGAGAAAATTTAATAAAAATCTATCACGTAAATTTTGAGAAAAGTTTATGTAAACCTTCTAAGTCGTTTTTCTCAATAACAAGTGTTTGGGTCAAACTAATAATATACTGACGATATGTAAATCTACATGGGAAAAATAAATAAATTCTGTGGCAAAAATGAAAAAGTACAAATGAAAAAGTACATTATGCATGTACATGTTTTCGCATTTTTGAAATCTCTGAACATTTTTCAAAAAAATTGGATCCGAACTTTTTAAAAGTGTTTAACTATAAACCGTTCTCCTGAAAAGTACAAAAAATCAACTTATGTACTTTTGTCTTTTTACCACAAAATTGTCAACTATCATAACAAATGATAAGTTTCACTATTAAACAATTAGTTTATTTGCTAAAATAAATCGCGTTAATAGAAACAAACTTTGCAATTTAAAAAGTTTTTTGCTTCTCCTGTATAATTTTAAAAATGTTAGATAGGGCCGTTTGCGTTTTAGGTGACGATATACATAGGGGCAATTTCGTGTCAAGTGACCCAACTCAAAAAATCTATTTGTATGAAATTTGTACCATGGTTATTACTATTGGATATTAGGTCAGCTCTATCTGGCGGACTTAGAGGGGGTCAAATGTACATTTTAGTCATACATTATTTTATTTAAATTAGTGTAACTTTTCACCTATCGATCCTAGCAAAAATTGTCCAAAGGATGAAAGCTTATACAATTTCCTTTAAAAGCTAGGTTCTCATTCTAAAACGATCTAGACATGTCTGTATGCCTGTCTCTTCAAAGCCCGATACTTTTAATTCCCAAACAATAACCTAAATTTTTTGAACTTTTTGTGTTAAATTTGACTTAATTTAATATTATTTTACAAGTTTGTCAGGATATTTCATATTGAAGTCACATTTTGACCTCATGAATTGGGTTGAGTTACAAAAAATTAAAATTTTGCTCAAAATTTTGACCAGAAATCGGTGGATTACCATTATCTATAAGTGGATCTAAAACTTTTTCTGCTGGAAATCTTAAAAACTAATTTTATATAAAATTTAATAATGAAAAGTAATTTCTTTCACTATCTGTTCATTATACCCTACACCACTATAGTGGGGAGGGTATTATACGTTTTTGCTGATGTTTGTAACGCACAAAAATATTGGTCCTACACCCACCTTAAAGTATACCGATCGACTCAGAATCACTTTCTGAGTCGATTAAGCCATGTCCGTCCGTCCGTCTTTTTATATGTATAAATAAATTTATAGATATACATATATAAAGGCCATAAGCGGTTACAAATTTCTACTTTACAATAATTCTTCCAACACAAAATACATAATTATATAAAAAAAAAAAATGAAAACTAAATTATTTAAAAAGATAATAAACTATATAAAATAACGATAGGACAATTAAATTGTAATGCATTGATTATAAATAAATTCTTACATAATTAATTAATTAATTAATTGAATTATAAGTGTGTAAATTGTTGAAAATATATACTATTGATGAAATATGGTTTATTATCAATGAGTAGAGGTGTGATAATGTTCATGATTTATAGTCGAAAGGTTCCAGGTTCAAATCCTGTTTAATGTATAGGATTTTTCATAGTTATATTTTAGTTTGAACTGCATTTAAATAGTTGCAAGTGATGATGGCATTTAGCTTTAAAATTTTTATTTACTACTTGCACAAGCTATTGTTTTTATGTATATTTATATTTTGTTTAATATTTATGTTTTTAGTAATATTTTGTTTAATTATAAAAATAAAATATATATTGTCAAATTAAGTGTTTGAAATTGGACCTTTTACCTTTAATATTTAAATGTTTTTGTAGATGGGCCTTTTGTTTTTTGTCAATAAAATAGCTAATTTTGGTCGAAGGAGTCTAATTTATTTTGTGGACATTTTTTTTGATGCAATACATTAGAATCTGCAATAAAACCGATTTTGGATTTTTGGTTAGTTAGGTCCATTTGCGTTTCAGGTGACGATATGTAAATGTTTTTATTATTATAATTATAAATGTTTCTTTAATTATTTATGTTTTTATTTATAGTCAGTTTTCAGTAAAACTCATAGTTTCAGCTAACGTTTAAAATATGTATAGTTTTATAGTTTGTTAATTAAAAAGATATATCGGAGTATAAGGAATCCTTGAAGCTATTAGAACAACATTTTGCTTAAAGTTTTGTAGTACGTTCACTATAACATATGTCAGTTTTTTACACATTCTGATGAACATTTTAGTAAAAAGCACGTTAATCAAACACATATATTTCAATTTTCAATACATTTTGAAAAAAAAACACGTTTTTACGATATAGGTTGTATGAGGGGTGGGAGTGCCCTTGCACCGATTATTTTGAAATTCAGGATTTTTGTTATTAGTGCTATCAAACACATATATTCCAAATTTCAATACATTTTGATAAAAAATGCAGTCACAAACATGTTTTTACGATATAGGTTGTATGGGGTGTGTCGTTGTACCGATATTTTTGAAATTCAGGATTTTTGTTAATAGTACTATCACATATATTCCAAATTTCAATACATTTTGATAAAAAAAATGAAGTCATAAACATGTTTTTACGATATAGATTGTATGGGTGGCGGGAGTGTCCTTGCACCGATTTTTTTGAAATTCAGGATTTTGTTAATAGTGCTATCAAACACATATATTCCAATTTTCAATATATTTTGATTTTTAACGATTTAGGTTGCATGGGAGGTGGTAGTGTCCCTGCTGCGATTTTTTTTAAATTAAAAATTTTTCTTAATTAGACCATCAGACACTACCCTACCAAATTTCATTCTCCTGCGATCACCCGTCTATTTTTGCCGATTTGTTGTATGGGGACAAAGCATTGTGGGATGTGGTGTTATTTATGTGGACTTTGAACAATCTATCTTCTAGAAAGGATTTTATTATTTTTAAAATATATGTTGAGAAGTTGAGCTTTTTTAATTTATGTACTAATCCATCATGCCAGATACTATCGAATGCTTTTTCTATATGTATCTATAAGAACGACACCAGTTGATAGTCTTTGACTTTTATTTTTATGCAAAAATCATATTTGCTAATCTTTTTATTTGTTGTTGATTAAATTGTTATCATCGATAAAAGTATTTATTCTAGACAGAATAATTTTTTAATATTTTATCCACCGAACTTAGTAAACTTATGGGTATAGCTAGTAGTTAATTTTGGATCCTTACCTCATTTATGCTAAGTCTATATCTCCTATGCTCTCTATATATGCATTGCAGGAGGGAGAATAGTGTTTGTCTTCCAGTTTGTCTTTATTTTATTCAGAAGTAGTTTAACTATCTTGATCTTAACTATTATATCAAAGTCCAAGTAGCAATGTTCGGAGAAAGAACTGTCTTTGGAGACATTCCATTCCTCAATTAAATTAATATGGCTGATGCTAACAGCCGTTATATCCAGTACCTCATTTCATTTTGTCACGAAAAAGGTAGGTACTGAACCTCTATTCACAACTACAAGATTATATTCTATTAGAAAATCAAATAAACACTCACCTCTGATATTGGTGTCTGAGCTGCCCCAGACACTTTGGAAATCATTACCATCAGCGCCCATTACAACAGGAATATGACAGAATAGATGCAGCGACACTGCGTTTGGCGTCGCTTTCATAAATGGGGAGGGAGATACTATCGAAACCCTAGTATATTATCTCCCGCATTCATTAAGCACACCAAAGATTCCCTATTCAGGACCACAGTAGCCTTTCTGACGGGTCCTATCAGAGACATTCCAATCATTGGTAGGTAGATGAGGATTCCCGCTACGTGGGAACGCAAAATTTCCGCCGGGTCATGTGGCTCAGTTAGGATGGTTGCAATACCGGGGCTACGTCCAACCTTGCGATAGCAACTTCCCCGGGGGACTCAATTACTATCTTGAGGAGAAGCGCAGAGCGCTCATTCGAGCATGCTAGCAGTTTAATATGGCCGTGGAACCACCCAGCGTCATCATTCTGGGGGGAGGGGTGGTTCCTGGATTCTCCTATAGGATCTTCCAGTACACGCACAGTACTGCTTTTTTGGCCTACTGCCAGGACAAATTGCCGTCCCACAGGGAGCAAACAGAGCATCAAGCCGCCAATGGGACAGATGCTTGATAGATTTCGGGATTGCACATCAGTGCCTGACTTTAGCCTTTACATCGCGTCAAGATGACTACCCTTCGCGAAGGACATTTGAATTAGATAAGTTATCAAAATTAGTATTGTTCATGTTAATATTGGTGCATCTAATTGACGCTCTGGTTAACTGGGATCATCGGCTTTGTCACAATGTCAAAAGTGTGGATGTACGGTCATGGCACCTAGAATAGTTTCAGGCAAGCTATTTGCTTCTTATGTTCTAGCACCTCACACGAGGCAAGCACATGCGTTAGAAATAATGCCGCCGGTGGTTAAATTTATAAATGTTTTAATTGTGTTTCTAACGGATATACTAATTATGCATTTATAATTTTTACCATCACTTGCCTATTATACGTCTTTAGGCTTTTAACTTTTCTTCTTCTTGCCATCCCAGCAAAAAATAATTGATGTCATACTTTACAAACGACATCTTAATCACATTTAAAAATGCGATTGCATACTTTTCGCTTTTATAAACCAAACATATACTTACAAATTAAAACACAGTTAAAAATGAGAAAAGAGATGTAGAAAAGTCACTACAAACAACATATTCGAAGTACTTCAAATTTTGATGAAAAACCAATGAAATTTACATAAGCGTTTCATTGAAAGAATGTGGTTTATTTTTGACATACAAATATCGGATTTTTACAGCTTCTAAAGATAAGATTAGATGTAGTTCAAAGTTGTCAAAAATGAACAACATCCCTCCAATGACACGCTAATGTAAAATTCATAGGTTTTTCACCTGAATTTGAAGCACTTCGGGTTACTAGTTGTGATGAAAATTCTACATCTTTTTCCACACTTTTTTTGCTGGGATGTTCATCAGGTGGAGCACGTGGACTTTTAAATATTCACTTATTATATTAATAAACAAATTAATATCAAAACAGATTACAAAAGAGAATAGAGAAACCAACTGTTTACACTAATTTCACACTAATTACAAAATTTTACGATTACGCACAAGATAACTGCACTCGATGAGATCAAGTAAGAGAATGATTTTTAAAAACTTAAAAAAAAATTAAATTTATTTTTATTTTTATTTATTTATTCTTTCAATTCATAGAAGCCTTCATGGCCAATTATAAATGTATTGTTAGATTAATAGCCATGTTCAGTAATAACATTAACAATTCAAATAATAATAAAAAATTTATAATGTAAATCCTATACACCAGATTGAAATAAATATGTACATTAGAGTGGGTCGGTCTCTATGGACAAAAAAAGTTGTGTCAGTCACCCCCTAGAATTAAAGATATGTTAATAACATTTCCAAAAATATAAAAAATATTTTTTTTGCCACGCCTAGAAATACCGCCCTTTTTGTTTTTTATATATTACGCCGCCATTTTAAGTCCGATCGTAACATGTCATATATCAATATTTATGGCTTGACTGTAGCTATATTTCACTCTTAGAAAATTTTTTCTAAAATTGTGGCTATACTGGAATAAAGTACATTGAATTATATGAACTATTAGCTTTTAAAATGCTCACTTTTATGCAAAAACACCTATTTTATAGATATTTAAAAATGTTCAAGTATTTATCAACCGTTCTCACAACAAACAATTAATTTGCCAGGAAAAACAGTCGAAAAAAATTTTTTAATGAACTATATAAAACAGAAATCCTTTTAATTTTTTCAGTTATAAACCATTTCAGATCCAACTTCCTTTCAAAATAAAAGAAAGTTAACTACATATATCCTACATCAATATAGTGGTTTAGCTATGTCCGTCCTACTGTCATTCCATGTAAACCTTGTTGTCAAACTACGAATCGCAATTTTCCAGATAATTCGAAGTTGTTTGAAGATGGATTAAATCGGAGCCTTTAATTGTGGCTTGCCGTTATTTCCCTCTTAAACACTACCATTATCATAAAATTCTGCATATCTAACTCCTATATGAACATAAATCCCTCCACTAAATTTTGTTGGGATCAGTCTATAATTGATCCTAGCTCCCATATATAGGCTCTTTCAGAAAATCAGTTTTTCATCAATAAATTGCTTAAAAAGTAGTGGACAAATTTCTATATAAATGCTTTATTAAAAAAGAAATCACATTTTAGATATACTCATAACTGGTTCATTCCCGACTAATATTTATACCCTACACCACTATAGTGGTGTACAAAAATATTGGTCCTACACTCACCGATCGATTCAGAATCATTTTTTGAGTCGATTAAGACATGTCTGTCCGTCCGTCTGTCCGGCTGGCTGGCTGTCCATCTAAACCTTGTGCGCAAGGTACAGGCTGCAATTTTCAAGATAATTTGATGAAACTTGGACCAAGCATGTTTTTGGGCACAGGGACGAAGCCCAAATTCGGTCCATTATTTCACCAAGCCCCCATACAACCGTACCTCCCGATTTGGGCTTTTTATGCCATAATTACGTCAAATATACTATTATCTCTCTAAAAATTAACACAAATAAGTTTTATATAAGTATAAATGACACTGCAGATTTTCGTAATGATCGGCCCTTATTTGACCCTAGCCCCCATACAAACCCCTCTTCAAAAAATGTCTTAGACGTCTAAAATTGACTTGTAACCATTTGTATCGCAATGAAACAAAACTAACTGTTATTTAAAAATATATCCTTTTCCCAAATTTAATAAGGATTGGCCCATATTTGACATATACTCCTATATAAAGCCTCATTTAGAAAATTTTGATTTTTATCAATAACTTGCTTAAATACTTTGGAATTAAGATAGGTTAGGTTAGGTTAGGTTAGGTTGATAGGAGGATGTATACTACATCAAATCCGAAGAAATACACCTAGGCCACTATCGGGCCTGTTGTGCGCTCCAATTCAAGAAAGACAAAAAAAAACAAAAATTGTTCACTGAATGTATTATTTTTCCATGTTCAGAAACTCAGTTTCCTGGACGTAATTCCTAAGAATCTTCCAATCGGTGTTGGTTAAGAATGTTATTTCCGGAATAACATCACTTCCAAGATACTTGGATCTAACTTCGACGAATGGCTGACAATGGCAAAGAAAGTGCTCCAGAGTTTCACTGTCCTCTCCACATGCTCTACATTCGTCTGAATCCGCACGTCCAATTTTGTATAGATGTGCTCGTAATCCTGTGTGTCCACTCAGAATACGTACCATCATACTAACCTCAGACTTGCTCATTTTGAGAAGATTTCTCGTCTTGCTCTCATCAGGGTCACCCCATAGAATCTTTGTGGTTCTACCCACCGTTTCATTATTCCAAGAGGCCTTATGGGATTCTCTCATCCATATTTTTAATTCAGCTTTTGTTGCGTCGAATGGTTTTGCGTTTGTCAGGTTAACTACATCGAGCTCCCTTCCCTTTAAAGCTATTACATTCGCCCTTTCGTTGCCGACTACTCCCGAGTGGCCTGGTACCCATATGATGTGAACCTTACCTCTGGGAGAGTATTCAGTTAAAGATTTCTTACAATCCAATACGGTCTTAGATTTAACTCTATCACCTGATATCGCACAAATTGCCTTCTAGCTGTCGGTAAATATATTAAACCCTGTGGCGCCATATTTATTCTAATCCAATTTACACATTCCGTTATTGCTCGTACTTCTGCCTGGAAGCTTGTGTTATGATTAGGTGGTATATTTCTGTTTCTGGGTCTTCAATATAGAACCCCAGGCCCACTTTGTCCCCTAATTTAGAGCCATCCGTGTAGCAACGGATTCCTACTGGTATTTGCTCTAATGTTCCGCTTGACCAAGACATTCTATCTGGGATTAGCGTTTCAAAGTTTCCGACATATTCAGTGTCTGGTATGCGATCAGGCACGTCCGATGAATGTGTATAACCTTCCAATGTGTCCAGTATACATTGATGACGTGTCCTATAACCGTTTTTGGCCAGTTCGCCTAAAGTAAAGAGCCGTTCGGCTGTAAGCGCCGCCTCATATCTTATATATGTTTCAATGGGTGGAATATCTAGCAACGTTTCCAGAGCCTTGGTACACATGGCACCACTTATACCCAAGCAGCATGTACGCTGAACTCCCTGTAGTAGTTTGATATTACACTTTTTGTCCAAAGCAGTCCACCAGATTATTGAAGCATAAGCTAGAATTGGTCTAATTACACTTTTATAAAGCCAATTTGTCATAGTAGGACTAAGACCCCATTTCATGCCTATGGTTCTCCTACATATCGCCCAGCACCGATGTGCCTTGTTGATCCTATCCTCTATGTGGTGTCTCCATTTTAATTTCCGGTCAAGTATTACACCTAAGTACTTAACTTTGTCTGTCACCGGTATCTTCTTGCCCAGGAAGCAAGGTTCAGTATATGTAGAAATTTTTGTCTTTCTTGTGAAAAGACAGATTTCCGTCTTCGCTGGGTTAACATTGAGGCCTCTCGGTTGAGCCCAGTTTAAGGCCGTATTCAGAGCCTCCTCAGCTCTTCTACACAAGTAATTTGGATCCTTTCCCTTTAAAAGTATTACGACATCGTCTGCATAGCAGACAGGTCTAAGTCCTTTCTCGGTTAGGGTCCTTAGGAGGCTATTAATCGTGGTAACCCAGAGTAAAGGTGACAAAATGCCACCCTGTGGTATACCGCGAAATACCTTTTTCCTGATAGTTATATCGTACATTGTTGCGGCATACCTCACCGCACCGAGGGTTTTGACTTCTGGTCACCCCAAAAAAAAAAAAAAAAATTTTGCTTGGGGGACCTTAGGGAAGCTGTCGGCAGGAGGCCAGAAATGCGAATTTGCCTCCACTCCCTGTTTGAAATCAATGGGGAGGGGCTTACGGCCAATGGAGACACCACCTCCTGCCCGAGTCCCGGTGTATTGTTTGAATATTTTGTGGGGAGGGGCTTACGGCCAATGGAGACACTACCTCCTGCCCGAGTCCCAGTGTTTAATTTGTTTTCATGTTAGTATTGTGGTTAATTTTGTTAGTTTTGTTTTGGTTTTTCTGTTTTTTTTTGTTAGTATGTTAGTTTATTAGTTTTGTTTTTAAGTTGTGATTTTCGTTTGTATTTTTGTTGCTCCTATTATATCCCAGCAAAAAAAGTGTGGAAGGAGATGTTGTATTTTCATCACAACTGTAACCCGAAGTGCTTCAAGTTCGGGTGAAAAGCCTATGAATTTTGCATTGGCATGTCATTGGAGGGATGTTGTTCATTTTTGACAACTTTGAACTACCTCTAATCTTATTTTAGAAGCAAAAAAAAAATCCGATATTTGGATGTCAAAAATAATCCAAAATTTTTCAATGACATGTTTATGTAGGGTTCATTGGTTTTTCACCAAAGTTTGATGTACTTCGAATATGTTATTTGTAGTGACTTTTCTACATCTCTTTTCTCACTTTTAACTGGGTTTTCATTTGTAAGGAAATATTTGGTTTATAAAAGCGAAAAATATGTAGTCGCATTTTTGGATGTGATTAAGATGTCGTTTGTAAAGTATGACATCAATTATTTTTTGCTGGGATATGTTGTTTATTGATAGGCTGGAAAGAAAAAAATAAAAGTATTAATAAAAACCCACAATAATCAGGAACGATACAATTTACTTTACCTGTCCCATGAGTACTCCTTTTATTTTTAAGCTGAAAAGAAATGAAAAATACAAATTAAAAATAAAAAAAAATTACCAAAATACTTACCTCCATGTGCTTGTCCGTCCAGCTGTTGTCAGAATTAATGAAAACAGGGTTGCTCAAATGTCAAAAGTAGTAAAAGTATTGGCAACGCAACGTATATCGTAAAAGTGTAGGGGTGTATTTCATTCATGCAGACATGGGAATGTGTATTTTTTTGTAGTAAAAAAATTAAAAATAATTGAATGAAAATACCATTGCTAAAAATTATGAGCTCCTAGTACACAAGGTGGTAGAAATGCATGGAAAAGAGGGAAAGCGCCTTGATTGGGGGAGTTTAAGCTTGAATTACTTATTTGGCCGTGCAAATAAGTAAGAAAAGTCCGCCAAGTAGGAAAAATCCGCCAAATATAAAAATAAATAGAAAAGAAATTAATTATATATATGTAGTTAATTATATGTAGTAATAAAAACAAATAGCGCGGTTTATATGATCGGCGGACAGAAAAAGGCTACGACATGATGAGTAGGGGAAATATGTAAATAAATACCTTATGTAGCAGAATTTTAGGAGAATGAAATTTGCGGGAAATTATATTTACATAAAAGTAGGGGAAGACAAAAATAGAGTATTTAAGCTCACGATAGAAATGAAAATAGCACAGTTGGTTAAAGAAAAGTTAAGTGAGTGTGCAAAAGTGTTTTAAGAAAAAGTAAATTTAAAAAAATTTAAAAAAAGGAAGAAAGTTTTTTTTTGAAAATAAGGAAAAAGAAATGGACTGTAGTCTGAGATTTAGTGAATAATAAATCGGTAAATTTAATGTCCTTAAAATAATCCTGGAGGATCAAATAATTATAAACGTATTTGAACGACAATAATAAAAACGTAAGTTTTTATAGAAATATAGCATAGTGTGTAGGAGTAAAAATGATTTTGTTAATCCTTTATAGCTGGCTAATTTACAAGAAGGAAGTCTGGAAAGTCTGCCATCCAAGTAATTAGCCAGGTATTTTTTTATTTATTCCTTTTAAATAATTTGCGGAATAAGGCAGTAAAGTCAAGAAAACTGCAATAACAAAAAAAACTACCAACCAATCAATCCAATTAAAACGGAAATGTCTTGATAATTATAAAAAAAGGAATTACATTTTTATATTTAAATAGTTATTAAAAACGTATTTAGTGTATGGAATAATAACAATTATATATGTAGCTCACTTAATTTAACCAACATAAAAGTCATACAAAATCTTCCTTAAGTATTATTACATTATTATATGAAAGAAATTTTAAACTTGTCATATAGAAGGCCAGTTACAAACAAACAAGAGATTTAGAACCAACTATTAAAATAGAAAGAGTCCAGAAATAGTTTTTTTTTTTAAATAAGAGAAAAAGAAATTAAATAGATTTAAGATACGTTAAGGTATTTGTGGAATCGTGAAAAATAATATTGTAAATCGTAATAACGTCCAGTAGTTCTGTGTATGTTTGGTTGAATCACGTGAAGCTCGCGTTAAACTGAAAAGAAAAAGAAAATCAAGAATTAGAAAGAGAGTACATATATATATCTTAGGATTATTTACCAGAGCTTAAGAAGAGCGCGTAAAAAGAAGCCTTTTAAAAGTGTCAAGGTATATAACATATAACTCAGGGAGCTCCTTTAGTTGTAGACTATAGAAACGTCAGAATCCGAATTAAGGAAGTAGAAACTTAAGCCCTGAAACAAAAAAAAAAATTGAAAATATAAGATATATATAGAGAAAGAGTTTATGCGGTAAAAGATTAGAAAAATTATTGAAAAAGTTAATAAGAAATACAGTGATTCGGTCAAATTATTAGGTTTTTGTATGTGTTTAGATTTAAGTTATATATTAAGTTTATTTTATTATCTAATAAAAATGTATATTATGAATTGAAATTAATACTTACAATGTTGGTCTAATTAAGTAAAGGTAATGGCGATGATAGACCGGTAAGTGGTTAAAAGGGTCAGGTGGGTTTCGGGTCGCTGGAAAGAAAATTCTGTGGATCCATCAGCGACAAGGTTGGGAGGGCAGATACAGAGGACAACATCTATCTCTGTAAAGGAAACGTGATTAATGTGGTTCAGATTATGTAAGTTTTGTTTGTGATTTGAATACCTTTTTGTTTTGTGTAGAATACGAGTTTGGCGAGAAAGGGTTGGAACCTCCTGAGGTCAGTCATGCCAGTTAGTCGGAAACCTCGCCTTACAACCGGTTCGTAACAACATCTCGCAGCTTATCCATCTGTTCCTTAGCATGTAGTTGATCCAGATACGGAGCACCCGGTCAACATAAAACTGGTCTAGGGATTGGATAAGGGTATCAGTGTGCACGTTATTGAAAGCGCCTTCGATGTCAATGCATACCGTCAGTGTATACAGTTTGCTATCGAAAGATTCACCTATGTAGTGGACAACTTCATTTAAAGCGGTTTCCACCGATCGTCCCTTTACATAAGCATGCTGCTTATATTTAAGGTCTTTGTATGGTATGCTGCTTTTAACCATGCTATCGACTATCCGTTCCAAGGTTTTAAGTAGGAAGGACGTAAGACTTATCGGTTGATAGGACTTAGGTGTCGCATAGCTAGGTTTCCCTGGTTTGGGTATAAATATTACCCTTGCATCCTGCCATTTAACTGGGGTATATGCCAATTTTAAGCATGCAGTGAATATCTGTGACAGATGTACGGAAACCAGTCCCGCCTGCATCTGCAAAAGTGCCGGGAAAATTCCATCCGGCCCTGCAGCTTTATAGGGAGCAAAGCTCTTGATTGCCCCTTTAACCATGTCAGTTGTAATAACTATTTCCGTGTTACCCTCCCCTTCCTCCAATATCGGTTCATCTATGTTATACGATATACCGGGTGGGAAATGAGAATCCATTAGGAGTTTCATTGTCTCCTCCATATCCTCAAGCCTCCTGCCCGTGTCATCGATCATAGATTCCGGTTGGACATGAGTTTTGGATAGGAATTTTTTTATCTTCGATACGTCATTTACGCTATCTACCTGTTCACAGAAAAGTTTCCAGGAGTCTCGTTTGGCTTTTCGAACGATTTTCTTATATTCACCAAGTTTATTACGATACTCATCCCAGTATACTGCGGTCTTTTTACGCCGTGCCCGGTTAAATAGTTTGCGAAGAGTCTTCCCAAGGTTCCGGATCTCCCCAGTTACCCAGGGTTTTTCCTGGGCAGATCTCCGCTCTCGCAGAGGGCAGCTGTCCTCGAACGATTCAAACAGGGCACTTGTGAACGTTTCCACTTTAGCATCTATATCCTCTTTATTTCGACATTGAAAAGTGTCCTGACCTAAACGGTTCTTTAGTAAGGTCCGGAACATTGTCCAATTTGTTTTAGACTTATTCCGAAACTTTATCGGCTTTGGTGGTGGCCTTAGTATTTTGAATCTTATGTACCGATGATCAGAAAAGGAGTGCTCGTCCGAAACTCTCCAATCCTGAATTTCGTTTATAAGCTCTTCTGAACATATAGTTATATCTAATACTTCTTCTCTGATTCTATTGACGAAAGTAGCTTTATTACCTAAGTTCAATGTTATCAAGTCTTTAGTATTAAGGAAATCCATGAGGGCTTGTCCCCTGCGATTGGTGTTTGTACTACCCCAAGCTACATGGTGCGAGTAGGCATCACAACCTATTACAATTTTCTTATTTTTTTTTGTGCCTCTTCAATCAGTTTCATCAGATCCGACGTTGGTGGCAGTGTCGGAGAATCTAAAGGCAGGTAAATAGATGCAAGGAATATGTTGCCACGACCTTGCTTCAGCACCGTTGCATCCGATGTTGATAATCCTGTTGAGAGGAGAAAACATAAGTTCTTGTGACGTAAGATACATGTTCTCGGGCGAGATCCTGTATCAGCGTAGAAAAGTTGGAAATTTACGTGATTTAATCCAGAAACCTTGTTGCGAATCGTCCACGGTTCCTGGATTAAAGCTATATGTATTTTACCTGTGTTGATTTTAGCCATCAGAGCGTTGGTAGCTGTCTCGCCCCGATGGAGGTTTATTTGGATAACCTCAATCATGGTCATCCATTAAACTGTCTTCCAGCGAGTTGGTGGTCACCTCCTCGCTCTTTGGATTTGTCTCCTCCGGATAGCCTGAAGTGGCTATTAATGCAGTGGGTACTGTTGATGGCACTGCGGTGTCCTTATCAGGCATAGGAATAGCAGTATTTTTAATAGACACATTCCCAATTCTGGAGAGCATTGCTGTTCTGTCTT
Organism: Lucilia sericata; assembly: GCF_015586225.1. Taxonomy (NCBI): domain Eukaryota; kingdom Metazoa; phylum Arthropoda; class Insecta; order Diptera; family Calliphoridae; genus Lucilia; species Lucilia sericata. Next base: position 1,632,850 of record NW_023994046.1, read on the forward strand.
CTGGCGGGTGAGTGATTTCCTCCTCGCTTTTAGGATTTGACTCCTCAACATTGCTAGTACTTGCTAATGATGCTTTGGGTACTGTCTTAGGTGTTTTAGTGTCCCTGTCGGGGCCGGTTTTGACAGCCCTTTCAATCGGCGCCTTCCCAATTTTGGAAAGGGCAACTACACTTTCTTCTGGCGATTTAATGGTAAATTCCTCGATTTTAGGATTTGACTCCTCAACGTTATCAGTAGTGGATACTGATGCTGTGGTCTTAGGTTTTTTGGTGTCCTTTTCGAGGCTTGTTGTAACAGCCCTTCCGCCTGGCACCTTCCCAATTTTGAATATGACAGATTTAGAGGCGAAGTAAGCCCTTCCTTTATTCTTGGCAAGACTAGCCATGGATTTCTGGTCGATACCTATTACAAATAAAGTTCCCTCAGGTTCTTCTTTCCTGTAAAAGACATCCCATTTTTCCACGGCCAGCTCAGCATTTTGACCTCCACGAATTTCCAGTATACGTTCATTGGCTAGTTTAATGCCCCATCCTTTTATGTAGACAGTGGACTTTAGAAGCACCGGAAGCTCGCTCTTCTTTGCCAGTCCCAGCCTAGCGCCGTCCCAGGGAAGAGGGATACTTTCCACCAAGTTCTTTAGGGTGCTAACACATTGATGAGATGCCAACCTCATCAACATCACGCCCATGCTGAACTCGCAGCTCTCGCTCTCTATTGGTTGTTTGCCCTTTGAAGCGATTGCATGGTCCACTATATTATTGTTGACCAGGTCTTCTATTTTACTCTGTTGGTCTTTTGGAATTTTGCCTGCCGGATTACCGGCATCGTAAACTGCATAGCAGAGATCGTCCCGGTGCCTACTTCTGGCAACTTTGGCATAAGATGGTGGCTCTTTTCCTTTTCCTCCGTCTAGCTTCTCCTTCCTCGTTTTTCGGGGCTTCTTTTGAGATTCCCTTACCTTCGAGGTTGATTTCGCCGACGTGTTCGTCTTCGGAATATCTGGCTTGGCGTTGTAACCCTTACTCGCAGGATTCTCACTTGAGATTCCTTTGAGTGAAGTATGGCTTGGCTTCGACTGTTTATTAGAAGACGGGGAGCTCTTTTTCTTCTTAGGCTTATTCTCAGTTGTCAACTCCTCGGGAGACCTGATCCTTTTTACCTCAGATCTTGTGAGACAGTCCGATTTTTCCTTTGGAGTGTCGTGGGATTGACTAACTATGATTTCCTGAAGCATCTTTTTCAACTTCCTCCTCTGTGCTCCAGAAAGTCTTTTCTTAGTAATAGGTAGTTTAGCTATGCTATCACTCACCTCTTTCACCATTTGCTCTACTTCATCCTTTTTGGGATTTGCTATAATGGTATTATTATTATTATTATCATCTGAGGATTCAGAGTCGGAACCCTCACCTATATTTAAAGGCTGAGGTAGCTTAGAGCTCTCTCCGAGTACATCCTTCTCTTTCACCCCTATATTTTTGCCAGCGGCATGCTGTACACTTGACGCATTGTCCGCCACGGAGGCCAAGGTACCCACCTCCGTAATAGTATTTTGCTCACGATTGCAGGATGACGACGACACGTGACTCGCGAGTAGATCAACACTTGCCGCCGGTACTGGGTTATTTAGGCCCTGCACCGTAACTTTTATCTTTTTATTTTTATTTTCCATATTTGTTTTTTCCAGTTTTTTGGTCCGCGGGGAATATAATATTCCCAGGTGGTGGACAATCTGCCCTCCTTCAGCTTAAGTGAAATTAAAGCTGGGAGAGAACAGATGGTCCATCACCACCCCCTATCCGCCACCCGGGGACGCGCTCGGTAGGAAAAAACTGGAAAACTCCCCCGAGTTGGAATTAAGATAAAATTCAATATAAAAGTTTTTTTATGAAAAATAAAAATTTTAAAAATATACTCATGGTGTAGGATATTATATGGTCGACCATGCCCGACTATACTTTCCTACTTGTTTTTTATTAGTTTTTATTTCAAGAACTTCTTTAAAAATATATAACTATTTAAGAAAAGTTAATATATCTTTAAATAAATTTATTACATTTTATAAAAATTAGTATAAACATTTTTGAAAATTGTTAAAAAAAAAACTAGAAACATGCAAGTAATTGTATGGTAAAAACATGAAATATTTTTATAAACTCCTTAATTTTTCATCGATTTTTATAAAATAAAATGTTTAGTTTTTATGTAACTACGTGATTTTGTTATTAATTAATAAAATTAAATGCTGAATAAAATTATCTTTCTTGTGTTAAGATAGGGGGCAGAATGAAATTTTTGTATTGTAAATTAATTAAAAAAAATAGTTTTCGACCATATCCCTAGCAAATTAATTGTTTGTAGTTAGAACTATACAGGTAGTTTTAAATACCTGTAAAATAGGTGTTTATGCATAAAAGTGAGCATTTTAGAAGCAAATAGCTCATATAATTAAATGTACTTTATTACAGTACAGCCACAATTTTAGATTTTGGGGAAGGATCCGAGATATCAGAAGTCGAGCATAGAATATGCGTCGAATTAAAAAATTGTCAGAGAGTGAAATATAGCTACAGTCAAGCCATAAATATTGATATGGCGACGTTATATATAAAAAACAAAAAGGGCGGTATTTCTAGGCGTGGCAAAAAAATATTTTTATATTTTTTGAAATGTTATTAACATATCTTTAATCGTAGGGGGTGACTGACTCAACTTTTTTTTCGACCCACCCTAATGTACATATTCAAATATCAACAGAAGATAGATATTCTAAAACTTTATTTTTATAAGTAGAGATGGAATATGATAATAATTTAAGTTCCGATGGTAATTGATTCCAAGTGCGGGAAATCCTTAATTTAAATGAATGCTCAAAAATTGAAAGATGAAAACAAGGTTCCTCAATTTGAAATTTCATTAACAAGACTATTTGTCTGCCTGAATTTCATAACCTTGTAAAAATGTAATAGTAAACGTAGGTATAAATAATTAGTATAATTACAACGTAGAAAAATTGGAATATATTCAGAGACAAAGTCATAATCACGCAACTTAAAAATCCTACCTTTAGTTATTGGCAAGTTGTAATAATGGGCCTTAAACTAATTTAGCCTTTTTTTAAAGTCCATAAAATTGCTTAACAAAAGTATTCGAATTTTGTGAATACATCATATGTATTTAGAACAGCATTATGAGTTGTTATAAATATGACCACAAATTTTCCAATGGAGTTAAAGTCCCGTCATTACCTCCATTGGAAATTTGGTGAAAGAAGATACTTAGCGTTTTTTATTGAAAAATAAATTGATTGGGTTGTAGCCCCATTTTGGTGGTACTGACATGCAAATTCTGCTTTAAAATTTACTATTAGACCTTCTAGTCTATAATTACATTAATAAATTCTAGCAGTCCAACATCGTGGGCGGACACAAAACCTCAAACTATGACAGCCACTATTTGACGACCTGATAATGGTAAATATTCGACGGAATTTCTATATTCCATGCGTGTAATAACAATATATAGTGTGTTTCAAAATTATAAGAACAAATATATTTTTCGAATTTCTCTTCAAGTATTGAATGGATCTACAAAAAATTTGTACAAATAATACATTTTTGCATTTACTATTTATACATATACAAAAAAATAATTTTGAGATTATTGTTGTTGCATTTCTGGAAGTTTTCCGTTATTTTAATGTTGCATAATTATAAAACCAAATCATTAAAAACCTATTATGCAACTTAGTAGGCCAAAAATCTTGGATATAATTGGTCCTAAAATAAAGAAATAAATTGTGTCTTTGATGTACCATGTAGATTTTTTTCATTCTGACCCTGCAAAAGGTAAAATTTCGGCCATAAAAGACCAACTTTTGAAATTTAGGCAAATTGCTCAGAAATTGGATAGGATTGAGAATGTTGTTATTTTTTTTTATTTATCGTGATAATTGAGCACAAACCAAGTGATCAGCATGACAGAAAACTCTTTCCCAGCGAGAAATACCCCATATTATTCGTAAAAAGAACAATTCAACTTTGAGTTTAAAATATATAAAAGCTCAGATTGGCGTTTCAGTGCCTAAAATAACAGTGTGGAGGACAATTTCAGAAATAAATAATTCAAAATAATTAAAATTCCGCGGTTACTACCCCATCATGTTACTGCAAAGCTCCAGTTCGCGAAAGAAAACATGCAAGTAAATTACATCCAAATATGACTTTATCTATTTTTTTGTAAATGGGAAAATAACTATAAATTTTACATCAGTTTATATTTTCGAAGGAAAAAAGCGGAATCCAGATAGAAAATAAGGATATTGGGGAGATATGAGCAAGGATTCCCTACACTTTCCCAAGAGAAATTTTAGTGATGGGTTGCTGATGGTTAGTGCAGCTTTTTGCTCCGACGTCTGCCTCCAATTCCAATTTCATTCATGTAAAATTAACAGCACGTCCTTCGCCAGAACTCTAGAAATTAATTTTGTGCTTTTCATGACACAAAGTCCAACAAAAAACTAAATTTTCAGCAAGAAAATGCTTTATACCCAACATAAGATTTTTCAAAAACTGGTTTAACACCAAAAATACACCTGCTTTAGAGTGGTCAGCAGTGCTAACTAGATGTAAAGTCCATGGAAAGTCTTTAGGGGATACAACCCAATCGAGTTTACTTGGGAAATCAACGTATGAAAGCCTTAATTTACAAAAAAATGGAATTTCACAGGAATCATCAAATATTTATCAAAATATTATAAAAACTTTAGTAAAAAGTGTGAATTCTGGAATATTTAATCTTCTAAAATATAAGGGAGGCCGAATTACCAAATAATTTTTTAAAATTGTGTTTAATTTTTAAAAAATAATGAAGTGTTTTTATAATTTTGAAACACAGACCAACTTGTTATTTGAAAAATATTAGAAATTACGAAAGAAATGGAGACAAATTGCATATCCATCAAAAGCACGTTTAATGATGATCATGTTTCCAAAATAATTTATAAAATTTATTAAACATTTTTAAGAAAAATATTATAGTAAAAAGTGTTCTTATAATTCTGAAACACACCTTATTGTTAATAGGAATCTATCAAACATTTCCGATATGTATTTAATTGTTCGGCCTTGGGTATAGAGAAATAAATGTTTTACTCTGAATTGTCCAACTTTTTTCCTTTGGACATTTTAAGTGCTTATACAGTAAGAATTACTTTTTTTATTTCTTAATTAATAAAATATAAAAGCAAAAATTTAAATATTACTTTTGTGGCCGCCGGTATTTTAAAGGTTAGTATTCTAGTCTGATAGACATTGGTTGAGGAGCGCAAAACAGGCCCGATAGAGGTGTAGGTGTATTTCTTTCTAACTGACTAATAACCCCCATTATCTCAATTTTATCGTAAGGTTAAATTGACAGTTTTCATCCAAAAAATATTTTAACCAGCAGAATATCCACAGGTTAAACGATAATCGGAGGTGGAGATAACGGGGCTAATGCCATTGTCATCATCCGATTAGCATCATAAAATAACAGTAATAGTAAAGTAAAAATACTAAATTCGAGTATTTTTGTGAGACACTGTATATAGTGCTAAAATTAAACTAATGATTAACTTTTAATATTTATAAAAAAGGCTATTTCAGTGTCTGATGGATTTTATCGTTTAAAAGCAGTTGTGGAATATCCAAATGGATCAAAACGCACATTTTTTACAGCAAACAAAGCATGTAATTTACTCAGTAGCCAATTAAACGATGAACTATGGATTTCTATTGATGCCAATGGCTACGTTAACGCACTGTCTTTGTCAACTTCTGACGGAGATTTTACGGATTGTTCAATGTTAGATTTTTCCAATTTGTCTACGACCAAATTCAATACAGAGGTGTTGATTAAACATACTGAACTTGCTCCAATACCAGACACGGCAAGTTTTATTCAAAAAATTGAAAGAGAACGTGAAGCAAGAGAGCGTGGGGAAAATAAAGACAACAGGGGATTCTTTGCAAAATATGTAAGTATTTTATTTTTAAAATAATTTATAAAATATGAATGTTATTTCCAAACCATATGTAAATCATTTTTTATGCATTTTACACCCAGCAAAATATTTGCTTACAAATTCACTGCAGACTGGAGATGAACTCAGCACCTTCCGTATGCTAGTTGAACTATGCACAGTGGTATAGGAAAAAAAAAAGAGGGAAATAATTCGGTAACTTCTAAACGGTTAATCCGATTTTAATGAAATTTGGTATGCACAAAGAGGAGGTGTTGTCGAGTTTAGGTTTTGAATTTGGACCTTATAGGCCAACCAGGGGCACGGCGGGGGGTCCTCAAATTAGGACACCTCGGCTATGTTAAAAACGATCCTATTTCTTCATTTGAGTTCCGATTTAAATAAAATTTCGTATATAGAATCTCCTCATCGAGCACTATAAAAAATGTAGCAGTAAATTATCTCTTATAGTTTAGGAGATATTCGCATTTGAAAATTAAAATTTTAAAATTTTTACCGTCCTTACTTTTGTTTTTTGATAATAGCGGGTCCAAATATTCCCGATTTTCGCCATTTTTTTATTCGCTTAACAACAAGTTTATATATCATGCAGTGAAAGAATTATGTAAAAATCATGACTGAGTCCAAAGTTATAGGCATTTTAATTTAAAAAATTAAAAAAAAAGCGATTTTTTGCCATTTTTTCGGGAAAAAAGTATCTTTTTCTTTTTAAGTTATCTAAAAAATTTCTAAGAAGATGTATATAGAATTTATACTTTTTGGAAAGCTGACTTTACATAAAATACGATAAATGAAACAAAACCTAAAAATTTTTGATACCGAGGGGACCAGGTCCATCCAAAAAAACCCTATTTTTTATGGAAAATTCAATTTTCTTAATCATTTTGTAACGGGTTTCGATAACCCCGCCCCTGGTATGGATATAATAGGCAAAAAACCAAAAAATCCAATTTTTGGGATTTTTTAAAACTTTTTTGGGAATTCCGGGATTTCTAATAAGAAAATTCGAAATTTTTATTTAATTTTGGATTTTGAGTTAAAAAATCTACCTAACTGTAAAATTTCATCAAAAAATATTCATAAATAAAATTTTTATTGCAATTTGAAAAATTTGTATCTTCGCAAAAACTGAATAAAAAACATTTTTTAATTTTAAAAAAAAAAAAGTATTCCGCGAATTTTTTAATTTTCAAAAATTATATACAGTTTTGAAAAATAAACAAAATTACCTTTCCATTGATATATAAGATGCCTACCTAATGTTTTTTAAGTGACAAATTAATTAGGGAAAACTCAACATCTTTTAGAAAATTTACCTAGCACTATTATTTTCATCCATAAGGTTAACTCTTAAATTTGTTATATATATTAAAAAATGTTCAGGTATTATTTTTTAAACTGTAATGATTTTTACCCCTATAGGTCACTTTAATAGGTAGCTTATTAAAGTGACCTATTGAGGAAAAATTCATTACATAAGGAAACGTCGAAATTTTCTGATTGGCTGGATGAATGTGTAGAAGTTGCTATTTGCGTATCAACTGTTGGTGCAAGCAGTATGAGGATTTGAGTTCAAAATCAAAGAGGAGAAGGTTATCAACTTCACTAGAAACCTTATCTAACGAAGAAGTTTCGGACACTTTTAAAGCAATGTTAAGAAAAGAAAAACAGCCTTTGGATGCCATAAAAATTGCAAATATTCTTCCAACCGCATCACCAAGACGACTGAAAAGAATTGTAGAGAGTATACCCACACCATCATCTGATACAACGTTCACTGAGGAAGAAGCTATTGCGCTTATGTTGCAGCTGGGATTAAGTCGTGATAACTACATAACGTTAAGAAAGGCGCTATCTGAAAAAGGAGTGGATGTTTTACCATCATATGACAAAATAAATGAAAAGAAGAAAAGCATTATACCATCTCCTATTGAAATAACTGATCGGAAGGCTGTTATTGGACTCGGCACTCTACTCGAAAATACTGCTTTAAGGATTGCTTCTGACTTTTCTTCAGACCAACTAAAAAAATAAATTCTTGTGATCTTCAACTCATTTGTAAGTGGGGATGTGATGGATTATCAGCACTCTCGGAATATAAACAAATCAACACAAGTGAATCATCTTCCGAGTATAAAAGTGTATTAATGGCATCGCTAGTTCCATTAAGAATTCGAAAGTATGCTGACAGCGATTCTCCATCAACCAGTTTCGATGATATTTGGAAGAATTCGACTCCAGGATCCAAAGCTTTTTGTAGGCCAATAAGCTTTGAGTATATAAAAGAATCCAAAACAACAACGCAAGATTTGATAAATCGTATTGAAGCAGAAATTAAAAACTTGGAACCTATAACAATCGAAATAGAAAATTATTCGTTTAACATGTCCTATGATTTAAAACTACTGCTACATATGTGGTGATAAAAAATCAGAATTTTCGAATATTTCCAAGCAAAGGTCAATAAATGAGGAAACATTACAATTTGGAATATCCCCCCTACATGCTCGCATACGATTTCTGGAACATTTTCTACATTTAGCATATGATTTAAAGTACAGAAGCATACCGGAAAATGCAAACAAAAGTGCAAATAACAATAAGGAGTTAATGGAAATGAGAGCCAGTGAGAAAAGAAGAATTCAAGAGGAATTTAAAAAGCGGATGGGATTAAATATTGATATGAAAGCACAAATGGATGGTAATACCGCTAGACGTTTTTTCAAACATTTTGAAACTACTTCCGAAATAACCGGAATTAATATGGATTTACTGCAAAAGGTCAATATTATTCTAATGGCGATAAATAGCAAGCATAAAGTGAACGCAACAAAATTTGGAGAGTACTCTACAAAAGTTTCTAAATTACTTTTGGAATTATATCCCTGGAAAGAAATGACACCTACAGTTCACAAGATATTATGTCATGGAAAGGTCATCATAGAGCATAATATTCTGCCTTTAGAGACTTTAAGCATATTCATCAGTTTAGCTCAAGGAAGTGTTCTAGGCAGTATCAAAATGAAGATATTTTTAATAATCTGATTCTATCTTCTGATCCTGTTTTATCTACTATAAGGAAACGTTGGATTTGCTACAAAACGTTAGCATTTGAAAATATTCATGAATTTAAAGATTTACTTTATCTTTTAGATATGGACTACTGTGATACCGATTATTTTACAAAATTATATTAATTTATAAAAAAATAAATAAAGACTATTTTTATATAAAATAAATACTTGTTAATTTTTTTAGGGATAAAGAATAAAAGATTAATCGTAAAAAGTGGCTGTAAAAATTCATAAAAATTTAGGTAGTAAAACATGCCTAACAAAGGTATGGATGAAAATAATAGTACTAGGTAAATTCTCTAAAAGATGTTGAGTTTTCCCTAATTAATTTGTCACTTAAAAAACAATAGGTAGGCATGTTATATATCAATGGAAAGGTAATTTTGTCTATTTTTCAAAACTATATAATTTTTGAAAATTAAAAAATTCGCGGAGTACTTTTAAAAAAAAATTAAAAAATGTTTTTTTGTCAGTTTTTGCGAAGATACAAATTTTTCAAATTGCAATAAAAATTTTATTTATAAATATTTTTTGATGAAATTTTACAGTTGGGTAGATTTTTTTACTCAAAATCCAAAATTAAATAAAAATTTTCTTATTAGAAATCCCGGAATTACCAAAAAAGTTTTAAAAAATCCCAAAAATGGGATTTATTGGTTTTTTGCCTATTATATCCATATCAGGGGCGGGGTTATCGAAACCCGTTACAAAATGATTAAGAACATATTGGGTCATATAAAACAGGTCACTATAATTTGATATCGACTATGCGATTTGCGAATTTTTGCTCAAAATTGAATTTTCCATAAAAAATAGGGTTTTTTTTGGATGGACCTGGTCCCCTCGGTATCAAAAAATTTTAGGTTTTGTTTCATTTATCGTATTTTATGTAAAGTCAGCTTTCCAAAAAGTATAAATTCTATATACATCTTCTTAGAAACTTTTTAGATAACTTGAAAAGAAAAATATACTTTTTTCCCAAAAAAATGGCAAAAAATCGCCTTTTTTTAATTTTTTAAATTAAAATGCCTATAACTTTGGACTCAGTCATGATTTTTACATAATTCTTTCACTGCTTGATATATAAACTTGTTGTTAAGCGAATAAAAAAAATCGGGAATATTTGGACCCGCTATTATCAAAAAACTAAAGTAAGGACGGTAAAAATGTTAAAATTTTAATTTTCAAATGCGAATATCTCCTAAACTATTAGAGATAATTTACTGCTACGACAACATTTTTTATAGTGCTCGATGAGGAGATTCGTATATAATTTTTTTTAAATCGGAACTCAAATGAAGAAATAAGATCGTTTTAAAAATTTAACATAGCCGAGGTGTCTTAATTTGAGGACCCCCCGCCGGGCCCCTGGTTGGCCTATAAGGTCCAAATTCAAAACCTAAACTCGACAACACCTCCTCTTTGTGCATACCAAATTTCATTATTTCCTATACCACTGTGCGATGTACTGCTTGACATTTGCTAACGTGTGCTCAAAAAATAAAAAAAATAAAAAGTAACTTTTATTTTTGTTTCTTTATTTTGAGTAAGTCATTAAAAAAGTAGTTAATGGTAGTCATTGTAAGCAGATTTTGCTGGATATTAAAAATTGATTTGTTTAATATAATTAAAAGTTTGGTTATTACATATTTTTATTTTTATTATCAAATATTTTCAATTTAGCCAACTTTTAAACGCATTAATTTTATTTTTATTTTAGTGGATGTATATCGTTCCTGTTGTGCTGTTAGTATTTATATCTGGAGCAACTAATCCTGAACAACAAAAATAAGTTTTGTAATCTTATAAATACCAAATATACTAATGGGTATTTCCATTTTAAAATATACATATAAATAAAAAAATTAGAAAAATAATTACTATAACACAGTGCAACAGTAATTTTCACACATGAAAAAATATGCAAGAAGCCATATGTATTAACTCTGTGTTCTCAGTTTTTATACCCTACACCACTATAATGGGGAGGGTATTATACGTTTGTGCTGATGTTTGTAACACACAAAAATATTGGTCCTACACCCACCTTTAAGTATACCGATCGACTCAGAATCACATTTTGTCCGTCCGTCTGTCCGGCTGGCTGTCCATGTAAACCTTGTGCGCAAGGTACAGGCCGCAATTTTCAAGATAATTTGATGAAATTTGGACCAAGCATGTTTTTTGGCACAAGGACGAAGCCTATTGAAATCGGTCCATTATTTTACCTAGCCCCCATACAACCGTACCTCCCGATTTGGGCATTTTAAGCCATTCGCAAGCTCTAAGGGACTTGAGTCGGGAGATTTTGATGGACAATCAAAGAGTTTGGATCCCGATAACTACTCTTAGATCAACTTTGCCAAAGGTTTTGGTTCATTATCATGCTGGAAATCGCATTAAAGTAAGTTGTTCTGTTCAATGTACTTAATCCTATGGTTGCTTTTGTTGGCCAAAAATGTCCCAGAAAGTAAAACAATCCAATTTTATTTGCATTTCAACATCAATACTTACTCTACTCACCAAAAATCTTGCCCACAACCTTAATTGTTTGACCTCCATGTTTTTTTAAGCCTTTAATGTACGATCATGTAACCGCATATGAATCCCGCAGTGACATGGCACAGAGTTTACTTAAAGAAATTCGATTTTTTCACAAATTTTGTACAATTTTGCGTAGAATATTGAAATAGATTACGCAAGTCTGATAAAAAACAGTTTTATTTATAAACGGATCCACATTTTCCTTCTTAAATACAGGCAAAGTATGTGAGGCTCAAAGGCTGAAGGAAATATTATAACATATCCTTTTAGTGAAGGCCCAATAATGAATGGAGAGCAAAAATTTAAGGCTGTGGCCATGTTTTTTGAAGAGAAGGGTTAGTCCTGATGTTGAAACACAAACAGAGTTGGATTGTTTTTCTTCTTGGGACGTTTTTCGCCAACAAAATGAATTATATGATTGAGAACAACGAACAGAACAACTTACCTTATCAGCATGATAATGAACCAAAACCTTTGGCAAAGTTGATTTAAGAGTAATTATCGAGTAATGGGACCCAAATTATTTGATTGTCCATCAAAATCTCCCGACTCAAGTCCCTTAGAGATGTTGTTCGGCATTGAAGCGCTGGGTCGAAACTCGCAGTTTTAGAAAACATTGCAGCTTGCGAATGGCTTAAAATCCGCTTGGGATACATTACGAACTACACTAGTAACTAATCTATTCCATAAAGGTGTTTGGAACTCAAAAGGATCAAAGATTGGCTTAAAATCCGCTTGGGATACATTACGAACTACACTAGTAACTAATCTATTCCATAAAGGTGTTTGGAACTCAAAAGGATCAAAGATTTTCATAAGAAGATCAAAAAGTTGCTAAAGTTTCAAACAGCTAAATATGGAGTTAATTCAGTTATTATTTTCTTGTAACTCACAGCGAAATGGAAATAAACTTTTGTTGTTGTTATTATAATGTAGACACATAATGTTATTATTATCAATTGAAGCATGGATGCGAATAAGGGCGTAAAGACCACCTTTTCAAAATCGCGTTTTTTCGCATAATTATATTAAACTAACCTTTTTACATCTATTCATAAAAAAATAAATTGAAAAATATAAATTTTTCGCTAAAATAGATAGTTTTAAAAGCACGATTTTTAAATACTATTTATTTTTTTGGGTAAAAAATATTAGCAATTTAATGTATTTTTCTGTAAAAAATCGTATAAATTTTAATTCTAATTGCACCAAATTTGCAGAATGGTTGGAAAACATTTCAAATTTATTAATTTTTTAATTATATTGCAAAAAAGATTATTATTGAATGAATTATTTAAGTATGAAAGTGTGGACAAGAAGAAGGGCGTATATCCATAACTATAGTTATATTTTAAAAAATTATTATATCTTGTTATTTTCGGATTATTTTAGTTAAAGAGGTCCTATCCAATTTGATAATGAACTAAGATAATAATGTGGTTCGCTGATTTTGACAATAACGCAATAAGGTGCGATTTAAAGATTTTTCTAAGAAAGATTTTTCTAAGTACAATTTTTACTATGCTATTGTTATTATACTATTTTTATATGCATATTACTATAATTGATTGATTAATATACCAAAAAAATCTGAAAACCGCTTATAGCAAACAATTTTTTAAATATATAGAAAAATTTAACTGTCCTTACACCCTTTGAATACTTTTAAGCCAGAACGAATAGGTGGGACTTTTTAGGTAAATATATGAGGAAATACTGTCGTTTTCTTCATTCTATATAGGTACACTTGATTATTTTGTCTTTAAAATCAGTTTTACCTTCAAGTTGTCATAAAATTTTCGTGCATAATGGACGCTATTACAAATAAGATAAATAAAAATAGAAAAAGGAAACTTAATGTAGAGCAGTGGAAAGATCATAATAGAAAGACCCTAAAAAACGCCGGTAAAGAATATATAAGAAGAGATGGAAGAGTTGTACCTAAGAAGTGTCCTCCAAAAATGGTGATTATAGAATTAACATTGTGTATTTAAAAACTTATAAATTATTTTTAGATATGTAATTGTACCAGTGCATCAAAATATTGCAAAAATTTCACTAATCAGGAATTAAGAGTCATTTTCAATGAATTTTATTCAAAAAATTACAACATCCAACAACAGTATCTTAAAGATCTCATATGTATTAAGAAACCTCAAAGAAAAAGAACGAATAATATTATATCAAAACGTCAAACCACAATTCTTTACTATTTATATAAAGATGCCAACAAAATTAAAGTGTTATTAACATATCTTTAATCGTAGGGGGTGACTGACTCAACTTTTTTTTTCGACCCACCCTAATGTACATATTCAAATATCAACAGAAGATAGATATTCTAAAACTTTATTTTTATAAGTAGAGATGGAATATGAGAATAATTTAAGTTCCGATGGTAATTGATTCCAAGTGCGGGAAATCCTTAATTTAAATGAATGCTCAAAAATTGAAAGATGAAAACAAGGTTCCTCAATTTGAAATTTCATTAACAAGACTATTTGTCTGCCTGAATTTCATAACCTTGTAAAAATGTAATAGTAAACGTAGGTATAAATAATTAGTATAATTACAACGTAGAAAAATTGGAATATATTCAGAGACAAAGTCATAATCACGCAACTTAAAAATCCTACCTTTAGTTATTGGCAAGTTGTAATAATGGGCCTTAAACTAATTTAGCCTTTTTTTAAAGTCCATAAAATTGCTTAACAAAAGTATTCGAATTTTGTGAATACATCATATGTATTTAGAACAGCATTATGAGTTGTTATAAATATGACCACAAATTTTCCAATGGAGTTAAAGTCCCGTCATTACCTCCATTGGAAATTTGGTGAAAGAAGATACTTAGCGTTTTTTATTGAAAAATAAATTGATTGGGTTGTAGCCCCATTTTGGTGGTACTGACATGCAAATTCTGCTTTAAAATTTACTATTAGACCTTCTAGTCTATAATTACATTAATAAATTCTAGCAGTCCAACATCGTGGGCGGACACAAAACCTCAAACTATGACAGCCACTATTTGACGACCTGATAATGGTAAATATTCGACGGAATTTCTATATTCCATGCGTGTAATAACAATATACTTATTGTTAATAGGAATCTATCAAACATTTCCGATATGTATTTAATTGTTCGGCCTTGGGTATAGAGAAATAAATGTTTTACTCTGAATTGTCCAACTTTTTTCCTTTGGACATTTTAAGTGCTTATACAGTAAGAATTACTTTTTTTATTTCTTAATTAATAAAATATAAAAGCAAAAATTTAAATATTACTTTTGTGGCCGCCGGTATTTTAAAGGTTAGTATTCTAGTCTGATAGACATTGGTTGAGGAGCGCAAAACAGGCCCGATAGAGGTGTAGGTGTATTTCTTTCTAACTGACTAATAACCCCCATTATCTCAATTTTATCGTAAGGTTAAATTGACAGTTTTCATCCAAAAAATATTTTAACCAGCAGAATATCCACAGGTTAAACGATAATCGGAGGTGGAGATAACGGGGCTAATGCCATTGTCATCATCCGATTAGCATCATAAAATAACAGTAATAGTAAAGTAAAAATACTAAATTCGAGTATTTTTGTGAGACACTGTATATAGTGCTAAAATTAAACTAATGATTAACTTTTAATATTTATAAAAAAGGCTATTTCAGTGTCTGATGGATTTTATCGTTTAAAAGCAGTTGTGGAATATCCAAATGGATCAAAACGCACATTTTTTACAGCAAACAAAGCATGTAATTTACTCAGTAGCCAATTAAACGATGAACTATGGATTTCTATTGATGCCAATGGCTACGTTAACGCACTGTCTTTGTCAACTTCTGACGGAGATTTTACGGATTGTTCAATGTTAGATTTTTCCAATTTGTCTACGACCAAATTCAATACAGAGGTGTTGATTAAACATACTGAACTTGCTCCAATACCAGACACGGCAAGTTTTATTCAAAAAATTGAAAGAGAACGTGAAGCAAGAGAGCGTGGGGAAAATAAAGACAACAGGGGATTCTTTGCAAAATATGTAAGTATTTTATTTTTAAAATAATTTATAAAATATGAATGTTATTTCCAAACCATATGTAAATCATTTTTTATGCATTTTACACCCAGCAAAATATTTGCTTACAAATTCACTGCAGACTGGAGATGAACTCAGCACCTTCCGTATGCTAGTTGAACGATGCACAGTGGTATAGGAAAAAAAAAGAGGGAAATAATTCGGTAACTTCTAAACGGTTAATCCGATTTTAATGAAATTTGGTATGCACAAAGAGGAGGTGTTGTCGAGTTTAGGTTTTGAATTTGGACCTTATAGGCCAACCAGGGGCACGGCGGGGGGTCCTCAAATTAGGACACCTCGGCTATGTTAAAAACGATCCTATTTCTTCATTTGAGTTCCGATTTAAATAAAATTTCGTATATAGAATCTCCTCATCGAGCACTATAAAAAATGTAGCAGTAAATTATCTCTTATAGTTTAGGAGATATTCGCATTTGAAAATTAAAATTTTAAAATTTTTACCGTCCTTACTTTTGTTTTTTGATAATAGCGGGTCCAAATATTCCCGATTTTCGCCATTTTTTTATTCGCTTAACAACAAGTTTATATATCATGCAGTGAAAGAATTATGTAAAAATCATGACTGAGTCCAAAGTTATAGGCATTTTAATTTAAAAAATTAAAAAAAAAGCGATTTTTTGCCATTTTTTCGGGAAAAAAGTATCTTTTTCTTTTTAAGTTATCTAAAAAATTTCTAAGAAGATGTATATAGAATTTATACTTTTTGGAAAGCTGACTTTACATAAAATACGATAAATGAAACAAAACCTAAAAATTTTTGATACCGAGGGGACCAGGTCCATCCAAAAAAACCCTATTTTTTATGGAAAATTCAATTTTCTTAATCATTTTGTAACGGGTTTCGATAACCCCGCCCCTGGTATGGATATAATAGGCAAAAAACCAAAAAATCCAATTTTTGGGATTTTTTAAAACTTTTTTGGGAATTCCGGGATTTCTAATAAGAAAATTCGAAATTTTTATTTAATTTTGGATTTTGAGTTAAAAAATCTACCTAACTGTAAAATTTCATCAAAAAATATTCATAAATAAAATTTTTATTGCAATTTGAAAAATTTGTATCTTCGCAAAAACTGAATAAAAAACATTTTTTAATTTTTTTAAAAAAAAAAGTATTCCGCGAATTTTTTAATTTTCAAAAATTATATACAGTTTTGAAAAATAAACAAAATTACCTTTCCATTGATATATAAGATGCCTACCTAATGTTTTTTAAGTGACAAATTAATTAGGGAAAACTCAACATCTTTTAGAAAATTTACCTAGCACTATTATTTTCATCCATAAGGTTAACTCTTAAATTTGTTATATATATTAAAAAATGTTCAGGTATTATTTTTTAAACTGTAATGATTTTTACCCCTATAGGTCACTTTAATAGGTAGCTTATTAAAGTGACCTATTGAGGAAAAATTCATTACATAAGGAAACGTCGAAATTTTCTGATTGGCTGGATGAATGTGTAGAAGTTGCTATTTGCGTATCAACTGTTGGTGCAAGCAGTATGAGGATTTGAGTTCAAAATCAAAGAGGAGAAGGTTATCAACTTCACTAGAAACCTTATCTAACGAAGAAGTTTCGGACACTTTTAAAGCAATGTTAAGAAAAGAAAAACAGCCTTTGGATGCCATAAAAATTGCAAATATTCTTCCAACCGCATCACCAAGACGACTGAAAAGAATTGTAGAGAGTATACCCACACCATCATCTGATACAACGTTCACTGAGGAAGAAGCTATTGCGCTTATGTTGCAGCTGGGATTAAGTCGTGATAACTACATAACGTTAAGAAAGGCGCTATCTGAAAAAGGAGTGGATGTTTTACCATCATATGACAAAATAAATGAAAAGAAGAAAAGCATTATACCATCTCCTATTGAAATAACTGATCGGAAGGCTGTTATTGGACTCGGCGCTCTACTCGAAAATACTGCTTTAAGGATTGCTTCTGACTTTTCTTCAGACCAACTAAAAAAATAAATTCTTGTGATCTTCAACTCATTTGTAAGTGGGGATGTGATGGATTATCAGCACTCTCGGAATATAAACAAATCAACACAAGTGAATCATCTTCCGAGTATAAAAGTGTATTAATGGCATCGCTAGTTCCATTAAGAATTCGAAAGTATGCTGACAGCGATTCTCCATCAACCAGTTTCGATGATATTTGGAAGAATTCGACTCCAGGATCCAAAGCTTTTTGTAGGCCAATAAGCTTTGAGTATATAAAAGAATCCAAAACAACAACGCAAGATTTGATAAATCGTATTGAAGCAGAAATTAAAAACTTGGAACCTATAACAATCGAAATAGAAAATTATTCGTTTAACATGTCCTATGATTTAAAACTACTGCTACATATGTGGTGATAAAAAATCAGAATTTTCGAATATTTCCAAGCAAAGGTCAATAAATGAGGAAACATTACAATTTGGAATATCCCCCCTACATGCTCGCATACGATTTCTGGAACATTTTCTACATTTAGCATATGATTTAAAGTACAGAAGCATACCGGAAAATGCAAACAAAAGTGCAAATAACAATAAGGAGTTAATGGAAATGAGAGCCAGTGAGAAAAGAAGAATTCAAGAGGAATTTAAAAAGCGGATGGGATTAAATATTGATATGAAAGCACAAATGGATGGTAATACCGCTAGACGTTTTTTCAAACATTTTGAAACTACTTCCGAAATAACCGGAATTAATATGGATTTACTGCAAAAGGTCAATATTATTCTAATGGCGATAAATAGCAAGCATAAAGTGAACGCAACAAAATTTGGAGAGTACTCTACAAAAGTTTCTAAATTACTTTTGGAATTATATCCCTGGAAAGAAATGACACCTACAGTTCACAAGATATTATGTCATGGAAAGGTCATCATAGAGCATAATATTCTGCCTTTAGAGACTTTAAGCATATTCATCAGTTTAGCTCAAGGAAGTGTTCTAGGCAGTATCAAAATGAAGATATTTTTAATAATCTGATTCTATCTTCTGATCCTGTTTTATCTACTATAAGGAAACGTTGGATTTGCTACAAAACGTTAGCATTTGAAAATATTCATGAATTTAAAGATTTACTTTATCTTTTAGATATGGACTACTGTGATACCGATTATTTTACAAAATTATATTAATTTATAAAAAAATAAATAAAGACTATTTTTATATAAAATAAATACTTGTTAATTTTTTTAGGGATAAAGAATAAAAGATTAATCGTAAAAAGTGGCTGTAAAAATTCATAAAAATTTAGGTAGTAAAACATGCCTAACAAAGGTATGGATGAAAATAATAGTACTAGGTAAATTCTCTAAAAGATGTTGAGTTTTCCCTAATTAATTTGTCACTTAAAAAACAATAGGTAGGCATGTTATATATCAATGGAAAGGTAATTTTGTCTATTTTTCAAAACTATATAATTTTTGAAAATTAAAAAATTCGCGGAGTACTTTTAAAAAAAAATTAAAAAATGTTTTTTTGTCAGTTTTTGCGAAGATACAAATTTTTCAAATTGCAATAAAAATTTTATTTATAAATATTTTTTGATGAAATTTTACAGTTGGGTAGATTTTTTTACTCAAAATCCAAAATTAAATAAAAATTTTCTTATTAGAAATCCCGGAATTACCAAAAAAGTTTTAAAAAATCCCAAAAATGGGATTTATTGGTTTTTTGCCTATTATATCCATATCAGGGGCGGGGTTATCGAAACCCGTTACAAAATGATTAAGAACATATTGGGTCATATAAAACAGGTCACTATAATTTGATATCGACTATGCGATTTGCGAATTTTTGCTCAAAATTGAATTTTCCATAAAAAATAGGGTTTTTTTTGGATGGACCTGGTCCCCTCGGTATCAAAAAATTTTAGGTTTTGTTTCATTTATCGTATTTTATGTAAAGTCAGCTTTCCAAAAAGTATAAATTCTATATACATCTTCTTAGAAACTTTTTAGATAACTTGAAAAGAAAAATATACTTTTTTCCCAAAAAAATGGCAAAAAATCGCCTTTTTTAATTTTTTAAATTAAAATGCCTATAACTTTGGACTCAGTCATGATTTTTACATAATTCTTTCACTGCTTGATATATAAACTTGTTGTTAAGCGAATAAAAAAAATCGGGAATATTTGGACCCGCTATTATCAAAAAACTAAAGTAAGGACGGTAAAAATGTTAAAATTTTAATTTTCAAATGCGAATATCTCCTAAACTATTAGAGATAATTTACTGCTACGACAACATTTTTTATAGTGCTCGATGAGGAGATTCGTATATAATTTTTTTTAAATCGGAACTCAAATGAAGAAATAAGATCGTTTTAAAAATTTAACATAGCCGAGGTGTCTTAATTTGAGGACCCCCCGCCGGGCCCCTGGTTGGCCTATAAGGTCCAAATTCAAAACCTAAACTCGACAACACCTCCTCTTTGTGCATACCAAATTTCATTATTTCCTATACCACTGTGCGATGTACTGCTTGACATTTGCTAACGTGTGCTCAAAAAATAAAAAAAATAAAAAGTAACTTTTATTTTTGTTTCTTTATTTTGAGTAAGTCATTAAAAAAGTAGTTAATGGTAGTCATTGTAAGCAGATTTTGCTGGATATTAAAAATTGATTTGTTTAATATAATTAAAAGTTTGGTTATTACATATTTTTATTTTTATTATCAAATATTTTCAATTTAGCCAACTTTTAAACGCATTAATTTTATTTTTATTTTAGTGGATGTATATCGTTCCTGTTGTGCTGTTAGTATTTATATCTGGAGCAACTAATCCTGAACAACAAAAATAAGTTTTGTAATCTTATAAATACCAAATATACTAATGGGTATTTCCATTTTAAAATATACATATAAATAAAAAAATTAGAAAAATAATTACTATAACACAGTGCAACAGTAATTTTCACACATGAAAAAATATGCAAGAAGCCATATGTATTAACTCTGTGTTCTCAGTTTTTATACCCTACACCACTATAATGGGGAGGGTATTATACGTTTGTGCTGATGTTTGTAACACACAAAAATATTGGTCCTACACCCACCTTTAAGTATACCGATCGACTCAGAATCACATTTTGTCCGTCCGTCTGTCCGGCTGGCTGTCCATGTAAACCTTGTGCGCAAGGTACAGGCCGCAATTTTCAAGATAATTTGATGAAATTTGGACCAAGCATGTTTTTTGGCACAAGGACGAAGCCTATTGAAATCGGTCCATTATTTTACCTAGCCCCCATACAACCGTACCTCCCGATTTGGGCATTTTAAGCCATTCGCAAGCTCTAAGGGACTTGAGTCGGGAGATTTTGATGGACAATCAAAGAGTTTGGATCCCGATAACTACTCTTAGATCAACTTTGCCAAAGGTTTTGGTTCATTATCATGCTGGAAATCGCATTAAAGTAAGTTGTTCTGTTCAATGTACTTAATCCAATGGTTGCTTTTGTTGGCCAAAAATGTCCCAGAAAGTAAAACAATCCAATTTTATTTGCATTTCAACATCAATACTTACTCTACTCACCAAAAATCTTGCCCACAACCTTAATTGTTTGACCTCCATGTTTTTTTAAGCCTTTAATGTACGATCATGTAACCGCATATGAATCCCGCAGTGACATGGCACAGAGTTTACTTAAAGAAATTCGATTTTTTCACAAATTTTGTACAATTTTGCGTAGAATATTGAAATAGATTACGCAAGTCTGATAAAAAACAGTTTTATTTATAAACGGATCCACATTTTCCTTCTTAAATACAGGCAAAGTATGTGAGGCTCAAAGGCTGAAGGAAATATTATAACATATCCTTTTAGTGAAGGCCCAATAATGAATGGAGAGCAAAAATTTAAGGCTGTGGCCATGTTTTTTGAAGAGAAGGGTTAGTCCTGATGTTGAAACACAAACAGAGTTGGATTGTTTTTCTTCTTGGGACGTTTTTCGCCAACAAAATGAATTATATGATTGAGAACAACGAACAGAACAACTTACCTTATCAGCATGATAATGAACCAAAACCTTTGGCAAAGTTGATTTAAGAGTAATTATCGAGTAATGGGACCCAAATTATTTGATTGTCCATCAAAATCTCCCGACTCAAGTCCCTTAGAGATGTTGTTCGGCATTGAAGCGCTGGGTCGAAACTCGCAGTTTTAGAAAACATTGCAGCTTGCGAATGGCTTAAAATCCGCTTGGGATACATTACGAACTACACTAGTAACTAATCTATTCCATAAAGGTGTTTGGAACTCAAAAGGATCAAAGATTGGCTTAAAATCCGCTTGGGATACATTACGAACTACACTAGTAACTAATCTATTCCATAAAGGTGTTTGGAACTCAAAAGGATCAAAGATTTTCATAAGAAGATCAAAAAGTTGCTAAAGTTTCAAACAGCTAAATATGGAGTTAATTCAGTTATTATTTTCTTGTAACTCACAGCGAAATGGAAATAAACTTTTGTTGTTGTTATTATAATGTAGACACATAATGTTATTATTATCAATTGAAGCATGGATGCGAATAAGGGCGTAAAGACCACCTTTTCAAAATCGCGTTTTTTCGCATAATTATATTAAACTAACCTTTTTACATCTATTCATAAAAAAATAAATTGAAAAATATAAATTTTTCGCTAAAATAGATAGTTTTAAAAGCACGATTTTTAAATACTATTTATTTTTTTGGGTAAAAAATATTAGCAATTTAATGTATTTTTCTGTAAAAAATCGTATAAATTTTAATTCTAATTGCACCAAATTTGCAGAATGGTTGGAAAACATTTCAAATTTATTAATTTTTTAATTATATTGCAAAAAAGATTATTATTGAATGAATTATTTAAGTATGAAAGTGTGGACAAGAAGAAGGGCGTATATCCATAACTATAGTTATATTTTAAAAAATTATTATATCTTGTTATTTTCGGATTATTTTAGTTAAAGAGGTCCTATCCAATTTGATAATGAACTAAGATAATAATGTGGTTCGCTGATTTTGACAATAACGCAATAAGGTGCGATTTAAAGATTTTTCTAAGAAAG
The DNA here is from genome assembly GCF_015586225.1 of Lucilia sericata. Taxonomy (NCBI): domain Eukaryota; kingdom Metazoa; phylum Arthropoda; class Insecta; order Diptera; family Calliphoridae; genus Lucilia; species Lucilia sericata. The sequence goes on from NW_023994046.1 coordinate 1,655,647, forward strand.
ATTTTTCTAAGTACAATTTTTACTATGCTATTGTTATTATACTATTTTTATATGCATATTACTATAATTGATTGATTAATATACCAAAAAAATCTGAAAACCGCTTATAGCAAACAATTTTTTAAATATATAGAAAAATTTAACTGTCCTTACACCCTTTGAATACTTTTAAGCCAGAACGAATAGGTGGGACTTTTTAGGTAAATATATGAGGAAATACTGTCGTTTTCTTCATTCTATATAGGTACACTTGATTATTTTGTCTTTAAAATCAGTTTTACCTTCAAGTTGTCATAAAATTTTCGTGCATAATGGACGCTATTACAAATAAGATAAATAAAAATAGAAAAAGGAAACTTAATGTAGAGCAGTGGAAAGATCATAATAGAAAGACCCTAAAAAACGCCGGTAAAGAATATATAAGAAGAGATGGAAGAGTTGTACCTAAGAAGTGTCCTCCAAAAATGGTGATTATAGAATTAACATTGTGTATTTAAAAACTTATAAATTATTTTTAGATATGTAATTGTACCAGTGCATCAAAATATTGCAAAAATTTCACTAATCAGGAATTAAGAGTAATTTTCAATGAATTTTATTCAAAAAATTACAACATCCAACAACAGTATCTTAAAGATCTCATATGTATTAAGAAACCTCAAAGAAAAAGAACGAATAATATTATATCAAAACGTCAAACCACAATTCTTTACTATTTATATAAAGATGCCAACAAAATTAAAGTGTGCAAAAAATTATTTTTGGAGGCATTCCAGATTAAAGAAAAAAGAATAAGAGTGATAATAAATAAAATAAAAAACGGCACCATACTTACTGATATGCGAGGTTCCCATAACAACAGGCCAAAAAAAATTTTAACTCATGTAATAAACAACATGATTAATCATATAAATAGTTTCGAGGCACAGGAATCGCATTATAGCCGGCATAAATCGGAAAAAAAATATCTACCTGCCGACTTATCTGTAAAAAAAATGTTTGAAATGTATAAATAATTATACCCTATGGATAATATAACATATAGATCATATCTTCGAACATTTAACACAAAGTTTAAACTTGGCTTTGGCTTACCCAGGTCCGATACATGCAAAACGTGTGACGAATTATTCACAAAAATGATAAATTCAAATGACGAAGTAGAAATGAACGCTATTTCCAATGAATTAGGAAAACATCAGGAAACAGCTGAAGTTGCATATGCTACATTAAAAGCTGATGTTAATATGGCAACCGGAAGAAATACGTTAGTTGTTTTATGCGTCGACTTACAACAGGTAATAGGTTAGGTTAGGTTAGGTTAAGAAGGGTTATACACCGTAAAAAAAACGGTGTATATCCACTCGGAGACCATAAGGTCCATTGTGATTCCCTTCAAGAAGTGAAGATTCAAAACATAGAAGCCAAAACACTTCTACAACACAAGAATGAAAGAAAATAGAAAAGAAAATAGGTAGAGAGTGGAGATTCAAAAACAGAGAAGCCAAAAACGCTACCACAACACAAGAATGAAAGAAAATGGTAAAGAGGTCATATTAATAGATAATTAAATAACAGATAAGTAAATAATTATATGTATATATATATATATATATATATATATATATATATATATATATATATATATATATATATATATATATATATAATAAAGAAAATCCATGTCCCCCTATAAAGCCCAGTTAAAGAAGTGACTAATTCCCTTGACAAAACCTAGTAGACTGCGAGGGTTAAGTCCCGCAATTTCCCCCAGTTCGCCATGGAACCTATTCCCTAGCCATTTCAACCTGAGGTTCTGTATCCTAGGACACTGGCAAATAATATGCTCGATCGTCTCTACTTCCTCCTCATCCTCGCATAACCTGCAATAGTCCGGTACACTACTGTCCCACTTACTAACAAAGGTTCTAACTGAGCAGTGTCCAGTTAGAATCCCTATCAGAACCCTTAGACTGCGTCTGTCCAGTCCTATAAGTATTTTGGTAGCACCCATATCAAGTTTTGGCCACAGGGCCTTTGATATTTTGCAATCCAATCTACTATTCCAGGACTGGTTAATGATATCACGTATTCTTTCGAATATCAACCTATTATAGTGACAAATGGGTGGTTTAACCATCCTTTCCCTGTCATCTATATCAAGGTTCGAACCTAATCTAGCTAGTTCGTCCGCAACCTCATTACCATGCACATTACAGTGCCCTGGCACCCAACACAATCTAATGACAAACAGTCTCATAATGTCCCTAAGGGCATTTCTGCAATCTACAACTAGGTGCGAGTGTACCGTGTGACAATCCAATGCTCTAAGAGCAGCTTGACTATCAACATAAATTGTCACAACCGACCCCGGATCGATATGATTCCGAATCAGTTCCGTCGCTTTCCAGATCGCTAGGATCTCTGCTTGGAAGACACTACATTCGTCAGGGAGTCTGAATGACCGTTTTATGTTGATATCAGCGATATAGACACCGGCACCCGTGCCGGTATCCATCTTGGACCCGTCAGTGAAAACTGCACACCCTCCAAACAGTCTATCGGATACAAGCCAATCATCTCTAGTTGGAAATTCTATCAAAGGTGTTTCCCCGAAGTCTAGAGTCGTAATATCATAATCCGTAATTCCGTGAAGGGAATTACCCTGATCAAGCAGACCTACTTCGTACAAAATTTTTGTATGATTGTCGCGCGAGGGTGTCACTAACGAAGACTCGTAGAGTCTTAGTAGATTCCTAGCCGCCACACCCGATACAAAATGTTCTATAGGTGACAGGTTCAGAATGATGTCCAAGGCCGCTTGCGGAGTACTTCTAATGGCACCAGTAATGCCAATGGAGGCACACCTTTGAGCTTTATTGAGCAACTTCCTGTAACTGTCCTTTCTCAATGTCTCCCACCAGACAATGCAACCATAAGTTAGAATAGGCCTGACAACCGATGTGTAAATCCAATTTACCATATCTGGTTGCAGACCCCAATTCTTCCCTATGGAATTCTTGCATGTGTAGTAGGCATTGAGACCCTTTTTCATTCTTTCCTGAGTATTTTCCTTCCATGACAGCTTGCTATCAAGGAAGATCCCTAAATACTTAGCTCCTCTAGATAAACCTAATTCGACGCCATCTAACTTTGGCAATCTGAAATTGTCTACCTTATACCTTCTGGTAAATAGTACCAGTTCCGTTTTACAAGGATTAACACCCAGTCCCTTATCTTTCGCCCATAGCGAGAGTTCACCTACTGCAGTCTCCATGATGTCACTGATCGTGGATAGAAATTTTTCTTTGACCAGTATCACCACGTCGTCCGCATAGGCAACTATCTTCCTACCCTTAGATTCAAATAGCCTTAGGATACCGTTAACCGCTAGTAGCCACAGAAGAGGAGATAAAACACCTCCCTGTGGTGTCCCCCTGGTAACCCTTCTCCTAATGCAATGATCCCCTAGGGTCGAGTTAATAATTCTACTGCTAAGCATACAGACTATCCAACTCACCAGGAAGTCCTGAACTCCGAGCCCTATAAGCGAATCTCTAATAGCCTCAATCCTTATATTATTGAAGGCTTCCTCAATGTCCAAAAACGCAGCCAGAGTATAATACTTATTCTTCAAGCCGTGCTCAACACAACTTACCACCTCATGCAGTGCACTCTCAACAGATTTACCCTTAAGGTAGGCATGTTGAGCGCCACTAATGAGGCGAGTATCAATATTGTTCCTTAGATGTAGATCTATCAGTCTCTCAAGTGTCTTCAAAAGAAAAGACAGGCTGATAGGTCTAAAATCCTTTGGCTTTGAGTGGCTTACCTTACCGGCCTTGGGTATGAAAATAACCCTAACCTCCCTCCACCTCTTTGGTAAATACCTACTACCAAGGCATCTCTTAAAAATCTTCATCAGAAGAGATATAGCGTCCTGAGGCAAGTTCTTTAGTAGAGCTGGAAATATACCATCCGGCCCCGGTGACTTGAAGGGGTCGAATGAATTAACCGCCCATACTAGCTTTTCCCTAGTGACTATCTCCTCTATGCAACTGTAGGTGCTACTTGGCGCCACAGACTAGAAGTCCCGTTGGTCGTCAACCACATCTTCAGTTGCAAGACAACCCGGAAAATGTGTTTCCATTAGCAGAGCTAGGGTCTCAGAGCTAGACTCAGTCCATGAGTTATCACTCCTTTGGATATACCCTATGACCCTTGGGTCCTTAGATAATATCCGTCGGAATCTTGATAACTCGTTGACATTGTCTATGGATTCACAGTACTGGGACCATGAAATCCTTTTAGCCCATTTGAGATCAGCCTTATACTTATTGAAACACATTTTATAGTTGTTCCAGTCAATTTCTCGACCTGTAAGCTTGGCCCTATTGAACAATTTCCTAACAGTCGACCTTTGAAGTCTAAGTTCCTTGGTCCACCACTTAGGTTGCTCTGTTTTGCCCGGGAAAGTAACCGGACAAGATAGCTCATAGCTTCCCTTAAGTAGGTCTGTGAACTTGTTCACAACCCCCTCGAAATCAGTTGGCAACAAATCGCACAAGGCCCGTTGTGCCAATACAGACTCTACCCTATCATTAAAGGTTCCCCAATTTGTTTTCCTAGGATCCCTAAAAGGTGGACTCCTAGCCAAGACAAAATCCAGTGTGAAGGTAATGCGACTATGGTCCGAGAATGAACAGTCCGTTGCAACCTTCCAATCCCTAACGAGATCTTCTAAACGGTTAATTAAAGTTAAATCTATAACTGCCTCCCTATCCTTGTTCCTGAACGTCGGCGTATCGCCCTTGTTACAGATGATGAGATTATTATCAGTTATAAAGTCAAATATTAACTCACCTCTTTTGTTGATATCCTTGCTGCCCCATTGGCAATGATGAGCATTAGCATCACAGCCCATCACAAGGATCGCACTTTTTCTTTTCGCATATGCCGTCAGCTCACGCACCTCAGAGCCGGGTGGGTCAGTCGCCTCGTACGGCATATACACCGAAGCCAGTGTGAGCGTACGCCTACCATTGGCTTCTCTGTTTATTACGGTTATGTCACCGCTCCTAAAAGAATGAGAAATGAGAAAACCTAATTCATTCTTTGCCAGGATACAAGTCCTTACCTTGTCCTCGGAAGACGGGACAAATAAGGTGTAACCTTTGACCCTTAAACCAAGAACCTTATTGTTGTTAATCCAAGGTTCCTGGATAAGGGCCACGTCCGTCTGTGAATCGATGAGGAAGGTTACTAAATCGGCTGAAGCTGCTTCACAGTGATGCAGGTTTATCTGCACCACTAGCAACTTCTTTGGTTCTGTCATGTTTCGGGTACCGGAACCTGACAGTGCCAAGACCAAATTTAGCAACCATTAGCAGAGCTAGGGTCTCAGAGCTAGACTCAGTCCATGAGTTATCACTCCTTTGGATATACCGTATGACCCTTGGGTCCTTAGATAATATCCGTCGGAATCTTGATAACTCGTTGACATTGTCTATGGATTCACAGTACTGGGACCATGAAATCCTTTTAGCCCTTTTGAGATCAGCCTTATACTTATTGAAACACATTTTATCTGCTGGTTTATCTGCACCACTAGCAACTTCATTGGTTCTGTAATGTTTCGGGTACCGGAACCTGACAGTGCCAAGACCAAATTTAGCAACCCCCCCATCTCATCCAGGATTTCTAAGGACTTACGATCCACTGCGAATCGAAAGTCCTTGCCAGTATTCTCCTTACAAACCAGTGAGTTCACATGTCTCCATTGGTCTGTAAGAAGTCTACCATTCTGTTTGGCCAATACTGCCAGTATGGTTTGCACCGTTCTTACGGGTGGTGGAATCCACACTGTTACTATTGACCGTAGTGGCAGTTCGGAAGCTTGTATCACCTCAAGCTTTGCTGCTGGGTTAATGTCGCTACATTTGCCAATTGCCGATTTTAAGAATTCCAAGGAGTTCTTGTTTCCGCAATTGACAACCTTCACGCCCTTAACCCAGTCTGCACCATTGAAGGATACATCCTCCGACTCACCCTCAAAGATGGCGATTTCATCAATCAGCCTACCTTCAATTGATTGCCAGAAATCGGTACTGATCCTCCCATCTGGATCATTCCGATCAATGACTGCCACTTGAAGGCATACATCTAGGCTGGTTGACTTCTTCACCTTCTTACTGGATGAAGAGGGTTGATCATCACCAGATCTGGCTCTCTTAATTGTCTCCTTACGGGGACCTTTAGGAGCGCCAGCCGGGGATGGACCAGACCTTATCTTTGTGCTAGGTGACTTTGACAACACTGGTTTGGAGGGTCGGTCACTACCGGAGCCCTTTCCCTTACTGACGTTCTTGCGGAGGTCAGTAGGAGAGCGGGCCGGAAGTTTACCGGTCCTCTTTACCTTACCTGGTGTCGTGTCCACCTTGCTAGGGTTTTTGTGTGGTAGACCTTTGACCTCCGAAGACATGAGCGCATTGGTTTCCGGGATACCACCCTCTTTGCCTTTCGGCAGACTGCAGGTTGATGTTGCTATCGACCCATCACTCTTTTAAGTGTTAGTCGGGTTGATTGCAGCATCCACCTGTTGTCTCCAGGGAGTGGACCAACCCAGAACGTCACCAACGGGGCCGTATATTCTCTCGAATTTAGCGACGCTTTGTCGGTGCCTTCTGAGCAGGAGCCTCTCCCTTGACGAGAACTTTGAAGAATCAGCCTTTGCCTTCTTAGACAGAAAGGCGAGAGACCTCAAAGTCCCGTTCCTAGCCTTCTCCTCCTTCGTTCGGCCTGTACAACAGGTAATACTTACACCAAATTTAACACACTCGGATGTGTACTACCAACGCCAATATTCAAACTATAACTTTTGTATACACAATATGGGGGGAAATATTGGTAATATGTTTTTATGGCACGAGCATATTGGGAAGAGAGGTTCAGCAGAAATTGCATCGTGTATATTAAAATATATAACATCTAATTTTAAACCCCTTGAAGCGGGTGAAATTAAAAAACTTATATTATGGTCAGACAGATGTGTTGGACAGAACAATAATTGGACTATATTAAGCCTCTGCTATTATTTAATAAAATTAAACTACTTTACAGAAGTTAATCAAAAATTTTTAACATCAGGGCATAGTTTTCTACCTTGTGATAGAGACTTTGCTCTTATTGAAAAAAAGAAGCGAATTTCAAAACTTTATACTCCAGAAGATGTTATTAATATGATAAAAAAAGCAAAAACTGAAAATTCCTTTAAAATTTGTGAAATGAAGCTGAAAGATTTTAAAAATTTTATGGAAATCACTGAGCTTATAAAAAGAAATTCTGAATGTAAAATTACAAAAGCAAGGTGGATTCAATTAACATTAGATGACCCGAATACCCTAAGATTAAGAAGTAGCCATGAACTATCTGAATCCTGGTCAAATTATTCAATAGCTAATGGTAAAGTAGATTCCGGCAGAAATAATATACCAAATCTGGATAACTTGCTACCCTTAAGGGAAAAAAACATTGATATTTGCGAAAACAAGAAAAAAGACCTTCTAACAATGGTGAAATATTTGCCGAACTATGCAAAACAATTTTATGAAGACATATGCAAATAAATGTATAAGTTTTGTTCGTTTCTTATTACTTTACATTAGTTTTTAGTTATTTATTTTAATTATTAATTAATTAAAAACGCTTAAATTTAAATACATTTCCTTAGAATTTTTGGTATAGTAGGCGTTTTTAATATAAATCTAGTAGAGAAATATCTAATTTGGTGTTCCTGTTTAATAAATTAAAAATACATATAAGTATAGTATGTATGTATAAAAATACTAAAAAATATATTTTTTTTTGGTTTTTGTTTTAATTACTTATAAGGATAATGAAGGATGTCCTTGAAACTTTAGCAAATAATGCTCTAGACTGTTATGTTGAGGCTGTCCAAGTTTTATATAATAAAATAATTAAGAAGTATATAAAAATAACATTTATTTATATATACTTTCAACTAAAATATATGGATATATGCCCTTATTCCATTTTAGCAAAATTTCAAGTATTAATTTTGGCAAGTTGTGACTCGAATTTTTTACTGAGTTTTAGCACAGGGATAGATGTGAGTTATATTTATGCATATATGTGAAAAAAGTAGGAAAAAATGCCGATTTTAAAGTTTTATGATGTTTTTATGTCTCCTGTAAAATTTCCCAAATGGTTTATACGCCCTTATTCGTCTCCATGCTTCAATTATATAATTTTGAATAAATCAATTAAAATAGAAAATATAGCACTTTGTATACAATGCCAAAAAAAACTTGCTTAGTTTTCGAACAATACTGTAAGTATAAATGACACTGCAGATTTTCGTAATGATCGCCACTTATTTGACCCTAGTCCCGATACAAACCCACCTTCAAAAAATGTCTTAAATTGACTTGCAACCATTTGTATCGCAATGAAACTCAACATAATTAACTATTATTTAAAAATATATCTTTTTCCCAAATTTATTGAGGATCGGCCCATGTTTGACCTATACTCCTATATAAAGCCTCATTTAGAAAATTTGGTTTTTATCAATAAATTGCTTAAATACTTCGGAATTCAGGTAAAATTCAACATAAAAGTTTCTTTGTGAAAAATAAAAATTTTTAAAATATACTCATGGTGTAGGGTGTTATATGGTCGGCCATGTCCGACTATACTTTCCTACTTGTTTATAATCAGCTCTTATGTCCTTGCAAAAGGACTTTAGAGTTTAAAGGACATACGGTTTCAAATGAATAAATTACAAATTTATATGAATAATTTGTACCGCAATTCTGTAATTTTAACTACCGACATCGTAAAGTAAAGACAAATATCGGTTGCATTAACGAATTTTCAATTCTGTAACTTTCTAATATTTTAACGACAAAGATCGGAAAAATATGAGAATGTCAAAAGTTTTGTATTGAAATATTTTTAAAATATCGAGGGACTATATTCAATAGTCGCTATCTGTCATTTTTATGAAAATGAGATTTTGATGGCAAAATATTCAGCAAACTATCGCGCATCAGTGATATAAATTTCAAAGAAAAAAAAATATTTTTTGGCAATTTTATAGCATTTTTTAAATTTCTCTATCTTAAAAAAAGAAAAATTCTGAATTCAAAACTCTCTATCTTATCCAAAAATTGCTTCAAACTCGATCCCTTTGGATAATTTTCTGTTGCAAAACAAGTCTTCTTAATAATTTGGACATGCTGAACACAAATCCGTCAAAATATTTAAAATCGGTCTAATAGTTTTTGAGATATCGCTCATTATGATACTAATTAAATCAATTTTATTGTCGTGTTTAACCATATAACATTGATTTTGGACCAAAACATTATAATCTGTTGCTTTTTCAACAATTTGGTTTCTTTTCCTCCATTAAATTGTATAAAATATAATATTTATTGATTTTAATTCAAATAAAAATTTTATGTTTCCATGAAAAGCTCTCTATCTGTTGGTTGAATGAACATTTTCGTAGAAAAATAAGCTCTATCTGATATAAATTTGTGAATAATTTTGTAAATAATGCAAAAATTAAAATTCTTTTTATATAATGGTTTAGAATATGGTCGTAAAAATATATTGTAAAAGAAAAAATTAAAAAATCTTCACGAACTAGCGAAATAAACAGTTTTTTTGCTCTCCTGAAAACTTGTATTATTTTAGATAGAGACTATTGAATATAGTCCCTCGATATAAAATTATTAACGTGTACTTTTTATTTTTCGTTATATTGCCAATACTTTTCGTTAACTAATGATTATGTTTAACGAAAAAATCGGTGAAATAAAATTCAGAATACCACATTACGACAATTGTTGTTAGCTTACGAATTTTTACTATTTTACGACAAAATTTTGTAGTTAAAAAGTTACTGAATTGCGGTACTGATATCAATATCGAATGAGGCTGAGAATCTCTGCTTTAAAATAACATTATTTATTTCAATTCATCGCTATTTAAAAAATGAGAGCTTGAAAAGAATTTGTCACAAAAAAGTAGTTAAAAATTTATACCACCATGAGTGGTGATAGAGGGTATATATAACTTTGTCATTCCATGTGTAACACCAATAAATATTCATCTGAGACCCAACAAAGTATATAAATTCTTAGTCCTCACAAAATTCTCTAAATATTGTACTAGGCAGTTTGGTATTAAAAATGAGCAAAATCGGTTCACAATGGGAAAAGTTATGAATCAAAATTTAAAACAACTCGGGAAAAAATAGGCGTTTTTTACACATTCTGATGTAGTAGTACAAAAGTACATATTCCGGGAAAATGAGTTTATTGTTAATAACATCCGTCTGGAAAAAAAAAAACAAAAACAAATATGGAAAATAAAAATAAAAAGATAAAAGTTACGGTGTAGGGCCTAAATAACCCAGTACCGGCGGCAAGTGTTGATCTACTTGCGAGTCACGTGTCGTCGTCATCCTGCAATCGTGAGCAAAATACTATTACGGAGGTGGGTACCTTGGCCTCTGTGGCGGACAATGCGTCAAGTGTACAGCATGCCGCTGGCAAAAATATAGGGGTGAAAGAGAAGGATGTACTCGGAGAGAGCTCTAAGCTACCTCAGCCTTTAAATATAGGTGAGGGTTCCGACTCTGAATCCTCAGATGATAATAATAATAATACCATTATAGCAAATCCCAAAAAGGATGAAGTAGAGCAAATGGTGAAAGAGGTGAGTGATAGCATAGCTAAACTACCTATTACTAAGAAAAGACTTTCTGGAGCACAGAGGAGGAAGTTGAAAAAGATGCTTCAGGAAATCATAGTTAGTCAATCCCACGACACTCCAAAGGAAACATCGGACTCTCTCACAAGATCTGAGGTAAAAAGGATCAGGTCTCCCGAGGAGTTGACAACTGAGAATAAACCTAAGAAGAAAAAGAGCTCCCCGTCTTCAAATACACAGTCGAAGCCAAGCCATACTTCACTCAAAGGAATCTCAAGTGAGAATCCTGCGAGTAAGGGTGACAACGCCAAGCCAGATATTCCGAAGACGAACACGTCGGCGAAATCAACCTCGAAGGTAAGGGAATCTCAAAAGAAGCCCCGAAAAACGAGGAAGGAGAAGCTAGACGGAGGAAAAGGAAAAGAGCCGCCATCTTACGCCAAAGTTGCCAGAAGTAGGCACCGGGACGATCTCTGCTATGCAGTTTACGATGCCGGTAATCCGACAGGCAAAATTCCAATAGACCAACAGAGTAAAATAGAAGACCTGGTCAACAATAACATTGTGGACCATGCAATCGCTTCAAAGGGCAAACAACCAATAGAGAGCGAGAGCTGCGAGTTCAGCATGGGCGTGATGTTGATGAGGTTGGCATCTCACCAATGTGTTAGCACCCTAAAGAGACAGTACCCAAAGCATCATTAGCAAGTACTAGCAATGTTGAGGAGTCAAATCCTAAAAGCGAGGAGGAAATCACTCACCCGCCAGAAGACAGAACAGCAGTGCTCTCCAGAATTGGAAATGTGTCTATTAAAAATACTGCTATTCCTATTCCTGATAAGGACACCGCAGTGCCATCAACAGTACCCACTGCATTAATAGCAGTTTAATGGATGACCATGATTGAGGTTATCCAAATAAACCTCCATCGGAGCGAGACAGCTACCAACGCTCTGATACATATAGCTTTAATCCAGGAACCTTGGACGATTCGCAACAAGGTTTCTGGATTAAATCACGTAAATTTCCAACTTTTCTACGCTGATACAGGATCTCGCCCGAGAAAATGTATCTTATGTCACAAGAACTTATGTTTTCTCCTCTCAACAGGATTATCAACATCGGATGAAGCAAGGTCGTGGCAACATATTCCTTGCATCTATTTACCTGCCTTTCGATTCTCCGACACTACCACCAACGTCGGATCTGATGAAACTGGTTGAAGAGACACAAAGAAAAAATAAGAAAATTGTAATAGGTTGTGATGCCAACTCGCACCGTGTAGCTTGGGGTAGTACAAACACCAATCGCAAGGGACAAGCCCTCATGGATTTCCTTAATACTAAAGACTTGATAACATTGAACTTAGGTAATAAAGCTACCTTCGTCAATAGAATCAGAGAAGAAGTATTTGATATAACTATATGTTCAGAAGAGCTTATAAACGAAATTCAGGATTGGAGAGTTTCGGACGAGCACTCCTTTTCTGATCATCGGTACATAAGATTCAAAATACTAAGGCCACCACCAAAGCCGATAAAGTTTCGGAATAAGTCTAAAACTAATTGGACAATGTTCGGGACCTTACTAAAGAACCGTTTAGGTCAGGACACTTTTCAATGTCGAAATAAAGAGGATATAGATGCCAAAGTGGAAACGTTCACAAGTGCCCTGGTTGAATCGTTCGAGGACAGCTGCCCTCTGCGAGAGCGGAGATCTGCCCAGGAAAAACCCTGGGTAACTGGGGAGATCCGGAACCTTGGGAAGACTCTTCGCAAACTATTTAACCGGGCACGGCGTAAAAAGACCGCAGTATACTGGGATGAGTATCGTAATAAACTTGGTGAATATAAGAAAATCGTTCGAAAAGCCAAACGAAACTCCTGGAAACTTTTCTGTGAACAGGTAGATAGCGTAAATGACGTATCGAAGATAAAAAAATTCCTATCCAAAACTTATATCCAACCAGAATCTATGATCGATGAGACGGGCAGGAGGCTTGAGGATATGGAGGAGACAATGAAACTACTAATAAACTCTCATTTTCCACCCGGTATATCGAATAACATAGATGAACCGATATTGGAGGAAGGGGAGGGTAACACGGAAATAGTTATTACAACTGACATGGTTAAAGGGGCAGTCAAGAGCTTTGCTCCCTATAAAGCTGCAGGGCCGGATGGAATTTTCCCGGCACTTTTGCAGATGGAGGCCGGACTGGTTTCCGTACATCTGTCACAGATATTCACTGCATGCTTAAAATTGTCATATACCCCAGTTAAATGGCAGGATGCAAGGGTAATATTTATACCCAAACCAGGGAAACCTAGCTATGCGACACCTAAGTCCTATCGACCGATAAGTCTTACGGTCTTCCTACTTAAAACCTTGGAACGGATAGTCGATAGCATGGTTAAAAGCAGCATACCATACAAAGACCTTAAATATAAGCAGCATGCTTATGGGACGATCGGTGGAAACCGCTTTAAATGAAGTTGTTGTCCACTACATAGGTGAATCTTTCGATAGCAAACTGTATACACTGGCGGTATGCATTGACATCGAAGGCGCTTTCAATAACGTGCACACTGATATCCTTATCCAATCCCTAGACCAGTTTTATGTTGACCGGGTGCTCCGTAACTGGATCAATTACATGCTAAGGAACAGATGGATAAGCTACGAGATGTACGATATAACTATCAGGAAAAAGGTATTTCGCGGTATACCACAGGGTGGCATTTTGTCACCTTTACTCTGGGTTACCACGATTAATAGCCTCCTAAGGACCCTAACCGAGAAAGGACTTAGACCTGTCTGCTATGCAGACGATGTCGTAATACTTTTAAAGGGAAAGGATCCAAATTACTTGTGTAGAAGAGCTGAGGAAGCTCTGAATACGGCCTTGAGCTGGGCTCAACCGAGAGGCCTCAATGTTAACCCGGCGAAGACGGAAATCTGTCTTTTCACAAGAAAGACAAAAATTTCTACATATACTGAACCTTGCTTCCTGGGCAAGAAGATACCGGTGACAGACAAAGTTAAGTACTTAGGTGTAATACTTGACCGGAAATTAAAATGGAGACACCACATAGAGGATAGGATCAACAAGGCACATCGGTGCTGGGCGATATGTAGGAGAACCATAGGCATGAAATGGGGTCTTAGTCCTACTATGACAAATTGGCTTTATAAAAGTGTAATTAGACCAATTCTAGCTTATGCTTCAATAATCTGGTGGACTGCTTTGGACAAAAAGTGTAATATCAAACTACTACAGGGAGTTCAGCGTACATGCTGCTTGGGTATAAGTGGTGCCATGTGTACTACTTCAACCAAGGCTCTGGAAACGTTGCTAGATATTCCACCCATTGAAACATATATAAGATATGAGGCGGCGCTTACAGCCGAACGGCTCTGGCCAAAAACGGTTATAGGACACGTCATCAATGTATACTGGACACATTGGAAGGTTATACACATTCATCGGACGTGTCTGATCGCATACCAGACACTGAATATGTCGGAAACTTTGAAACGCTAATCCCAGATAGAATGTCTTGGTCAAGCGGAACATTAGAGCAAATACCAGTAGGAATCCGTTGCTACACGGATGGCTCTAAATTAGGGGACAAAGTGGGACTGGGGTTCTATATTGAAGACCCAGAAACAGAAATATACCACCGTTTACCTAATCATAACACAAGCTTCCAGGCAGAAGTACGAGCAATAACAGAATGTGTAAATTGGATTAGAATAAATATGGCGCCCACAGGGCTTAATATATTTACCGACAGCCAGAAGGCAATTTGTGCGATATCAGGTGATAGAATTAAATCTAAGACCGTATTGGATTGTAAGAAAGCTTTAACTGAGGTAAGGAGGTAAGGTTCACATCATATGGGTACCAGGCCACTCGGGAGTAGTCGGCAACGAAAGGGCGAATGTAATAGCTTTAAAGGGAAGGGAGCTCGATGTAGTTAACCTGACAAACGCAAAACCATTCGACGCAACAAAAGCTGAATTAAAAATATGGATGAGGGAATCCCATAGGGCCTCTTGGAATAATGAAACGGTGGGTAGAACCACAAAGATTCTATGGAGTGACCCTGATGAGAGCAAGACGAGAAATCTTCTCAAAATGAGCAAGTCTGAGGTTAGTATGATGGTTCGTATTCTGAGTGGACACACAGGATTACGAGCACACCTATACAAAATTGGACGTGCGGATTCAGACGAATGTAGAGCATGTGGAGAGGACAGTGAAACTCTGGAGCACTTTCTTTGCCATTGTCAGGCATTCGTCGAAGTTAGATCCAAGTATCTTGGAAGTGATGTTATTTCGGAAATAACATTCTTAACCAACACCGATTGGAAGATTCTTGGGAATTACGTCCAGGAAACTGAGTTTCTGAACATGGAAAAATAATACATTCAGTGAACATTTTTTTTTTCTTCTTTCTTGAATTGGAGCGCACAACAGGCCCGATAGTGGCCTAGGTGTATTTCTTCGGATTTGATGTAGTATACATCCTCCTATCAACCTAACCTAACCTAATAACATCCGTCAGAATGTTGATATCATCACAAAATTTTACAAATCAAAATTCTATGTCAATAGAATTCATTTGGAGAAAAAATTGTCTAGATTGATCCATAATTGGACATAGCTCCCATACAAGGTTCCCTCCCGAAAATCACTTAAACGCACATAATTCATTACTAAATTAAGATATGCATATAAAATTTGGTGAAAGTATTGCTCTTATATATTATACTAGCTGCGTGCACCCGGCGTTGCTCGGGTTTCTTCAAAAATTAAAGAAAATATTTTTCTATCTGTAATGACTTTTTGTGAAATAGATATCAAAATTTATCTTATAACGATAAAATAGTTATTTTATTTTTCTGCCCTTTTTTAATCCTTAAAGTCAGTTTCTGGACCAAAAAGACCCTTAAAAGTTTAGAAGTTTAAAATGAGCTTAAATTAGGAAATTTTGACTAATTTGTATAAAAATTTAAAAAACTTTTTTTTGAGAAATTATACTGAAATTTGCAGTAGATTTAAAGAACGGTTCAGTTTAAATTACATCACACCGTACTTTGAATTGTAGTGCCCCTGGTGTAGAGGCAAAAGTCTTCGGTTTTTATATAATATAAAATTTCAAGCGATTTTTTGCTGTTTGAAAAAGTACATACAATTGAAAAAAACTCTGAGACAATTATGAGAAATTCTGCACAAAATCGTGAAAAATTTGGGCTCTTTGATTTCAAATTCCTTAAAAAGAACAAAATTACGTTTTTTCTGCCCTAGGCAAATGTGAAGAATCCTCGAATATTGACAGAGAAAACAAAACTACTTTTAATTTGACAAACAATTTTGAGTTGTTCATTAAATAGTAAAACCACCGTTTTTCGTCTTTGTTTCTCAAAAATAGATCCATTTATAAAAAAGTAGGTATGTTTAAAAATATTATTTTTATTCATTAGCTTTTATGCATCCACACTTAAGTTTTAGATGGATTTAGACACCACTTATTAAATCGGAAGAAATAGATCAAATATCGTTAGATATACAAAAAAGTTACCAAATAATTTTACTTATTAAAATATTCACATCTACTCTAATTAAAAAATTTCGGAATTTGTTAATGGTAAATGGAAAATGTGTGCTGGAATTATTCAAAATCATTATTTAATTTGAAAAGCTTGGAATAAATACGGTGCTACATACGTGCAGAATTTTTGGTGGATAATTTTCTAAAAGTATAAAAAGATATTGAAAGATGAATTCATCTAAGATTTGGAAAAGTTCTGTCTTTCAGGACACTCTAATGAGTAGTCAAATACATATCATGGTTTTTTAGATTTGAGCTGCATTTAAAAAATGGCAACCGAATTTATATCAAGATAATTTTTGATGGTTTTTTTAACTTATTGCAGATTTTTATTGTTATCTCGATTTAACAATAAATTTAAATTTTATATTTTTGTATGAAAAATATGAGTGATTACGGATCATTATTTTTTCTCGAATTGAGAGTTATTTAAAGTAAATTTTTAAACAGTTAATAGGTATAACAGGCCCGAAATTAGTGGTATAGGTGTATTTATTCGGATTTAATGTATTAAACATTCTCCTCCTCAAACTAACCTAACTTTCCACGATAGAACTGTTGTCATGCAAAATTTCATGAAGCATAACATCCAGATCTAAAAATACACTGTCTGTTGCTAAATTTCTTGAAAATCGGTTCATGTTTTTTTATATTTAGCCTAGAAATTTGGTGTTACAGCTGTTCATTGTTATTCAAAAAATAAAAATGTGCGTAGCATCAAATCAATATCATATAGAGTTTTCTTAACTTCTGAGGTTAGACCTATTAAATGCAAAATTTTATGAAAATAAGTTTATTAGTTATGTAGTGAAAGAGTATAAAAAGTCTCATATACACTATCGGACAAAATAAAGTGCAAAAGTACTCATGCTATATTCTTTCAGCGAAAAATCGGTTAAATGATTATTGAATATGGAAACTTTTTTCAAAATCATTAAGTTAATATATAATGCTACAAAAATAACAATAAAACTAAATTATTGTACATAAAATTTTTCTGAATAATATCTAACATTAAAGTACTTTTTGTCGGACAAAATAAAGTGTAAATTTTATATATCATTATTTAAGTTTCTTGTATATCAAAATTTTTTATCTATTTTGGTTCTGATTTTAATATTTGGATCTATTTAAGCCATTTTGGAAATTTTTTTCACCATTATTATTCGCAATCGCCTTCCCTTCCCCTTGGCTTCCCCATATGATTATTTTCAAAAGAAATCCGTTTTTAATCACTATTTCATAGGAATTTTTTGATCAATTCTGGTCCAAAATTAATCTATTAGATTTAGGGCGGTGCTCTGAGCAACTTATTTAGAATTTTCAGTGATTTTTCCTACAGTAATGTTATTTTTTTACTTTATCAAGTGCTTAAGCTTTTTATCTTCCCGGGATATAAAGTTGCCCAAGTTCATTTCGAAGGCTTTGATCTTAAGATTTGACTGTAATATTGCTCACTGGGGCTTTTTGAATAAATTTCACTTAGGTTCCGCATACTTAACGTTAAAACTTGGACACATAGGAAGAGTCAACTGACCCATACCTTCAATCTTTCACCAACATATTTAAAAGCATGGAAATTTTGTTCGATTATAGTATTTAACTTCGTATTTTTTAGCTCAAATTTACGTAGTTGGTCAGATGAGTCCCAATTTGTACCGAAAATTTTAAAATGTCAACAATGAGTGTGAGTTTAGCCCTTCAATATACAAAATTTTAAAAACAATACCCCAGGCTTTAAACATTATGGTGGAGGGCTATCGGTATTGGTACATTATTCAACTTTAGGAGCAGGAAGTGAAAATGGAGTAAACAATAGCAAATGAGCGTATTTAATAAAAAATTTGAAATAAATGCCGTAAAATGGGTTTGGGAGACTTAATGCCTCAACAGATTCATGACTTCAAACACACGACAAAGGTTAAAAACATTATTGTTAGCAAAAAAAAAGTAGAATTGTATATAAACTAAATGAATTTAAAAAAATTCCATATTCAATAATTATTTAACAGATTTTTCACTGAAATAATATAGCATGAGCACTTTTGCACTTTATATTGTCCGATAGTGTATATTTATTATTATATATTATAGGTTTTGAAGATGTAATGTGTCGTACTGTTCATTCCACAACATTCATTATAACAGATTTCATGAAAATCGGCTCAGTAGTTTTTTTTATGCCTGAACGTAAATTTGGTTTAATAATTATTTTACAAAAAGTTGGTGTAAAAAGGGGCGTGGCGTCAGATCCATATCCTGAGGTCGGTATACCAAATTTCATGTAAATCGGTGCAGTAGTTTTCTGTAGGTCTCGAATGAAAATTAGCTATAACAATTATATAGAAAAGAGTGAGCATAAGAAGAATCCTGCGTCAAATCATGATTTTATATAGCCTATTGTTAAAATAGAACTATAAGTTTTCTAAATTTCATGAAAATCGGTTCAGCAGTTTGTCCGTGAAAACGTAACAAACAGACTTTCTCTTTCATATAAGTATAGGATAAGATATAGGTAAGGATAGTTTTATAAAAAGTGGGCGTAGAAAGGAGCGTCTCATCGGATCCAGTTCTTATATATAGCCTATAGTTCTTTCCAAGCTTATACCTATCCGTATGCAAAATTTCAAATTAATCGGTTTAGTAGTTTTTGCATATTGTGATTGCAAAATTGGTGTAATAATAGTTTTACAAAAAGTGGGCATAAAAAAAGGCGTGGCATCCGATCACGATCTTATATAGCCTATTGTTCCTCTTGGGGTTAGACTTATTAGCGGCCCAAATTTCATGTAAATCGGTTCGCACAGTGGGGCAGAATCGAAATTTTTTGGAAATAAATCTGGCATTTCTAAACGGCTAATCCGATCGGGATAAAATTTGGCGTGAGCGTAGCCAAGGAGTATTCGAGTTTAAGTTTTGAAGATGAACCCTGCAGATGCCCCAGGGACGGCGCTGTGGCGGCTCAAAGTAGGGTACCTACGACATGTAAAATTTTTAAACTCGTGCCATTTTTTGTTTTTCACCCAAATACAAAGATTTATATTTTCTGAAAGCGCTCGACGAGATCTTGAAAACACATACTACTTATCTCTGTGGCGGCTCAAAGTAGGGTACCTACGACATGTAAAATTTTTAAACTCGTGCCATTTTTTGTTTTTCACCCAAATACAAAGATTTATATTTTCTGAAAGCGCTCGACGAGATCTTGAAAACACATACTACTTATCTCTTATAATATCCGAGTTATAGGCATTTAAAAATTTAGTGATACAAAATTTACCATACCTTGGTCCGCATTTTTTTGAATACCGGGCGTAATGTACTCAATTTTTTCTTGTTAGTTAGACAACAAAATTTCCAATAATATACAAAAAATTTCAGATCAATATCATTTACAGATCCAAAAATATACGTTTTTTAATTTAAAAATTCAAAAAATTTTAGATTTTTGTCGTTTTTTTTTTTGCCAAAAATGTGTCTTAACTCTTTTATTAATAAAATAAAATTTTCTTTAAGAACATATAACAATTTTATAGTTTTCTAAAAGGTATCTTTACGCAGAACGCTTTGGCGTAAAAAACTTGTCCTATTTTTTGAAAATGTTGCCACTGCGTCCTTCCGAATATGACCTATTTTTTATCAAAACTTCAACTTTGGGCGACATGTTCTAAAATCCCAAAGCTGGGATCAGAAAACTGAAAGCAGTTTTGGAAACCTCAATATGTTTTCTATTTACTCCAAAAGTATTTTCCCAGCCCTGAAAGAAATGTGGACCCTATGGGCAAAAAAGTAAAAAATCCCATTTTTGGGATTTTCATTCCTATTTTTGGGAATTGCGGGATGGCCTTTGACCTTTTCAATTTTTTTTTTGCATTTTCTTATTTGAAATGACAAATTTAACAAGCGTTGAAAATTTCATTGAGTTTTGTTCATAAATAAAGATTTTGTCTTATATTACATATTTGTTTAATTTCTAAAACTATGATTTATATCAAAATGTTAATAGGGTCGCAGATAGCTACAACAATTTAGTCCATATTTATCCCTTAATATCTTTTTTTAGTTAGATATGGAAATTCTCGATTCTTTGCAGACATTTTCAAGCCAATATCTCAATTACATTCAAAAATATGTTCATTTAAACCTGTATCCTTTAATTTCATATTTTTCATATTTTAGTATTAAATATGACAGAAAATATTTAAATCTTATATTTACCTATTTTCTATTTGTTTGTTTAGTTAGATATGAATTCTCGATTCTTTACAAAAATTTTCAAGCCAATATCTCAATTACATTCAAAAATATGTTCATTTCTGTATCCTTTAATTTCATATTTTAGTATTAAATATGACAGAAAATATTTAAATCTTATATTTACCTATTTTCTATTTGTTTGCTTATCCTTATAATTGAAAGGTCCTATTATGCTTAAATTTTCAGAAATTTATAACTATTTTTTTTACCTAAATTTTTTCGACAGATCATTTCGTTCTGTTTCGTTTATGATCATGTAGGTAAAAATATATAGGTAATGATAATTTCGATTCATTCACTAATAAGAAATATCAATGACTGAATTACAGGTTATAGTAATATAGTCCTAAATGTTAATAGGTAGACAATTCGTAATTTTTTACTTTGGAATACCTGTATCGGAAATGACTTCAGATTTTAAGTACCATATTTAATAAATCTACAATGAAGATTACATTAAAGTACGAAGAGTTGTGTTCCGTTTTATGGAGTGTATCTTCAAAAGGGCCAGAAAGAATTGAAGACATTTCAAATTATATAAAAACTACATATAGTAGAAAAGTAGACAAAACAGGCATATCAAAAATTGAAAACTTTTTGATGTAAAAAGTAAGTCTGTGGATGGAAATCAAAAGAAATTTCGATTAAAATGTTGTAGTTGGATGGAAACTACTACGGAAATCTCAACTTACAACACATCAACAGGAGCGCCTTGCAAGTCATACGAAGACTTATGTTCAAGGTAAAAAAAAGAGGGTCACACAAAAACTTTTTTCAATCTCAAATGAGGAAATTGCTGATACATTTAACGAAATGCTGAAAAAGGGAAAACCAACCTATGGATGCCGTACATATTGCAACTATTCTTCCTAATGCATCACCAAAACGACTTAAGCGAATTGTAGAAAGTATACCAACTCCAACATCACAATCAAATTTTACTGAAGAGGAAGCAATAGCGCTTATGTTGGAACTGGGTCTCAGTCGAAATAAGTACCAAATATTAAGGAAAGCTCTGCATGAAAAAGGACACAATATATTACCATCATACAAGGCGATCCTGGAAAAAAAACAAACTATCCTACCATCACCTATTGCTGTAAATGAAGTGGAAGCTTGTATTGATATATCATCTTTGTTCGAAAACACAGCATCAAGAATTGTGTCAGACTTTTCAGAAGTTGTCTTAATGTGTAAGTGGGGATGTGACGGTTTATCAGCACTTCCAGAATACAAACAAGCTTGTGGAAGTCGGACATTAGCAGACTACAAAAGTGTATTTATGTCATCATTAGTGCCATTACGAATTCGTTCATATTCCCTTAATCCATCATCGTCAAGCATCGGAAATTCATTTGAAGATATATGGATCAATACAACTCCGGGTTCAAAAAATTTTTGTAGACCCATTGGATTTGAATATATAAAGGAGTCAAAGAAAACAACAAAAGATTTAGTGGAATATTTAAAAGATGAAATAAATGCACTGGAGCCCATTTGCATAAAAATAAAGGAATTCTCTATTAACGTATCATATCAGCTTAGCTTAACAATGATTGATGGAAAGGTCAGCAATGCCATAACAGAAACTTCTTCCTTCTGGAGATGCTCAATATGTAATGAGAAAAAGTCGCAATTCTCAAATATAAACAAAAGCAGAAGTATTAATGAAGAAGTCCTGTCTTTCGGAATTTCACCACTTCATGCCAGAATACGATTTTAGGATTACTTTTTACACATAGCATACGACCTCAAATATAGAAGTGTGCCAGAGAATCTTACTAAATCAACAAAAAATAATGAAGAATTGAAAGAATTGAAAGAACTGAGAGCTGCGGAAAAAAGCAGAATCCAAGAAGAATTTAAAGTTCAGATGAGATTAAACATCGACAAACCACTTCCAAGTTGCGGTAGTACAAATTACGGTAATACGGCGAGAAGGTTTTTTCGTGATTTTGAAATTACTTCAAAAATAACTGGAATCGACAAGGAGTTGCTTCGAAGAGTTAACACTATTTTAATGGCACTGAATAGTAAACATAAAATTAATGGAAATCGATTTGGGGAATATAGATCTGAAATTTCTAAATTACTTGTATCTCTGTATCCATGGAGGGAACTAACACCAACAGTACACAAAGTATTGTGTCATGGTCAAGTAATAATTGAATTGAATATTCTTCCACTTGGAGAGTTAACAGAAGAAGCCCAGGAAGCGAGGAATCGAGATTTTAAGCATGTTCAACTATTCAGCTCAAGAAAATGCTCCAGGCAATCACAGAATGAAGATATTTTTAATAGGAACAAGGAAGATTTAAAGGACTTATATTACCTTCTGGATATGTATACCGATATGACAGATTATTTTATAGAAAATAAGTAGTGTTAGGAATTAACTATATAAGTAGGTTGTAAGAATTAATTGTATTATGTTTAAGATAAACAGTTCAAATTAAAAAAGCTATTATACTAACTGATGATATTGTATTAAATTGTGTTTTATATTTCGGTGGGCGGGAAAGGTGGTTTGTGTGGGGTGATTTAGGTGTTGTTGTGCGTGGCTCATAATGAAATTATAATTTTTTTATTGTATATACAATGTTATAGTCTTTAATAAAATAATTAACTAAATAATTTTTAAAAATTGTCCAAATATTTTATTCAACACCAAATGTATGTTCTGTCATACTTAATACTAAAATATGAAAAAGATGAAATTAAAGGACACAGGTTTAAATGAACATATTTTTGAATGTAATTGAGATATTGGCTTGAAATTTTTTGTAAAGGGTCGAGAATTTCCATATCTAACTAAAAAATGATATTAAGGGATAAATATGGACTAAATTGTTGTAGCTATCTGCGACCCTATTAAAATTTTGATATAAATCATAGTTTTAGAAATTTAACAAATATGTAATATAAGACAAAATCTTTATTTATGAACAAAACTCAATGAAATTTTCAACGCTTGTTAAATTTGTCATTTCAAATAAGAAAATGAAAATCCCAAAAATGGGATTTTTTACATTTTTGCCCATAGGGTCCACATTTCTTTCAGGTCTGGTAAAATACTTTTGGAGTAAATAGAAAACATATTGAGGTTTCCAAAACTGCTTTCAGTTTTCTGATCCCAGCTTTGGGATTTTAGAACATGTCGCCCAAAGTTGAAGTTTTGAAAAAAAATAGGTCATATTCGGGAGGACGCAGTGGCAACATTTTCAAAAAATAGGACAAGTTTTTGACGCCAAAGCGTTCTGCGTAAAGATACCTTTTAGAAAACTATGAAATTGTTATATGTTCTTAAAGAAAATTTTATTTTATTAATAAAAGAGTTAAGACACATTTTTGGCAAAAAAAACGCCAAAAATCTAAAATTTTTTGAATTTTTAAATTAAAAAACGTATATTTTTGGATCTTTAAATGATATTGATCTGAAATTTTGTTGTCTAACTAACAAGAAAAAATTGAGTCCATTTGGTCCAAAATTACGCCCGGTATTCAAAAAAATGCGGACCAAGGTATGGTAAATTTTGTATCACTAAATTTTTAAATGCCTATAACTCGGATATTATAAGAGATAAGTAGTATGTCCAAGCATGTTTTTCAAGATCTCGTCGAGCGCTTTCAGAAAATATAAAAGAGTTTTCTTAACTTCTGAGGTTAGACCTATTAAATGCAAAATTTTATGAAAATAAGTTTATTAGTTATGTAGTGAAAGAGTATAAAAAGTCTCATATACACTATCGGACAAAATAAAGTGCAAAAGTACTCATGCTATATTCTTTCAGCGAAAAATCGGTTAAATGATTATTGAATATGAAAACTTTTTTCAAAATCATTAAGTTAATATATAATGCTACAAAAATAACAATAAAACTAAATTATTGTACATAAAATTTTTCTGAATAATATCTAACATTAAAGTACTTTTTGTCGGACAAAATAAAGTGTAAATTTTATATATCATTATTTAAGTTTCTTGTATATCAAAATTTTTTATCTATTTTGGTTCTGATTTTAATATTTGGATCTATTTAAGCCATTTTGGAAATTTTTTTCACCATTATTATTCGCAATCGCCTTCCCTTCCCCTTGGCTTCCCCATATGATTATTTTCAAAAGAAATCCGTTTTTAATCACTATTTCATAGGAATTTTTTGATCAATTCTGGTCCAAAATTAATCTATTAGATTTAGGGCGGTGCTCTGAGCAACTTATTTAAAATTTTCAGTGATTTTTCCTACAGTAATGTTATTTTTTTACTTTATCAAGTGCTTAAGCTTTTTATCTTCCCGGGATATAAAGTTGCCCAAGTTCATTTCGAAGGCTTTGATCTTAAGATTTGACTGTAATATTGCTCACTGGGGCTTTTTGAATAAATTTCACTTAGGTTCCGCATACCTAACGTTAAAACTTGGACACATAGGAAGAGTCAACTGACCCATACCTTCAATCTTTCACCAACATATTTAAAAGCATGGAAATTTTGTTCGATTATAGTATTTAATTTCGTATTTTTTAGCTCAAATTTACGTAGTTGGTCAGATGAGTCCCAATTTGTACCGAAAATTTTAAAATGTCAACAATGAGTGTGAGTTTAGCCCTTCAATATACAAAATTTTAAAAACAATACCCCAGGCTTTAAACATTATGGTGGAGGGCTATCGGTATTGGTACATTATTCAACTTTAGGAGCAGGAAGTGAAAATGGAGTAAACAATAGCAAATGAGCGTATTTAATAAAAAATTTGAAATAAATGCCGTAAAATGGGTTTGGGAGACTTAATGCCTCAACAGATTCATGACTTCAAACACACGACAAAGGTTAAAAACATTATTGTTAGCAAAAAAAAGTAGAATTGTATATAAACTAAATGAATTTAAAAAAATTCCATATTCAATAATTATTTAACAGATTTTTCACTGAAATAATATAGCATGAGCACTTTTGCACTTTATATTGTCCGATAGTGTATATTTATTATTATATATTATAGGTTTTGAAGATGTAATGTGTCGTATTGTTCATTCCACAACATTCATTATAACAGATTTCATGAAAATCGGCTCAGTAGTTTTTTTTATGCCTGAACGTAAATTTGGTTTAATAATTATTTTACAAAAAGTTGGTGTAAAAAGGGGCGTGGCGTCAGATCCATATCCTGAGGTCGGTATACCAAATTTCATGTAAATCGGTGCAGTAGTTTTCTGTAGGTCTCGAATGAAAATTAGCTATAACAATTATATAGAAAAGAGTGAGCATAAGAAGAATCCTGCGTCAAATCATGATTTTATATAGCCTATTGTTAAAATAGAACTATAAGTTTTCTAAATTTCATGAAAATCGGTTCAGCAGTTTGTCCGTGAAAACGTAACAAACAGACTTTCTCTTTCATATAAGTATAGGATAAGATATAGGTAAGGATAGTTTTATAAAAAGTGGGCGTAGAAAGGAGCGTCTCATCGGATCCAGTTCTTATATATAGCCTATAGTTCTTTCCAAGCTTATACCTATCCGTATGCAAAATTTCAAATTAATCGGTTTAGTAGTTTTTGCATATTGTGATTGCAAAATTGGTGTAATAATAGTTTTACAAAAAGTGGGCATAAAAAAAGGCGTGGCATCCGATCACGATCTTATATAGCCTATTGTTCCTCTTGGGGTTAGACTTATTAGCGGCCCAAATTTCATGTAAATCGGTTCGCACAGTGGGGCAGAATCGAAATTTTTTGGAAATAAATCTGGCATTTCTAAACGGCTAATCCGATCGGGATAAAATTTGGCGTGAGCGTAGCCAAGGAGTATTCGAGTTTAAGTTTTGAAGATGAACCCTGCAGATGCCCCAGGGACGGCGCTGTGGCGGCTCAAAGTAGGGTACCTACGACATGTAAAATTTTTAAACTCGTGCCATTTTTTGTTTTTCACCCAAATACAAAGATTTATATTTTCTGAAAGCGCTCGACGAGATCTTGAAAACACATACTACTTATCTCTGTGGCGGCTCAAAGTAGGGTACCTACGACATGTAAAATTTTTAAACTCGTGCCATTTTTTGTTTTTCACCCAAATACGAAGATTTATATTTTCTGAAAGCGCTCGACGAGATCTTGAAAACACATACTACTTATCTCTTATAATATCCGAGTTATAGGCATTTAAACATTTAGTGATACAAAATTTACCATACCTTGGTCCGCCTTTTTTTGAATACCGGGCGTAATTTTGGACCAAATGTACTCAATTTTTTCTTGTTAGTTAGACAATAAAATTTCCAATAATATACAAAAAATTTCAGATCAATATCATTTACAGATCCAAAAATATACGTTTTTTAATTTAAAAATTCAAAAAATTTTAGATTTTTGTGGTTTTTTTTTGCCAAAAATGTGTCTTAACTCTTTTATTAATAAAATAAAATTTTCTTTAAGAACATATAACAATTTTATAGTTTTCTAAAAGGTATCTTTACGCAGAACGCTTTGGCGTAAAAAACTTGTCCTATTTTTTGAAAATGTTGCCACTGCGTCCTTCCGAATATGACCTATTTTTTTTATCAAAACTTCAACTTTGGGCGACATGTTCTAAAATCCCAAAGCTGGGATCAGAAAACTGAAAGCAGTTTTGGAAACCTCAATATGTTTTCTATTTACTCCAAAAGTATTTTCCCAGCCCTGAAAGAAATGTGGACCCTATGGGCAAAAAAGTAAAAAATCCCATTTTTGGGATTTTCATTCCTATTTTTGGGAATTGCGGGATGGCCTTTGACCTTTTCAATTTTTTTTTGCATTTTCTTATTTGAAATGACAAATTTAACAAGCGTTGAAAATTTCATTGAGTTTTGTTCATAAATAAAGATTTTGTCTTATATTACATATTTGTTTAATTTCTAAAACTATGATTTATATCAAAATTTTAATAGGGTCGCAGATAGCTACAACAATTTAGTCCATATTTATCACTTAATATCTTTTTTTAGTTAGATATGGAAATTCTCGATTCTTTGCAGAAATTTTCAAGCCAATATCTCAATTACATTCAAAAATATGTTCATTTAAACCTGTATCCTTTAATTTCATATTTTAGTATTAAATATGACAGAAAATATTTAAATCTTATATTTACCTATTTTCTATTTGTTTGTTTAGTTAGATATGAATTCTCGATTCTTTACAAAAATTTTCAAGCCAATATCTCAATTACATTCAAAAATATGTTCATTTCTGTATCCTTTAATTTCATATTTTAGTATTAAATATGACAGAAAATATTTAAATCTTATATTTACCTATTTTCTATTTGTTTGCTTATCCTTATAATTGAAAGGTCCTATTATGCTTAAATTTTCAGAAATTTATAACTATTTTTTTTACCTAAATTTTTTCGACAGATCATTTCGTTCTGTTTCGTTTATGATCATGTAGGTAAAAATATATAGGTAATGATAATTTCGATTCATTCACTAATAAGAAATATCAATGACTGAATTACAGGTTATAGTAATATAGTCCTAAATGTTAATAGGTAGACAATTCGTAATTTTTTACTTTGGAATACCTGTATCGGAAATGACTTCAGATTTTAAGTACCATATTTAATAAATCTACAATGAAGATTACATTAAAGTACGAAGAGTTGTGTTCCGTTTTATGGAGTGTATCTTCAAAAGGGCCAGAAAGAATTGAAGACATTTCAAATTATATAAAAACTACATATAGTAGAAAAGTAGACAAAACAGGCATATCAAAAATTGAAAACTTTTTGATGTAAAAAGTAAGTCTGTGGATGGAAATCAAAAGAAATTTCGATTAAAATGTTGTAGTTGGATGGAAACTACTACGGAAATCTCAACTTACAACACATCAACAGGAGCGCCTTGCAAGTCATACGAAGACTTATGTTCAAGGTAAAAAAAAGAGGGTCACACAAAAACTTTTTTCAATCTCAAATGAGGAAATTGCTGATACATTTAACGAAATGCTGAAAAAGGGAAAACCAACCTATGGATGCCGTACATATTGCAACTATTCTTCCTAATGCATCACCAAAACGACTTAAGCGAATTGTAGAAAGTATACCAACTCCAACATCACAATCAAATTTTACTGAAGAGGAAGCAATAGCGCTTATGTTGGAACTGGGTCTCAGTCGAAATAAGTACCAAATATTAAGGAAAGCTCTGCATGAAAAAGGACACAATATATTACCATCATACAAGGCGATACTGGAAAAAAAACAAACTATCCTACCATCACCTATTGCTGTAAATGAAGTGGAAGCTTGTATTGATATATCATCTTTGCTCGAAAACACAGCATCAAGAATTGTGTCAGACTTTTCAGAAGTTGTCTTAATGTGTAAGTGGGGATGTGACGGTTTATCAGCACTTCCAGAATACAAACAAGCTTGTGGAAGTCGGACATTAGCAGACTACAAAAGTGTATTTATGTCATCATTAGTGCCATTACGAATTCGTTCATATTCCCTTAATCCATCATCGTCAAGCATCGGAAATTCATTTGAAGATATATGGATCAATACAACTCCGGGTTCAAAAAATTTTTGTAGACCCATTGGATTTGAATATATAAAGGAGTCAAAGAAAACAACAAAAGATTTAGTGGAATATTTAAAAGATGAAATAAATGCACTGGAGCCCATTTGCATAAAAATAAAGGAATTCTCTATTAACGTATCATATCAGCTTAGCTTAACAATGATTGATGGAAAGGTCAGCAATGCCATAACAGAAACTTCTTCCTTCTGGAGATGCTCAATATGTAATGAGAAAAAGTCGCAATTCTCAAATATAAACAAAAGCAGAAGTATTAATGAAGAAGTCCTGTCTTTCGGAATTTCACCACTTCATGCCAGAATACGATTTTAGGATTACTTTTTACACATAGCATACGACCTCAAATATAGAAGTGTGCCAGAGAATCTTACTAAATCAACAAAAAATAATGAAGAATTGAAAGAACTGAAAGAACTGAGAGCTGCGGAAAAAAGCAGAATCCAAGAAGAATTTAAAGTTCAGATGAGATTAAACATCGACAAACCACTTCCAAGTTGCGGTAGTACAAATTACGGTAATACGGCGAGAAGGTTTTTTCGTGATTTTGAAATTACTTCAAAAATAACTGGAATCGACAAGGAGTTGCTTCGAAGAGTTAACACTATTTTAATGGCACTGAATAGTAAACATAAAATTAATGGAAATCGATTTGGGGAATATAGATCTGAAATTTCTAAATTACTTGTATCTCTGTATCCATGGAGGGAACTAACACCAACAGTACACAAAGTATTGTGTCATGGTCAAGTAATAATTGAATCGAATATTCTTCCACTTGGAGAGTTAACAGAAGAAGCCCAGGAAGCGAGGAATCGAGATTTTAAGCAACTATTCAGCTCAAGAAAATGCTCCAGGCAATCACAGAATGAAGATATTTTTAATAGTTTACTTCTATCTTCTGATCCTGTTCTTTCAACTATGCGAAAAAGATGGATTTGTTATGAAACTCTATCATCTCAAAACAAGGAAGATTTAAAGGACTTATATTACCTTCTGGATATGTATACCGATATGACAGATTATTTTATAGAAAATAAGTAGTGTTAGGAATTAACTATATAAGTAGGTTGTAAGAATTAATTGTATTATGTTTAAGATAAACAGTTCAAATGAAAAAAGCTATTATACTAACTGATGATATTGTATTAAATTGTGTTTTATATTTCGGTGGGCGGGAAAGGTGGTTTGTGTGGGGTGATTTAGGTGTTGTTGTGCGTGGCTCATAATGAAATTATAATTTTTTTATTGTATATACAATGTTATAGTCTTTAATAAAATAAATAACTAAATAATTTTTAAAAATTGTCCAAATATTTTATTCAACACCAAATGTATGTTCTGTCATACTTAATACTAAAATATGAAAAAGATGAAATTAAAGGACACAGGTTTAAATGAACATATTTTTGAATGTAATTGAGATATTGGCTTGAAATTTTTTGTAAAGGGTCGAGAATTTCCATATCTAACTAAAAAATGATATTAAGGGATAAATATGGACTAAATTGTTGTAGCTATCTGCGACCCTATTAAAATTTTGATATAAATCATAGTTTTAAAAATTTAACAAATATGTAATATAAGACAAAATCTTTATTTATGAACAAAACTCAATGAAATTTTCAACGCTTGTTAAATTTGTCATTTCAAATAAGAAAATGCAAAAAAAAAATTGAAAACGTCAAAGGGCATCCCGCAATTCCCAAAAATAGGAATGAAAATCCCAAAAATGGGATTTTTTACATTTTTGCCCATAGGGTCCACATTTCTTTCAGGTCTGGTAAAATACTTTCGGAGTAAATAGAAAACATATTGAGGTTTCCAAAACTGCTTTCAGTTTTCTGATCCCAGCTTTGGGATTTTAGAACATGTCGCCCAAATTTGAAGTTTTGAAAAAAAATAGGTCATATTCGGAAGGACGCAGTGGCAACATTTTCAAAAAATAGGACAAGTTTTTGACGCCAAAGCGTTCTGCGTAAAGATACCTTTTAGAAAACTATGAAATTGTTATATGTTCTTAAAGAAAATTTTATTTTATTAATAAAAGAGTTAAGACACATTTTTGGAAAAAAAAAACGCCAAAAATCTAAAATTTTTTGAATTTTTAAATTAAAAAACGTATATTTTTGGATCTGTAAATGATATTGATCTGAAATTTTGTTGTCTAACAAGAAAAAATTGAGTCCATTTGGTCCAAAATTACGCCCGGTATTCAAAAAAATGCGGACCAAGGTATGGTAAATTTTGTATCACTAAATTTTTAAATGCCTATAACTCGGATATTATAAGAGATAAGTAGTATGTCCAAGCATGTTTTTCAAGATCTCGTCGAGCGCTTTCAGAAAATATAAAAGAGTTTTCTTAACTTCTGAGGTTAGACCTATTAAATGCAAAATTTTATGAAAATAAGTTTATTAGTTATGTAGTGAAAGAGTATAAAAAGTCTCATATACACTATCGGACAAAATAAAGTGCAAAAGTACTCATGCTATATTCTTTCAGCGAAAAATCGGTTAAATGATTATTGAATATGGAAACTTTTTTCAAAATCATTAAGTTAATATATAATGCTACAAAAATAACAATAAAACTAAATTATTGTACATAAAATTTTATTCAACTTTAGGAGCAGGAAGTGAAAATGGAGTAAACAATAGCAAATGAGCGTATTTAATAAAAAATTTGAAATAAATGCCGTAAAATGGGTTTGGGAGACTTAATGCCTCAACAGATTCATGACTTCAAACACACGACAAAGGTTAAAAACATTATTGTTAGCAAAAAAAAGTAGAATTGTATATAAACTAAATGAATTTAAAAAAATTCCATATTCAATAATTATTTAACAGATTTTTCACTGAAATAATATAGCATGAGCACTTTTGCACTTAATATTGTCCGATAGTGTATATTTATTATTATATATTATAGGTTTTGAAGATGTAATGTGTCGTATTGTTCATTCCACAACATTCATTATAACAGATTTCATGAAAATCGGCTCAGTAGTTTTTTTTATGCCTGAACGTAAATTTGGTTTAATAATTATTTTACAAAAAGTTGGTGTAAAAAGGGGCGTGGCGTCAGATCCATATCCTGAGGTCGGTATACCAAATTTCATGTAAATCGGTGCAGTAGTTTTCTGTAGGTCTCGAATGAAAATTAGCTATAACAATTATATAGAAAAGAGTGAGCATAAGAAGAATCCTGCGTCAAATCATGATTTTATATAGCCTATTGTTAAAATAGAACTATAAGTTTTCTAAATTTCATGAAAATCGGTTCAGCAGTTTGTCCGTGAAAACGTAACAAACAGACTTTCTCTTTCATATAAGTATAGGATAAGATATAGGTAAGGATAGTTTTATAAAAAGTGGGCGTAGAAAGGAGCGTCTCATCGGATCCAGTTCTTATATATAGCCTATAGTTCTTTCCAAGCTTATACCTATCCGTATGCAAAATTTCAAATTAATCGGTTTAGTAGTTTTTGCATATTGTGATTGCAAAATTGGTGTAATAATAGTTTTACAAAAAGTGGGCATAAAAAAAGGCGTGGCATCCGATCACGATCTTATATAGCCTATTGTTCCTCTTGGGGTTAGACTTATTAGCGGCCCAAATTTCATGTAAATCGGTTCGCACAGTGGGGCAGAATCGAAATTTTTTGGAAATAAATCTGGCATTTCTAAACGGCTAATCCGATCGGGATAAAATTTGGCGTGAGCGTAGCCAAGGAGTATTCGAGTTTAAGTTTTGAAGATGAACCCTGCAGATGCCCCAGGGACGGCGCTGTGGCGGCTCAAAGTAGGGTACCTACGACATGTAAAATTTTTAAACTCGTGCCATTTTTTGTTTTTCACCCAAATACAAAGATTTATATTTTCTGAAAGCGCTCGACGAGATCTTGAAAACACATACTACTTATCTCTGTGGCGGCTCAAAGTAGGGTACCTACGACATGTAAAATTTTTAAACTCGTGCCATTTTTTGTTTTTCACCCAAATACGAAGATTTATATTTTCTGAAAGCGCTCGACGAGATCTTGAAAACACATACTACTTATCTCTTATAATATCCGAGTTATAGGCATTTAAACATTTAGTGATACAAAATTTACCATACCTTGGTCCGATTTTTTTTGAATACCGGGCGTAATTTTGGACCAAATGTACTCAATTTTTTCTTGTTAGTTAGACAACAAAATTTCCAATAATATACAAAAAATTTCAGATCAATATCATTTACAGATCCAAAAATATACGTTTTTTAATTTAAAAATTCAAAAAATTTTAGATTTTTGTGTTTTTTTTTTGCCAAAAATGTGTCTTAACTCTTTTATTAATAAAATAAAATTTTCTTTAAGAACATATAACAATTTTATAGTTTTCTAAAAGGTATCTTTACGCAGAACGCTTTGGCGTAAAAAACTTGTCCTATTTTTTGAAAATGTTGCCACTGCGTCCTTCCGAATATGACCTATTTTTTTATCAAAACTTCAACTTTGGGCGACATGTTCTAAAATCCCAAAGCTGGGATCAGAAAACTGAAAGCAGTTTTGGAAACCTCAATATGTTTTCTATTTACTCCAAAAGTATTTTCCCAGCCCTGAAAGAAATGTGGACCCTATGGGCAAAAAAGTAAAAAATCCCATTTTTGGGATTTTCATTCCTATTTTTGGGAATTGCGGGATGGCCTTTGACCTTTTCAATTTTTTTTTGCATTTTCTTATTTGAAATGACAAATTTAACAAGCGTTGAAAATTTCATTGAGTTTTGTTCATAAATAAAGATTTTGTCTTATATTACATATTTGTTTAATTTCTAAAACTATGATTTATATCAAAATTTTAATAGGGTCGCAGATAGCTACAACAATTTAGTCCATATTTATCACTTAATATCTTTTTTTAGTTAGATATGGAAATTCTCGATTCTTTGCAGAAATTTTCAAGCCAATATCTCAATTACATTCAAAAATATGTTCATTTAAACCTGTATCCTTTAATTTCATATTTTAGTATTAAATATGACAGAAAATATTTAAATCTTATATTTACCTATTTTCTATTTGTTTGTTTAGTTAGATATGAATTCTCGATTCTTTACAAAAATTTTCAAGCCAATATCTCAATTACATTCAAAAATATGTTCATTTCTGTATCCTTTAATTTCATATTTTAGTATTAAATATGACAGAAAATATTTAAATCTTATATTTACCTATTTTCTATTTGTTTGCTTATCCTTATAATTGAAAGGTCCTATTATGCTTAAATTTTCAGAAATTTATAACTATTTTTTTTACCTAAATTTTTTCGACAGATCATTTCGTTCTGTTTCGTTTATGATCATGTAGGTAAAAATATATAGGTAATGATAATTTCGATTCATTCACTAATAAGAAATATCAATGACTGAATTACAGGTTATAGTAATATAGTCCTAAATGTTAATAGGTAGACAATTCGTAATTTTTTACTTTGGAATACCTGTATCGGAAATGACTTCAGATTTTAAGTACCATATTTAATAAATCTACAATGAAGATTACATTAAAGTACGAAGAGTTGTGTTCCGTTTTATGGAGTGTATCTTCAAAAGGGCCAGAAAGAATTGAAGACATTTCAAATTATATAAAAACTACATATAGTAGAAAAGTAGACAAAACAGGCATATCAAAAATTGAAAACTTTTTGATGTAAAAAGTAAGTCTGTGGATGGAAATCAAAAGAAATTTCGATTAAAATGTTGTAGTTGGATGGAAACTACTACGGAAATCTCAACTTACAACACATCAACAGGAGCGCCTTGCAAGTCATACGAAGACTTATGTTCAAGGTAAAAAAAAGAGGGTCACACAAAAACTTTTTTCAATCTCAAATGAGGAAATTGCTGATACATTTAACGAAATGCTGAAAAAGGGAAAACCAACCTATGGATGCCGTACATATTGCAACTATTCTTCCTAATGCATCACCAAAACGACTTAAGCGAATTGTAGAAAGTATACCAACTCCAACATCACAATCAAATTTTACTGAAGAGGAAGCAATAGCGCTTATGTTGGAACTGGGTCTCAGTCGAAATAAGTACCAAATATTAAGGAAAGCTCTGCATGAAAAAGGACACAATATATTACCATCATACAAGGCGATCCTGGAAAAAAAACAAACTATCCTACCATCACCTATTGCTGTAAATGAAGTGGAAGCTTGTATTGATATATCATCTTTGCTCGAAAACACAGCATCAAGAATTGTGTCAGACTTTTCAGAAGTTGTCTTAATGTGTAAGTGGGGATGTGACGGTTTATCAGCACTTCCAGAATACAAACAAGCTTGTGGAAGTCGGACATTAGCAGACTACAAAAGTGTATTTATGTCATCATTAGTGCCATTACGAATTCGTTCATATTCCCTTAATCCATCATCGTCAAGCATCGGAAATTCATTTGAAGATATATGGATCAATACAACTCCGGGTTCAAAAAATTTTTGTAGACCCATTGGATTTGAATATATAAAGGAGTCAAAGAAAACAACAAAAGATTTAGTGGAATATTTAAAAGATGAAATAAATGCACTGGAGCCCATTTGCATAAAAATAAAGGAATTCTCTATTAACGTATCATATCAGCTTAGCTTAACAATGATTGATGGAAAGGTCAGCAATGCCATAACAGAAACTTCTTCCTTCTGGAGATGCTCAATATGTAATGAGAAAAAGTCGCAATTCTCAAATATAAACAAAAGCAGAAGTATTAATGAAGAAGTCCTGT
This sequence comes from Lucilia sericata, assembly GCF_015586225.1. Classification (NCBI taxonomy): domain Eukaryota; kingdom Metazoa; phylum Arthropoda; class Insecta; order Diptera; family Calliphoridae; genus Lucilia; species Lucilia sericata. The sequence goes on from NW_023994046.1 coordinate 1,691,618, forward strand.
CTTTCGGAATTTCACCACTTCATGCCAGAATACGATTTTAGGATTACTTTTTACACATAGCATACGACCTCAAATATAGAAGTGTGCCAGAGAATCTTACTAAATCAACAAAAAATAATGAAGAATTGAAAGAACTGAAAGAACTGAGAGCTGCGGAAAAAAGCAGAATCCAAGAAGAATTTAAAGTTCAGATGAGATTAAACATCGACAAACCACTTCCAAGTTGCGGTAGTACAAATTACGGTAATACGGCGAGAAGGTTTTTTCGTGATTTTGAAATTACTTCAAAAATAACTGGAATCGACAAGGAGTTGCTTCGAAGAGTTAACACTATTTTAATGGCACTGAATAGTAAACATAAAATTAATGGAAATCGATTTGGGGAATATAGATCTGAAATTTCTAAATTACTTGTATCTCTGTATCCATGGAGGGAACTAACACCAACAGTACACAAAGTATTGTGTCATGGTCAAGTAATAATTGAATCGAATATTCTTCCACTTGGAGAGTTAACAGAAGAAGCCCAGGAAGCGAGGAATCGAGATTTTAAGCAACTATTCAGCTCAAGAAAATGCTCCAGGCAATCACAGAATGAAGATATTTTTAATAGTTTACTTCTATCTTCTGATCCTGTTCTTTCAACTATGCGAAAAAGATGGATTTGTTATGAAACTCTATCATCTCAAAACAAGGAAGATTTAAAGGACTTATATTACCTTCTGGATATGTATACCGATATGACAGATTATTTTATAGAAAATAAGTAGTGTTAGGAATTAACTATATAAGTAGGTTGTAAGAATTAATTGTATTATGTTTAAGATAAACAGTTCAAATGAAAAAAGCTATTATACTAACTGATGATATTGTATTAAATTGTGTTTTATATTTCGGTGGGCGGGAAAGGTGGTTTGTGTGGGGTGATTTAGGTGTTGTTGTGCGTGGCTCATAATGAAATTATAATTTTTTTATTGTATATACAATGTTATAGTCTTTAATAAAATAAATAACTAAATAATTTTTAAAAATTGTCCAAATATTTTATTCAACACCAAATGTATGTTCTGTCATACTTAATACTAAAATATGAAAAAGATGAAATTAAAGGACACAGGTTTAAATGAACATATTTTTGAATGTAATTGAGATATTGGCTTGAAATTTTTTGTAAAGGGTCGAGAATTTCCATATCTAACTAAAAAATGATATTAAGGGATAAATATGGACTAAATTGTTGTAGCTATCTGCGACCCTATTAAAATTTTGATATAAATCATAGTTTTAAAAATTTAACAAATATGTAATATAAGACAAAATCTTTATTTATGAACAAAACTCAATGAAATTTTCAACGCTTGTTAAATTTGTCATTTCAAATAAGAAAATGCAAAAAAAAAATTGAAAACGTCAAAGGGCATCCCGCAATTCCCAAAAATAGGAATGAAAATCCCAAAAATGGGATTTTTTACATTTTTGCCCATAGGGTCCACATTTCTTTCAGGTCTGGTAAAATACTTTCGGAGTAAATAGAAAACATATTGAGGTTTCCAAAACTGCTTTCAGTTTTCTGATCCCAGCTTTGGGATTTTAGAACATGTCGCCCAAATTTGAAGTTTTGAAAAAAAATAGGTCATATTCGGAAGGACGCAGTGGCAACATTTTCAAAAAATAGGACAAGTTTTTGACGCCAAAGCGTTCTGCGTAAAGATACCTTTTAGAAAACTATGAAATTGTTATATGTTCTTAAAGAAAATTTTATTTTATTAATAAAAGAGTTAAGACACATTTTTGGAAAAAAAAAACGCCAAAAATCTAAAATTTTTTGAATTTTTAAATTAAAAAACGTATATTTTTGGATCTGTAAATGATATTGATCTGAAATTTTGTTGTCTAACAAGAAAAAATTGAGTCCATTTGGTCCAAAATTACGCCCGGTATTCAAAAAAATGCGGACCAAGGTATGGTAAATTTTGTATCACTAAATTTTTAAATGCCTATAACTCGGATATTATAAGAGATAAGTAGTATGTCCAAGCATGTTTTTCAAGATCTCGTCGAGCGCTTTCAGAAAATATAAAAGAGTTTTCTTAACTTCTGAGGTTAGACCTATTAAATGCAAAATTTTATGAAAATAAGTTTATTAGTTATGTAGTGAAAGAGTATAAAAAGTCTCATATACACTATCGGACAAAATAAAGTGCAAAAGTACTCATGCTATATTCTTTCAGCGAAAAATCGGTTAAATGATTATTGAATATGGAAACTTTTTTCAAAATCATTAAGTTAATATATAATGCTACAAAAATAACAATAAAACTAAATTATTGTACATAAAATTTTATTCAACTTTAGGAGCAGGAAGTGAAAATGGAGTAAACAATAGCAAATGAGCGTATTTAATAAAAAATTTGAAATAAATGCCGTAAAATGGGTTTGGGAGACTTAATGCCTCAACAGATTCATGACTTCAAACACACGACAAAGGTTAAAAACATTATTGTTAGCAAAAAAAAGTAGAATTGTATATAAACTAAATGAATTTAAAAAAATTCCATATTCAATAATTATTTAACAGATTTTTCACTGAAATAATATAGCATGAGCACTTTTGCACTTAATATTGTCCGATAGTGTATATTTATTATTATATATTATAGGTTTTGAAGATGTAATGTGTCGTATTGTTCATTCCACAACATTCATTATAACAGATTTCATGAAAATCGGCTCAGTAGTTTTTTTTATGCCTGAACGTAAATTTGGTTTAATAATTATTTTACAAAAAGTTGGTGTAAAAAGGGGCGTGGCGTCAGATCCATATCCTGAGGTCGGTATACCAAATTTCATGTAAATCGGTGCAGTAGTTTTCTGTAGGTCTCGAATGAAAATTAGCTATAACAATTATATAGAAAAGAGTGAGCATAAGAAGAATCCTGCGTCAAATCATGATTTTATATAGCCTATTGTTAAAATAGAACTATAAGTTTTCTAAATTTCATGAAAATCGGTTCAGCAGTTTGTCCGTGAAAACGTAACAAACAGACTTTCTCTTTCATATAAGTATAGGATAAGATATAGGTAAGGATAGTTTTATAAAAAGTGGGCGTAGAAAGGAGCGTCTCATCGGATCCAGTTCTTATATATAGCCTATAGTTCTTTCCAAGCTTATACCTATCCGTATGCAAAATTTCAAATTAATCGGTTTAGTAGTTTTTGCATATTGTGATTGCAAAATTGGTGTAATAATAGTTTTACAAAAAGTGGGCATAAAAAAAGGCGTGGCATCCGATCACGATCTTATATAGCCTATTGTTCCTCTTGGGGTTAGACTTATTAGCGGCCCAAATTTCATGTAAATCGGTTCGCACAGTGGGGCAGAATCGAAATTTTTTGGAAATAAATCTGGCATTTCTAAACGGCTAATCCGATCGGGATAAAATTTGGCGTGAGCGTAGCCAAGGAGTATTCGAGTTTAAGTTTTGAAGATGAACCCTGCAGATGCCCCAGGGACGGCGCTGTGGCGGCTCAAAGTAGGGTACCTACGACATGTAAAATTTTTAAACTCGTGCCATTTTTTGTTTTTCACCCAAATACAAAGATTTATATTTTCTGAAAGCGCTCGACGAGATCTTGAAAACACATACTACTTATCTCTGTGGCGGCTCAAAGTAGGGTACCTACGACATGTAAAATTTTTAAACTCGTGCCATTTTTTGTTTTTCACCCAAATACGAAGATTTATATTTTCTGAAAGCGCTCGACGAGATCTTGAAAACACATACTACTTATCTCTTATAATATCCGAGTTATAGGCATTTAAACATTTAGTGATACAAAATTTACCATACCTTGGTCCGATTTTTTTTGAATACCGGGCGTAATTTTGGACCAAATGTACTCAATTTTTTCTTGTTAGTTAGACAACAAAATTTCCAATAATATACAAAAAATTTCAGATCAATATCATTTACAGATCCAAAAATATACGTTTTTTAATTTAAAAATTCAAAAAATTTTAGATTTTTGTGTTTTTTTTTTGCCAAAAATGTGTCTTAACTCTTTTATTAATAAAATAAAATTTTCTTTAAGAACATATAACAATTTTATAGTTTTCTAAAAGGTATCTTTACGCAGAACGCTTTGGCGTAAAAAACTTGTCCTATTTTTTGAAAATGTTGCCACTGCGTCCTTCCGAATATGACCTATTTTTTTTATCAAAACTTCAACTTTGGGCGACATGTTCTAAAATCCCAAAGCTGGGATCAGAAAACTGAAAGCAGTTTTGGAAACCTCAATATGTTTTCTATTTACTCCAAAAGTATTTTCCCAGCCCTGAAAGAAATGTGGACCCTATGGGCAAAAAAGTAAAAAATCCCATTTTTGGGATTTTCATTCCTATTTTTGGGAATTGCGGGATGGCCTTTGACCTTTTCAATTTTTTTTTGCATTTTCTTATTTGAAATGACAAATTTAACAAGCGTTGAAAATTTCATTGAGTTTTGTTCATAAATAAAGATTTTGTCTTATATTACATATTTGTTTAATTTCTAAAACTATGATTTATATCAAAATTTTAATAGGGTCGCAGATAGCTACAACAATTTAGTCCATATTTATCACTTAATATCTTTTTTTAGTTAGATATGGAAATTCTCGATTCTTTGCAGAAATTTTCAAGCCAATATCTCAATTACATTCAAAAATATGTTCATTTAAACCTGTATCCTTTAATTTCATATTTTAGTATTAAATATGACAGAAAATATTTAAATCTTATATTTACCTATTTTCTATTTGTTTGTTTAGTTAGATATGAATTCTCGATTCTTTACAAAAATTTTCAAGCCAATATCTCAATTACATTCAAAAATATGTTCATTTCTGTATCCTTTAATTTCATATTTTAGTATTAAATATGACAGAAAATATTTAAATCTTATATTTACCTATTTTCTATTTGTTTGCTTATCCTTATAATTGAAAGGTCCTATTATGCTTAAATTTTCAGAAATTTATAACTATTTTTTTTACCTAAATTTTTTCGACAGATCATTTCGTTCTGTTTCGTTTATGATCATGTAGGTAAAAATATATAGGTAATGATAATTTCGATTCATTCACTAATAAGAAATATCAATGACTGAATTACAGGTTATAGTAATATAGTCCTAAATGTTAATAGGTAGACAATTCGTAATTTTTTACTTTGGAATACCTGTATCGGAAATGACTTCAGATTTTAAGTACCATATTTAATAAATCTACAATGAAGATTACATTAAAGTACGAAGAGTTGTGTTCCGTTTTATGGAGTGTATCTTCAAAAGGGCCAGAAAGAATTGAAGACATTTCAAATTATATAAAAACTACATATAGTAGAAAAGTAGACAAAACAGGCATATCAAAAATTGAAAACTTTTTGATGTAAAAAGTAAGTCTGTGGATGGAAATCAAAAGAAATTTCGATTAAAATGTTGTAGTTGGATGGAAACTACTACGGAAATCTCAACTTACAACACATCAACAGGAGCGCCTTGCAAGTCATACGAAGACTTATGTTCAAGGTAAAAAAAAGAGGGTCACACAAAAACTTTTTTCAATCTCAAATGAGGAAATTGCTGATACATTTAACGAAATGCTGAAAAAGGGAAAACCAACCTATGGATGCCGTACATATTGCAACTATTCTTCCTAATGCATCACCAAAACGACTTAAGCGAATTGTAGAAAGTATACCAACTCCAACATCACAATCAAATTTTACTGAAGAGGAAGCAATAGCGCTTATGTTGGAACTGGGTCTCAGTCGAAATAAGTACCAAATATTAAGGAAAGCTCTGCATGAAAAAGGACACAATATATTACCATCATACAAGGCGATCCTGGAAAAAAAACAAACTATCCTACCATCACCTATTGCTGTAAATGAAGTGGAAGCTTGTATTGATATATCATCTTTGCTCGAAAACACAGCATCAAGAATTGTGTCAGACTTTTCAGAAGTTGTCTTAATGTGTAAGTGGGGATGTGACGGTTTATCAGCACTTCCAGAATACAAACAAGCTTGTGGAAGTCGGACATTAGCAGACTACAAAAGTGTATTTATGTCATCATTAGTGCCATTACGAATTCGTTCATATTCCCTTAATCCATCATCGTCAAGCATCGGAAATTCATTTGAAGATATATGGATCAATACAACTCCGGGTTCAAAAAATTTTTGTAGACCCATTGGATTTGAATATATAAAGGAGTCAAAGAAAACAACAAAAGATTTAGTGGAATATTTAAAAGATGAAATAAATGCACTGGAGCCCATTTGCATAAAAATAAAGGAATTCTCTATTAACGTATCATATCAGCTTAGCTTAACAATGATTGATGGAAAGGTCAGCAATGCCATAACAGAAACTTCTTCCTTCTGGAGATGCTCAATATGTAATGAGAAAAAGTCGCAATTCTCAAATATAAACAAAAGCAGAAGTATTAATGAAGAAGTCCTGTCTTTCGGAATTTCACCACTTCATGCCAGAATACGATTTTAGGATTACTTTTTACACATAGCATACGACCTCAAATATAGAAGTGTGCCAGAGAATCTTACTAAATCAACAAAAAATAATGAAGAATTGAAAGAACTGAAAGAACTGAGAGCTGCGGAAAAAAGCAGAATCCAAGAAGAATTTAAAGTTCAGATGAGATTAAACATCGACAAACCACTTCCAAGTTGCGGTAGTACAAATTACGGTAATACGGCGAGAAGGTTTTTTCGTGATTTTGAAATTACTTCAAAAATAACTGGAATCGACAAGGAGTTGCTTCGAAGAGTTAACACTATTTTAATGGCACTGAATAGTAAACATAAAATTAATGGAAATCGATTTGGGGAATATAGATCTGAAATTTCTAAATTACTTGTATCTCTGTATCCATGGAGGGAACTAACACCAACAGTACACAAAGTATTGTGTCATGGTCAAGTAATAATTGAATCGAATATTCTTCCACTTGGAGAGTTAACAGAAGAAGCCCAGGAAGCGAGGAATCGAGATTTTAAGCATGTTCAACTATTCAGCTCAAGAAAATGCTCCAGGCAATCACAGAATGAAGATATTTTTAATAGTTTACTTCTATCTTCTGATCCTGTTCTTTCAACTATGCGAAAAAGATGGATTTGTTATGAAACTCTATCATCTCAAAACAAGGAAGATTTAAAGGACTTATATTACCTTCTGGATATGTATACCGATATGACACATTATTTTATAGAAAATAAGTAGTGTTAGGAATTAACTATATAAGTAGGTTGTAAGAATTAATTGTATTATGTTTAAGATAAACAGTTCAAATTAAAAAAGCTATTATACTAACTGATGATATTGTATTAAATTGTGTTTTATATTTCGGTGGGCGGGAAAGGTGGTTTGTGTGGGGTGATTTAGGTGTTGTTGTGCGTGGCTCATAATGAAATTATAATTTTTTTATTGTATATACAATGTTATAGTCTTTAATAAAATAATTAACTAAATAATTTTTAAAAATTGTCCAAATATTTTATTCAACACCAAATGTATGTTCTGTCATACTTAATACTAAAATATGAAAAAGATGAAATTAAAGGACACAGGTTTAAATGAACATATTTTTGAATGTAATTGAGATATTGGCTTGAAATTTTTTGTAAAGGGTCGAGAATTTCCATATCTAACTAAAAAATGATATTAAGGGATAAATATGGACTAAATTGTTGTAGCTATCTGCGACCCTATTAAAATTTTGATATAAATCATAGTTTTAGAAATTTAACAAATATGTAATATAAGACAAAATCTTTATTTATGAACAAAACTCAATGAAATTTTCAACGCTTGTTAAATTTGTCATTTCAAATAAGAAAATGAAAATCCCAAAAATGGGATTTTTTACATTTTTGCCCATAGGGTCCACATTTCTTTCAGGTCTGGTAAAATACTTTTGGAGTAAATAGAAAACATATTGAGGTTTCCAAAACTGCTTTCAGTTTTCTGATCCCAGCTTTGGGATTTTAGAACATGTCGCCCAAAGTTGAAGTTTTGAAAAAAAATAGGTTATATTCGGAAGGACGCAGTGGCAACATTTTCAAAAAATAGGACAAGTTTTTGACGCCAAAGCGTTCTGCGTAAAGATACCTTTTAGAAAACTATGAAATTGTTATATGTTCTTAAAGAAAATTTTATTTTATTAATAAAAGAGTTAAGACACATTTTTGGAAAAAAAAAACGCCAAAAATCTAAAATTTTTTGAATTTTTAAATTAAAAAACGTATATTTTTGGATCTGTAAATGATATTGATCTGAAATTTTGTTGTCTAACAAGAAAAAATTGAGTCCATTTGGTCCAAAATTACGCCCGGTATTCAAAAAAATGCGGACCAAGGTATGGTAAATTTTGTATCACTAAATTTTTAAATGCCTATAACTCGGATATTATAAGAGATAAGTAGTATGTCCAAGCATGTTTTTCAAGATCTCGTCGAGTGCTTTCAGAAAATATAAAAGAGTTTTCTTAACTTCTGAGGTTAGACCTATTAAATGCAAAATTTTATGAAAATAAGTTTATTAGTTATGTAGTGAAAGAGTATAAAAAGTCTCATATACACTATCGGACAAAATAAAGTGCAAAAGTACTCATGCTATATTCTTTCAGCGAAAAATCGGTTAAATGATTATTGAATATGGAAACTTTTTTCAAAATCATTAAGTTAATATATAATGCTACAAAAATAACAATAAAACTAAATTATTGTACATAAAATTTTTCTGAATAATATCTAACATTAAAGTACTTTTTGTCGGACAAAATAAAGTGTAAATTTTATATATCATTATTTAAGTTTCTTGTATATCAAAATTTTTTATCTATTTTGGTTCTGATTTTAATATTTGGATCTATTTAAGCCATTTTGGAAATTTTTTTCACCATTATTATTCGCAATCGCCTTCCCTTCCCCTTGGCTTCCCCATATGATTATTTTCAAAAGAAATCCGTTTTTAATCACTATTTCATAGGAATTTTTTGATCAATTCTGGTCCAAAATTAATCTATTAGATTTAGGGCGGTGCTCTGAGCAACTTATTTAAAATTTTCAGTGATTTTTCCTACAGTAATGTTATTTTTTTACTTTATCAAGTGCTTAAGCTTTTTATCTTCCCGGGATATAAAGTTGCCCAAGTTCATTTCGAAGGCTTTGATCTTAAGATTTGACTGTAATATTGCTCACTGGGGCTTTTTGAATAAATTTCACTTAGGTTCCGCATACCTAACGTTAAAACTTGGACACATAGGAAGAGTCAACTGACCCATACCTTCAATCTTTCACCAACATATTTAAAAGCATGGAAATTTTGTTCGATTATAGTATTTAATTTCGTATTTTTTAGCTCAAATTTACGTAGTTGGTCAGATGAGTCCCAATTTGTACCGAAAATTTTAAAATGTCAACAATGAGTGTGAGTTTAGCCCTTCAATATACAAAATTTTAAAAACAATACCCCAGGCTTTAAACATTATGGTGGAGGGCTATCGGTATTGGTACATTATTCAACTTTAGGAGCAGGAAGTGAAAATGGAGTAAACAATAGCAAATGAGCGTATTTAATAAAAAATTTGAAATAAATGCCGTAAAATGGGTTTGGGAGACTTAATGCCTCAACAGATTCATGACTTCAAACACACGACAAAGGTTAAAAACATTATTGTTAGCAAAAAAAAGTAGAATTGTATATAAACTAAATGAATTTAAAAAAATTCCATATTCAATAATTATTTAACAGATTTTTCACTGAAATAATATAGCATGAGCACTTTTGCACTTTATATTGTCCGATAGTGTATATTTATTATTATATATTATAGGTTTTGAAGATGTAATGTGTCGTACTGTTCATTCCACAACATTCATTATAACAGATTTCATGAAAATCGGCTCAGTAGTTTTTTTTATGCCTGAACGTAAATTTGGTTTAATAATTATTTTACAAAAAGTTGGTGTAAAAAGGGGCGTGGCGTCAGATCCATATCCTGAGGTCGGTATACGAAATTTCATGTAAATCGGTGCAGTAGTTTTCTGTAGGTCTCGAATGAAAATTAGCTATAACAATTATATAGAAAAGAGTGAGCATAAGAAGAATCCTGCGTCAAATCATGATTTTATATAGCCTATTGTTAAAATAGAACTATAAGTTTTCTAAATTTCATGAAAATCGGTTCAGCAGTTTGTCCGTGAAAACGTAACAAACAGACTTTCTCTTTCATATAAGTATAGGATAAGATATAGGTAAGGATAGTTTTATAAAAAGTGGGCGTAGAAAGGAGCGTCTCATCGGATCCAGTTCTTATATATAGCCTATAGTTCTTTCCAAGCTTATACCTATCCGTATGCAAAATTTCAAATTAATCGGTTTAGTAGTTTTTGCATATTGTGATTGCAAAATTGGTGTAATAATAGTTTTACAAAAAGTGGGCATAAAAAAAGGCGTGGCATCCGATCACGATCTTATATAGCCTATTGTTCCTCTTGGGGTTAGACTTATTAGCGGCCCAAATTTCATGTAAATCGGTTCGCACAGTGGGGCAGAATCGAAATTTTTTGGAAATAAATCTGGCATTTCTAAACGGCTAATCCGATCGGGATAAAATTTGGCGTGAGCGTAGCCAAGGAGTATTCGAGTTTAAGTTTTGAAGATGAACCCTGCAGATGCCCCAGGGACGGCGCTGTGGCGGCTCAAAGTAGGGTACCTACGACATGTAAAATTTTTAAACTCGTGCCATTTTTTGTTTTTCACCCAAATACAAAGATTTATATTTTCTGAAAGCGCTCGACGAGATCTTGAAAACACATACTACTTATCTCTTATAATATCCGAGTTATAGGCATTTAAACATTTAGTGATACAAAATTTACCATACCTTGGTCCGCCTTTTTTTGAATACCGGGCGTAATTTTGGACCAAATGTACTCAATTTTTTCTTGTATCGGTATTGGTACATTATTCAACTTTAGGAGCAGGAAGTGAAAATGGAGTAAACAATAGCAAATGAGCGTATTTAATAAAAAATTTGAAATAAATGCCGTAAAATGGGTTTGGGAGACTTAATGCCTCAACAGATTCATGACTTCAAACACACGACAAAGGTTAAAAACATTATTGTTAGCAAAAAAAAGTAGAATTGTATATAAACTAAATGAATTTAAAAAAATTCCATATTCAATAATTATTTAACAGATTTTTCACTGAAATAATATAGCATGAGCACTTTTGCACTTTATATTGTCCGATAGTGTATATTTATTATTATATATTATAGGTTTTGAAGATGTAATGTGTCGTACTGTTCATTCCACAACATTCATTATAACAGATTTCATGAAAATCGGCTCAGTAGTTTTTTTTATGCCTGAACGTAAATTTGGTTTAATAATTATTTTACAAAAAGTTGGTGTAAAAAGGGGCGTGGCGTCAGATCCATATCCTGAGGTCGGTATACGAAATTTCATGTAAATCGGTGCAGTAGTTTTCTGTAGGTCTCGAATGAAAATTAGCTATAACAATTATATAGAAAAGAGTGAGCATAAGAAGAATCCTGCGTCAAATCATGATTTTATATAGCCTATTGTTAAAATAGAACTATAAGTTTTCTAAATTTCATGAAAATCGGTTCAGCAGTTTGTCCGTGAAAACGTAACAAACAGACTTTCTCTTTCATATAAGTATAGGATAAGATATAGGTAAGGATAGTTTTATAAAAAGTGGGCGTAGAAAGGAGCGTCTCATCGGATCCAGTTCTTATATATAGCCTATAGTTCTTTCCAAGCTTATACCTATCCGTATGCAAAATTTCAAATTAATCGGTTTAGTAGTTTTTGCATATTGTGATTGCAAAATTGGTGTAATAATAGTTTTACAAAAAGTGGGCATAAAAAAAGGCGTGGCATCCGATCACGATCTTATATAGCCTATTGTTCCTCTTGGGGTTAGACTTATTAGCGGCCCAAATTTCATGTAAATCGGTTCGCACAGTGGGGCAGAATCGAAATTTTTTGGAAATAAATCTGGCATTTCTAAACGGCTAATCCGATCGGGATAAAATTTGGCGTGAGCGTAGCCAAGGAGTATTCGAGTTTAAGTTTTGAAGATGAACCCTGCAGATGCCCCAGGGACGGCGCTGTGGCGGCTCAAAGTAGGGTACCTACGACATGTAAAATTTTTAAACTCGTGCCATTTTTTGTTTTTCACCCAAATACAAAGATTTATATTTTCTGAAAGCGCTCGACGAGATCTTGAAAACACATACTACTTATCTCTTATAATATCCGAGTTATAGGCATTTAAACATTTAGTGATACAAAATTTACCATACCTTGGTCCGCCTTTTTTTGAATACCGGGCGTAATTTTGGACCAAATGTACTCAATTTTTTCTTGTTAGTTAGACAACAAAATTTCCAATAATATACAAAAAATTTCAGATCAATATCACTTACAGATCCAAAAATATACGTTTTTTAATTTAAAAATTCAAAAAATTTTAGATTTTTGTGGTTTTTTTTTGCCAAAAATGTGTCTTAACTCTTTTATTAATAAAATAAAATTTTCTTTAAGAACATATAACAATTTTATAGTTTTCTAAAAGGTATCTTTACGCAGAACGCTTTGGCGTAAAAAACTTGTCCTATTTTTTGAAAATGTTGCCACTGCGTCCTTCCGAATATGACCTATTTTTTTTATAAAAACTTCAACTTTGGGCGACATGTTCTAAAATCCCAAAGCTGGGATCAGAAAACTGAAAGCAGTTTTGGAAACCTCAATATGTTTTCTATTTACTCCGAAAGTATTTTCCCAGCCCTGAAAGAAATGTGGACCCTATGGGCAAAAAACTAAAAAATCTCATTTTTGGGATTTTCATTCCTATTTTTGGGAATTGCGGGATGGCCTTTGACCTTTTCAATTTTTTTTTGCATTTTCTTATTTGAAATGACAAATTTAACAAGCGTTGAAAATTTCATTGAGTTTTGTTCATAAATAAAGATTTTGTCTTATATTACATATTTATTTAATTTAATTAAACTATGATTTATATCAAAATTTTAATAGGGTCGCAGATAGCTACAACAATTTAGTCCATATTTATCCCTTAATATCTTTTTTTAGTTAGATATGGAAATTCTCGATTCTTTACAGAAATTTTCAAGCCAATATCTCAATTACATTCAAAAATATGTTCATTTAAACCTGTATCCTTTAATTTCATATTTTTCATATTTTAGTATTAAATATGACAGAAAATATTTAAATCTTATATTTACCTATTTTCTATTTGTTTGTTTAGTTAGATATGGAAATTCTCGATTCTTTACAAAAATTTTCAAGCCAATATCTCAATTACATTCAAAAATATGTTCATTTCTGTATCCTTTAATTTCATATTTTAGTATTAAATATAACAGAAAATATTTAAATCTTATATTTACCTATTTTCTATTTGTTTGCTTATCCTTATAATTGAAAGGTCCTATTATGCTTAAATTTTCAGAAATTTATAACTATTTTTTTTACCTAAATTTTTTCGACAGATCATTTCGATCTGTTTCGTTTATGATCATGTAGGTAAAAATATATAGGTAATGATAATTTCGATTCATTCACTAATAAGAAATATCAATGACTGAATTACAGGTTATAGTAATATAGTCCTAAATGTTAATAGGTAGACAATTCGTAATTTTTTACTTTGGAATACCTGTATCGGAAATGACAAGAATTGGTATATAAGTAAACTTCTCAGATTTTAAGTACCATATTTAATAAATCTACAATGAAGATTACATTAAAGTACGAAGAGTTGTGTTCCGTTTTATGGAGTGTATCTTCAAAAGGGCCAGAAAGAATTGAAGACATTTCAAATTATATAAAAACTACATATAGTAGAAAAGTAGACAAAACAGGCATATCAAAAATTGAAAACTTTTTGATGTAAAAAGTAAGTCTGTGGATGGAAATCAAAAGAAATTTCGATTAAAATGTTGTAGTTGGATGGAAACTACTACGGAAATCTCAACTTACAACACATCAACAGGAGCGCCTTGCAAGTCATACGAAGACTTATGTTCAAGGTAAAAAAAAGAGGGTCACACAAAAACTTTTTTCAATCTCAAATGAGGAAATTGCTGATACATTTAACGAAATGCTGAAAAAGGGAAAACCAACCTATGGATGCCGTACATATTGCAACTATTCTTCCTAATGCATCACCAAAACGACTTAAGCGAATTGTGGAAAGTATACCAACTCCAACATCACAATCAAATTTTACTGAAGAGGAAGCAATAGCGCTTATGTTGGAACTGGGTCTCAGTCGAAATAAGTACCAAATATTAAGGAAAGCTCTGCATGAAAAAGGACACAATATATTACCATCATACAAGGCGATCCTGGAAAAAAAACAAACTATCCTACCATCACCTATTGCTGTAAATGAAGTGGAAGCTTGTATTAATATATCATCTTTGCTCGAAAACACAGCATCAAGAATTGTGTCAGACTTTTCAGAAGTTGTCTTAATGTGTAAGTGGGGATGTGACGGTTTATCAGCACTTCCAGAATACAAGCAAGCTTGTGGAAGTCGGACATTAGCAGACTACAAAAGTGTATTTATGTCATCATTAGTGCCATTACGAATTCGTTCATATTCCCTTAATCCATCATCGTCAAGCATCGGAAATTCATTTGAAGATATATGGATCAATACAACTCCGGGTTCAAAAAATTTTTGTAGACCCATTGGATTTGAATATATAAAGGAGTCAAAGAAAACAACAAAAGATTTAGTGGAATATTTAAAAGATGAAATAAATGCACTGGAGCCCATTTGCATAAAAATAAAGGAAAAAATGTGCCAGAGAATCTTACTAAATCAACAAAAAATAATGAAGAATTGAAAGAACTGAGAGCTGCGGAAAAAAGCAGAATCCAAGAAGAATTTAAAGTTCAGATGAGATTAAACATCGACAAACCACTTCCAAGTTGCGGTAGTACAAATGACGGTAATACGGCGAGAAGGTTTTTTCGTGATTTTGAAATTACTTCAAAAATAACTGGAATCGACAAGGAGTTGCTTCGAAGAGTTAACACTATTTTAATGGCACTGAATAGTAAACATAAAATTAATGGAAATCGATTTGGGGAATATAGATCTGAAATTTCTAAATTACTTGTATCTCTGTATCCATGGAGGGAACTAACACCAACAGTACACAAAGTATTGTGTCATGGTCAAGTAATAATTGAATCGAATATTCTTCCACTTGGAGAGTTAACAGAAGAAGCCCAGGAAGCGAGGAATCGAGATTTTAAGCATGTTCAACTATTCAGCTCAAGAAAATGCTCCAGGCAATCACAGAATGAAGATATTTTTAATAGTTTACTTCTATCTTCTGATCCTGTTCTTTCAACTATGCGAAAAAGATGGATTTGTTATGAAACTCTATCATCTCAAAACAAGGAAGATTTAAAGGACTTATATTACCTTCTGGATATGTATACCGATATGACAGATTATTTTATAGAAAATAAGTAGTGTTAGGAATTAACTATATAAGTAGGTTGTAAGAATTAATTGTATTATGTTTAAGATAAACAGTTCAAATGAAAAAAGCTATTATACTAACTGATGATATTGTATTAAATTGTGTTTTATATTTCGGTGGGCGGGAAAGGTGGTTTGTGTGGGGTGATTTAGGTGTTGTTGTGCGTGGCTCATAATGAAATTATAATTTTTTTATTGTATATACAATGTTATAGTCTTTAATAAAATAAATAACTAAATAATTTTTAAAAATTGTCCAAATATTTTATTCAACACCAAATGTATGTTCTGTCATACTTAATACTAAAATATGAAAAAGATGAAATTAAAGGACACAGGTTTAAATGAACATATTTTTGAATGTAATTGAGATATTGGCTTGAAATTTTTTGTAAAGGGTCGAGAATTTCCATATCTAACTAAAAAATGATATTAAGGGATAAATATGGACTAAATTGTTGTAGCTATCTGCGACCCTATTAAAATTTTGATATAAATCATAGTTTTAAAAATTTAACAAATATGTAATATAAGACAAAATCTTTATTTATGAACAAAACTCAATGAAATTTTCAACGCTTGTTAAATTTGTCATTTCAAATAAGAAAATGCAAAAAAAAAACGTCAAAGGGCATCCCGCAATTCCCAAAAATAGGAATGAAAATCCCAAAAATGGGATTTTTTACATTTTTGCCCATAGGGTCCACATTTCTTTCAGGTCTGGTAAAATACTTTCGGAGTAAATAGAAAACATATTGAGGTTTCCAAAACTGCTTTCAGTTTTCTGATCCCAGCTTTGGGATTTTAGAACATGTCGCCCAAATTTGAAGTTTTGAAAAAAAATAGGTCATATTCGGAAGGACGCAGTGGCAACATTTTCAAAAAATAGGACAAGTTTTTGACGCCAAAGCGTTCTGCGTAAAGATACCTTTTAGAAAACTATGAAATTGTTATATGTTCTTAAAGAAAATTTTATTTTATTAATAAAAGAGTTAAGACACATTTTTGGAAAAAAAAACGCCAAAAATCTAAAATTTTTTGAATTTTTAAATTAAAAAACGTATATTTTTGGATCTGTAAATGATATTGATCTGAAATTTTGTTGTCTAACTAACAAGAAAAAATTGAGTCCATTTGGTCCAAAATTACGCCCGGTATTCAAAAAAATGCGGACCAAGGTATGGTAAATTTTGTATCACTAAATTTTAAAAAAAAAATAACTCGGATATTATAAGAGATAAGTAGTATGTCCAAGCATGTTTTTCAAGATCTCGTCGAAAATATAAAAAATCTTTGTATTTGGGTGAAAAAATGGCACGAGTTTAAACAATTTATATGTCGTAGGTACCCTACTTTCTACCCTACATCTGCAGGGTTCATCTTCAAAACTTAAACTCGAATACTCCTTGGCTACGCTCACGCCATGATCCCGATCGGATCAGCCGTTTAGAAATGCCAGATTTATTTCCAAAAAATTTCGATTCTGCCCCACTGTGGTTCGGTAGTTTTGCCGTGAAAGCGTAACAAACACACAATCAAACAAACAGTCTGTTTTATATATATATATATATATATATATATATATATATATATATATATATATATATATATATATATATATATATATACTTAGGATTATATATTATAGGTTTTGAAGTTGTAATGTGTCGTACTGTTCATTCCACAACATTCATTATAACAGATTTCATGAAAATCGGCTCAGTAGTTTTTTGTATGCCTGAACGTAAAATTGGTTTAATAATTATTTTGCAAAAAGTTGGTGTAAAAAAGGCGTGGCGTCCGATCCAGATCCTAAGATCGGTATAACAAATTTCATGTAAATCGGTTCAGTAGTTTTCTGTAAGTCTCAAATGAAAATTTGCTATAACAATTATATAGAAAAAAGTGAGCATAAGAATAATCGTGACGTCAAATCATGATTTTATATAGCCTATTGTTCTACTTTAGAATAGAACTATTAGTGTTCTAAATTTCATGAAAATCGGTTCAGCAGTTTGTCCGTGAAAGCGTAACAAACAAAATTTCTCTTTCATATAATTATAGGATAAGATATAGGTAAGGATAGTTTTATAAAAAGTGGGCGTAGAAAGAGGCGTGGCATCGGATCCAGTTCTTATATATAGCCTATAGTTCTTTCCAAGCTTATACCTATCCGTATGCAAAATTTCAGGTTAATCGGTTTAGTAGTTTTCGCATATTGTGATTGCAAAATTGGTGTAATAATAGTTTCACAAAAAGTGGCCGTAAAAAGGGGCGTGGCATCCAATCAAGATCTTATATAGCCTATTGTTTCTTTTGGGGTTGGACCTATTAGCGGTCCAAATTTCATGTAAATCGGTTTTCCGATCGGTCCATAATTGGTCATAGCTCCCATACAAGGTCACCTACAGAAAATCACTTGAATGCACAATATTCATTACCAAATAGTGATATAGATACAGAATTTAGCCAAAATTTTGTCTTTATATACATTAATGTTACTGTGGAATTTTTCACGATCGGATCATAATTGGTCATAGCTCCCATACAAGGTCCTCTTATGAAAATCTTTTAAACGCACATTACTCATTACCAAATAAAGCTATTGATACAAAATTTTGCACAAATATTAGTTTTGTATACAAAAATTATATTTAAAGATTTTTTCACGATCGGTTCATAATATGGGTGCAATCGGTCCCATACAAGGTTACCTTCCTAAAATCACTTAAACATACATTACTTATTACTAAATTACGATATAGATACAAAATTTGACTGAAATATAACTTTTATATACAGAAATGTTACTTAAAGATTTTTTACGATCGGTCCATAATTAGTCATATCTCCCATTTCCTTAAATCTTTCACACAAATTATTAAATATCGCTAAAGCATATCTTACGGCGCTTTAAAAATATAAACGAAAATGGCGTTTGTAATCTTGCAATTGTAACAGATTTAACCGTTATGTCAATACCCACATACCCGGGTATGTTTTTAATTTTTGAAGTGACATATCTCGAGATATATATATCGTATGGGCTTGAAATCTATGCTTTCAGAGTAATGTTTTCTATACATTTTTTTATATATATATATATATATATATATATATATATATATATATATATAGATATATATATATATATATATATATATATATATATATATATATATATATATATATATATATATATATATATATATATATATATATATATATATATATATATATATATATATATATATATATATATATATCAAACCGATTTATGACCGATTTACTATTTTTACCTCGTGTATCAATACCCAACATACCATAATCGGACAAAAATAAAGTTTCATAATAAATTTTATGTTTTATTATTGGAATTATATATATTCTTGTATCTTATGAAAAAATTTTAACTAAACAACAAATTTAGTTCCAAATACAGAGTCATGTGTCTTTATTCATAAATTTGTGGACCCTGTAACATTACCAAATATGGGCCGATTTTTATGAAATACATTTTTTTATTGTATATGACTTAGTAAAATTATGTTGATTACAATAATTTTATTCTCATATAAACAAAAATATTTAAGTTTAAATTTTAAAATTTTAATTTTTGACCATGACTTAGCAATCTTTTTTTTTGCAAAAAACTTCCCTACTTACGACAGCAAAAACAATTTCATTAATGCTAATCGATTTTATACCTTAATAAATAATATATAGAAAGTTTTGTTCAATTATCTTTCCCGGTCACTGAGTAATAGCTTCTTGAAGTCAAAATTTTACAAAGTCAAATTCTGCATAGTGTACATTATACGTTATGAAGGCGTTTTTCTTTAGGTTTTTTGCATGATATTTTTGTTAATAGGAAACCAATATGAAAACTTTAAAAGAAATTGCTAAAATTTAATGGTTTATGATCAAAAACTATTTAATTTATATATACAGACGTTTTATTAAATTAGTTTTAATAATTATCTGAATTATACACTAGAAATGTATAAAAAGATGAAATAGCCATATAAATTGTATGACATACCCGGGTATGTTGGGTATTGATGTACGTAATTTTGCTCGGGTATAGACAAGACGGTTAAGCTGTTTAAATCTTGGAGTTTTTCTATTTAAGACATGAGAAAACTTATTTCTACAAATATTTGATCAATTAAAAAAGTAGCTGGTGGAGGGTATTTAAGATTCGGCTCAGCCGAATATAGCACTCTAACTTGTTTTAATTTATTTTTAAATTTATTATCTAAGTGATTCAAATAAATAATATAGAATGCACAGATTCCCAGCTTTTATTTGATACCAATATTAGCGCTATACAATACATATATTTATTTAAAATATAACAAGTAAGAGTGTTATATTCGGCTATGCCGAATCTTATATACCCACCATCAAACCTCGTTTGACTCAAACGAAACTTACTTTTGTCAAATTTCATCTATATACTCGTATATTTAGGCCAATTATAAGCGTTAAAGTAATTTTCTGAAGGGGATCTTATATAGGGGGGTAGGGTCAATTATGGGTCGATCCTCATAAAATTTGGTAGACAGAATTTGGTTCGTATTAAATTTACTTGTGTCGAATTTCATCGCTACACTCGTATTTTTAAACCATTAATGAGCGTTGCAGTCATTTTCTGAAGGAGACCTTATATAGGGGGGTAGGGTCAATCATGGACCGATCCTCGTAACATTTTTTAGATAGATTTTGACTCGTATGAAACTTACTTATGTCAAATTTCATCTATATACTAGTATTTTTAAGCCAGTAATGAGCGTTAAAGTCATTTTCTGAAGGGGACCTTATATGGGGGGTAGGGTCAATTATGGACCGATCCTCATAAAATTTTGCACAGTGATTTTGGATCATAAGAAACTTACTTATGTCGAATTTCATCCCTATATTCGTATTTTTAAACAAGTTATGGCTGTTAAAGCTGCTTTTCGAGGGGCCACTTGTATGGGGGCTATCCGAAAACGTGGACCGATATCGCACATTTTCAATACCAAACAAACCTTACCTATAAGAAATATTTATGTGAAATTTCAACCCTCTAGCTCTTTCCATTCGGACTCTATCGTGCTTTCAACAGACAGACAGACAGACAGACGGACGGACGGACAGACGGACAGACGGACAGACATGGCTAGATCGTCTTAGAATTTAATGAGGACCCAGAATATATATACTTTTGTGGGTCTATGATCAATATTTCGATGTGTTACAAACGGAATGACAAAATCAATATACCCCCCATCTTTTTTGATGGTGGGTATAAAAAAAGGAATACACTCAAACCTCGTTTTATGCGAATTTGAATTAGTGCGGTTTCAAAATTTTAAAATTTTTCTTTTCAAAAATTATTTTGAGGAAAATTTTGGTCCACATACATCCAAAAAAAGTGATCAACAAAGTACAACTACTGATTTTTACCAATTCCGGTTCGGATATATAAAGCATTGTTCAAATCTTTGTACATGAAGAAATGTTAAGTTTTATTTATTTTAATGTTGCATATTTTCTTCATTGTTTGAAATAAAAATATGAAAAATATGTATTCGTTTAAAAGTGCTCAATTCTATATTTCTAGGTTTAATATTAAAAAAGATTAAAATGTCAGGATCATATATCGTCACCTGAAATGCATAACAACAATTTTCAAAATTTTACAGGAGAGACAATGAACTAAATAAAATTAATTATCTTTGAAGTAGGACATAGCATTACTCCAAAACTTCGTTAATAAATATTATTACATCTAAAATATAGGATGCAGTTTGTTTCGATTTTATATTTACGCTATATCCGATTTTTTGTCTCTTTTTATAATATAAACAAAGTTAAAGCGGTTACGTCTAAATTCTCTGTTTAAAAAATTAATTTTTATACCCTACACCACTTTAGTGGGGAGGGTATATTGGATTTGTGCTGATGTTTGTAACATACAAAAATATTCGTCCTAGACCCATCTTAAAGTATACCAATCGGCTGTCCATGTAAATCTTGTGCGCAAGGTACAGGTCGCAATTTTCAAGATAATTGAATGAAATTTGGCACGCACGTTTTATTTGACCCAAGGAAAATGGTTAAAATCGGTACATTATTTCACCTAGCCCCCATAGAACAGAACCCCCCGAAAAGGGCTTCTGAGCTCATAATTATGTTAAATATACAGATATATCGATAAAATACGGCACAACTAAGTTCAAAGTCCCCTTCAGAAAATTACTTGAATGTCTCAAATTAACTTATAAACACAAATATCGCGATGAAATTCAGCACAATAAAATATTACGTAAATATAAATATATTCACAAAATTTTATAGGGCTTGGTCCATATTTGCACCTAGCCCCCATATAAAGCCTCTTTCAGAAAATTAGTTTTTCATCCATAAATTGCTTAAATGTATCGGAACAAGGGAATATTGAAGATAAATGCTTTATTATGAAAAATAAATCACAGTTAATATTCATAACTGGTGTAGGGTATCATATGGTCGGCCACGCCCGACTATACTTTCTTACTTGTTTGTGTATATCTTTATATAATTTATATATCTGAAATTTAAGAGTGTAATAAATATTTTTTTATAATATTTTAAGATCGCTAGATGTCCGTATGTCCGTCTGTTTCTTGAAAACCGGATAGGTTCCGAACGTTAGGAGCTAGAGTGATGAAATTCTCCAAAAATGCTCACTGATGACAAATATTATTTGGTGTTAAAAATGGGCAATATTTGTTCATGATTTCACTTAGCCCCCATACAAGTGCTCCCCGGAATATAGTTAAAACATTAATAAATATGTTGTTTATGTAGCAATCGCTATAAAATTTTGCAGAAGTCGGTTATATATACCTGTAAATTATGTTGGGAAGTATGAGAGATGTCAGGCAATATTTGACCCTAGCCTCCATATATGGACCCTTTAAGACAATGATTTTATGACCATAGCCAGTGATGCCAAGTGTAGGGATTTTTCCCTTTTTGTAGGGATTTTTTTCACAATTTTCACGTGTAGGGAAAAAGGGAAAGATTTCTTACTATTGTCAAATTGTAGGGATTTTTCAATTTCATAGTTTTTAACAACTAAAAATATACCCTTTCATGTATTAAACTTTAAAATTAAGTCAGGGTTGGAAGATTTGTATGATGTAAAATTGAAAGAAAAAAAATTTAAAATTTAAATTCTAGAAATTTTATTCCTAAAATTAAAAAAATACATATATATGTATATATGTATATTATAAAACGGAGCTAATATTTTAGTTTTTTATGTTATTTTTGTATTTTTTTAAGATAAACTTGGAAAAAAGTAGTGTAGGGAAAAATGTAGGGAAAATAAAAAGTGGGTGTAGGGAAAAAAGGGATTTTTTCTCATAAGCGTAGGGATTTCTGAAAAAAATCTCCTGGCATCACTGACCATAGCTGTCTTAAAAATATCAGTATAGCAAATAAATTGCAATAGCATAGTGATAATTACATGAATTTATTACAATTGTTCAAGTGTAGTTGAACATGCTACTTTTTACTATTCTATTTTTATCAGTGTACATGTTCTAGAAATAATGTAATTTTATGACCTTTCATGTTTTTCCCAAATCGCATGCGTGCATTACTTAGATAAGAAAAACCAACCCTAATTGTTCACACATGTGGTTATATTTGTGTTATTAGATAGGACTTGTAGACATTATAGATAAGATATTGTGCGCATAGTCACGTATACATGCCTACTACTTATATTAGACTAAGATTCTTGTAAATAGTACTTAAGATTGGAATTAAATAAAATAAATTCAAGTGTGTAAAAAAATAGGCTTCAACAACAATTATACTCAGATATGTGGCATTTCATTCACAAACAAATATAATACGTTAATTTGTTAAACATTTTTTTATAAATTTAATATATTTTAAAAGAAAATTTAGACGTAACCGACACCTTTCTGTTACAGAATTCATAAACAGAAAATAAATGTGTACTTACGTCTTTTTTCTTTTTCTTGTAAAGATGAAACCATTGGATCTATAGCTACGAAATTTTCAGAGATGATGCTAATAGACCTAAATTATCGATTTCTATAAAAAATCGAAAATCTAGTCGCTTCGTCCATTTTGCAAAAAGGGCTGGATATTATTAAAATTGGTGTTTTTGACAATAAAGTTCTAAAAACTTGCGACAACACGCATTTCGATGCAGTGGACCATTTTCAATCAAATAGTCGATTTTCAAATTTATTTTCAGGTGACGATATATATGATTCTAGGTTAAATAATTCAGAAAAACAAAAAAGTACAATTTGAATGATGAAAAAGTACTAGAAGCTCCAAAAAGACGTGAAAAAATTTAGTAAATTAACTGGTTCATATTTAGGTGAAACATGCATGATTTTAATATTAGCGTGTCATAGGCGTGCATGGGTTCGTATTTGGAAAAATAGTTCGTCGTTAAAATGACTGCTTATAACCAATGAACATTCGATGATTTTTAATATTTAAATAAATTTTTTAGCGTGATATTGATTTAAATGATGTAACACACGTTTTTCATTAAAACTTTTAATCCATGTATTATTTGTTTTTTTTTTTTTTTTTTTGATCAAGTTACCTTTGTAAAACATGTCAGTTTTATTTTTAATACCAATTATATTCATTTGTTGTTAATCTGATTAAAATGAGTGACCAACAAGAGTGCGTACTAGGGTGATCGATTATTCGACATTTTCCAAAAACCGGTTTTCGAATAGTTCGAATAGATGACATTTAAAAAAAACCGGTTGATATTTTTCAAATTCAGAAAAAACCGGTTAACCGGTTTTTCATTATAAATAAAAAAATATATTTTAATTTGAAAAACTTAATGTGATTAATGTGAAATGATTTTTAACAGTTTAAAAAATTATCCCCCTTATTCACAAACAAAATTTTTATTTTATAAACAGTTTAAAAATAAGATTTTATATGGAAATTTTGTTTTATAAACCTTTTATAAAATAAAAATGTTGTTTGTGAATAAGGGGGTATATCTTTAGATCTAGTCGTCTGATTTACATTATTTCATTAATATAAAAAAATTAGGAAAAAAGTGGGACACTTCTGTTAAACATAAGGTACTATGTAATCCCAGCTTATTTTAAAAGCCCTGTTTAGGAAATTTGCATAGGCATTCCAACACTTCCATAAAATTTCAGCCGTAAATTAATTATTGTAATTGGAATATAATCTTAAGATTGATAAAATTTTATCAGTTATCAATTACAAAGCAAATGAAAGTATTCGAAAAACCCGGGTTATTCGATATTCGAAAAATCAACATTAAGAAAAAACCGACACTGGTAAAGCAGAAAAAACTGGTTTTAAAACCGGTTGAAAAATCGAGTCGATCACCCTAGTGCGTACTAAATTTTTTTAAATATTTTCAACAAAACCCAACTTGGTCCTACAAAAAGTTGGACAAGCATTCAAAGGTCTGCCGTCGAACTGTTTCCAATGTTATTAAAAGGATGGAGCAGTAAACTGGCTAATGAACGTATACAATATATAAATATAAATTCTTGGTGGTCAAAATGTTGAGCTGGCCGTGGAAAAATGGGACGTATTTTACAGGAAAGAAGAACCTGAGGGAACTTTATTTGTAATGGGTATCAACCAGAAATCTATGGCTAGTCTTGCCAAGAAAAAAGTTAGGGCTTACTTTGCCTCTAAAGCTGTCATATTCAAAATTGGGAAGGTGCCGATTGGAAGGGCTGTTACAACAAGCCTCGAAAAGGACACTAAAATACCTAAGACCACAGCATCAGTAGCAACTACTGATAACGTTAAGGAGTCAAATCCTAAAAGCGAGGAAGGTACCACTAACTCGTCAAAAGAAGGTGCAGCTGCCCTTCCTAAAACAACTTTTCTACACTGATACAGGGTTTCGACCGAGAACATGTATCTTATGTCACAAGAACTTATGCTTTCTCCTCTCAACAGGATGCTGAAGCAAGGTCGTGGCAACATATACCTTGCATCTGTTTACCTGCCTTTCGATTCTCCGACACTGCCACCAATGTTGGTACTGATGAAACTGGTCGAAGAGGCACAAAGGAAAAATAAGAAAATTGTAATAGGTTGTGATGCCAACTCCCACCACGTATCTTGGGGTAGTACAAACACCAGAGAAGATGTATTAGGTATAACTATATGTTCAGAAGAGCTTATAAACGAAATTCACTATTGGAGAGTTTCGCACGAGCACTCTTTTTCTGACCATTGGTACATAATATTAAAAATACTACGGCCGCTACCAAAGCCGATAAAGTTTCGGAATAAGTCTAAAACTAATTGGACAATATTCGGCTCCTTACTAAAGAACCGTTTATCTCAGGACACTTTTCAATGTCAAAATAAAGAGGACGCAGACGCCAAAGTAGAAATGCTCACAAGTGCCTTGGTTGAATCGTTCGAGGACAGCTGCCCTCTGCGAGAGCGGAGGTCTGCCCAGGAGAAACCCTGGGTAACCGGGGAGAATATATCGAATAACTTAGATAAACCGATATTGGAGGAAGGGGAGGGTAACCGGGGAGAATATATCGAATAACATAGATAAACCGATATTGGAGGAAGGGGAGGCTAACACGGAAATTGTAATTACATCTAATATGGTTAAAGGGGCAAACAAGAGCTTCGCTCCCTATAAAGCTGCAGGGCCGGATGGCATTTTCCCGGCACTCTTACAGATGGATGCAAGGATGCAAGGGTAATATTTATACCAAAACCAGGGAAACCTAGCTATTCGACACCTAAGTCTTATAGACCGATAAGTCTTACGTCCTTCCTACTTAAAACCTTGGAACGGATAGTTGATAGTATGGTTAAAAGCAGTATACCCGACAAAGACCTAAAATTTAAGCAGCATGCTTATGTAAAGGGACGATCGGTGGAAACTGCTTTAAACGAAGTTGTCCACTACAAAGGTGCATCCTTTGATAGCAAACTATATACACTGGCGGTATGCATTGACATTGAAGGCGCCTTCAGATAGAACTAGGACTCTGTTGTCTCTTAGATTAGGCTTCTAACTGGTATAATTACTGGGCACTGTATGATAGGACATATATCGGAACGTATGGGCTACCCAAATTATTGCTACTGTAGGAGTTGCTTGGATGAAGAAGAAGTGGAATCGGTACAACACTTTCTATGTGACTGCCCAGCCTTACAAGAGCACAGACTACTTTATCTTGGTAGAGCTCTTTTCCATGATCTAGACTGTCTCAGAGATGCGTCACTAATAAACATGATCGGTTTTATTAATGGCACCGGCTGGTGATCGGTTTAGTGAAGTATGGTGCCGCACAGTGGTATAGGAAAAAAAAAAAGAGGGAAATAATTCGGTAACTTCTAAACGGTTAATCCGATTTTAATGAAATTTGGTGTGCACAAAGAGGAGGTGTTGTCGAGTTTAGGTTTTGAATTTGGACCTTATAGGCCAACCAGGGGCCCGGCGGGGGGTCATCAAATTAGGACACCTCGGCTATGTTAAATTTTTAAAACGATCCTATTTCTTCATTTGAGTTCCGATTTAAAAAAAATTTCGTATATAGAATCTCCTCATCGAGCACTATAAAAAATGTTGTCATAGCAGTAAATTATCTCTTATAGTTTAGGAGATATTCGCATTTGAAAATTAAAATTTTAAAATTTTTACCGTCCTTACTTTAGTTTTTTTTGATAATAGCAGGTCCAAATATTCCCGATTTTCGCCATTTTGTTTTATTCGCTTAACAACAAGTTTATATATCAAGCAGTGAAAGAATTATGTAAAAATCATGACTGAGTCCAAAGTTATAGGCATTTTAATTTAAAAAATTAAAAAAAGGCGATTTTTTGTCATTTTTTTGGGAAAAAAGTATCTTTTTCTTTTTAAGTTATCTAAAAAGTTTCTAAGAAGATGTATATAGAATTTATACTTTTTGGAAAGCTGACTTTACATAAAGTACGATAAATGAAACAAAACCTAAAAATTTTTGATACCGAGGGGACCAGGTCCATCCAAAAAAACCCTATTTTTTATGGAAAATTAAATTTTGAGCAAAAATTCTCAAATCGCATAGTCGATATCAAATTATAGTGACCTGTTTTATATGACCCAATATGTTCTTAATCATTTTGTAACGGGTTTCGATAACCCCGCCCCTGGTATGGATATAATAGGCAAAAAACTAAAAAATCCCATTTTTGGGATTTTTTAAAACTTTTTTGGGAATTCCGGGATTTCTAATAAGAAAATTCGAAATTTTGATTTAATTTTGGATTTTAAGTAAAAAATCTACCTAACTGTAAAATTTCATCAAAAAATATTCATAAATAAAATTTTTATTGCAATTAGAAAAATTTGTATCTTCGCAAAAACTGAATAAAAAACATTTTTTAATTTTTTTTAAAAAAAGTATTCCGCGAATTTTTTAATTTTCAAAAATTATATACAGTTTTGAAAAATAGACAAAATTACCTTTCCATTGATATATAACATGCCTACCTAATGTTTTTTAAGTGACAAATTAATTAGGGAAAACTCAACATCTTTTAGAAAATTTGCCTAGCACTATTATTTTCATCCATAAGGTTAACTCTTAAATTTGTTACATATATGGATGAAAATAATAGTGCTAGGTAAATTTTCTAAAAGATGTTGAGTTTTCCCTAATTAATTTGTCACTTAAAAAACATTAGGTAGGCATGTTATATATCAATGGAAAGGTAATTTTGTCTATTTATAGTGCTCGATGAGGAGATTCTATATACGAAATTTTTTTTAAATCGGAACTCAAATGAAGAAATAGGATCGTTTTAAAAATTTAACATAGCCGAGGTGTCCTAATTTGAGGACCCCCCGCCGGGCCCCTGGTTGGCCTATAAGGTCCAAATTCAAAACCTAAACTCGACAACACCTCCTCTTTGTGCATACCAAATTTCATTAAAATCGGATTAACCGTTTAGAAGTTACCGAATTATTTCCCTCTTTTTTTTTTCCTATACCACTGTGTGCCGCTTATTACAAATAGAACAATGATGTTCACTTAAACAATCATTAACTTCATGTGAGTTAGCTAAATCTAAATCTCTCAGGAATAGACATTATATCAAACTGACGGCAAAAACGAAGTAAATGACCCGGTTGTTTACTTAAAACACAAGCATTCGTACGACCTGTATTCGAAACATGAGACTTTTCCTTGCGTTCAATGCCTTTGTTATCAGTTTTGGAACTCGTAAGATCGCGTATGCAATCTAATGTTTGAATTATTTCGGTCAAAAACTTGACGAAATCTTTCCATAAAGATAAGGCAGTTTTGTCCTTAACACTTTGTTCTCATAGTGTCACTGTCTGAGAGGGTAGTCTTTGTATACATATGAAAACTATAATAGGATCCCAATTTTGAGTGGGAATCTCATATATCGACATTGCGGTAAGGAAACCATTAATTCCGCGTTGTAAAATTTTCAAAGAGGAACTGGTCTACCGTTATAGTCTCTAAACCAAACAATTATTTTAATTAATTGTTTACTAACATGCGCGGATTTTCGTACATGTCCTTCAAGTTCTTCCATGCGATTTCAAATCCTTGATTTGTCAGCGGACATTTCGATACGATCTCTCTCGCCTCCTTATTACTTCTTATCACCAAATAGTATAAACGTTCTATATTACTAAGTTAATATATAACGCGGTGTCTTCAGATGATTATTCATGCACATATCGAAAGTTTTTTCACTTTTTCCCATAACATTTTCAGTTCACTTTGTAGTACCTTAAAATAATAGACGTGGCGATTCTTCCATCGAAGGTTATTGAAATTAACTTCGGAAGATGTCAAAGGCATTTTTCACAATTTTAAGATTGGATTTTATTAAGTAAAATACTAGAAAAAATGGAAGCAGGTTTCAAAATTCACAAAAAAAAATCGAATTTGTATTATAATTTTCCAAGCAAACTGTTTTAAGTCAACCGACCGACCGAAAGGTAACTATCAATAAATTAGTAAAAGGAGGAAGAAGAAGAATTTTATCTTTCGCAACACAATTACTAATATTAAATTTGTATAAACAGATACTTGCATTAAATGCAGACAATAATTATTTTGATCACAATTTGTTTCACTGAAAAAATTAACACCAAAATAATTTTCATAAAATTTAATTATCGAAAACAATTTATTATTTGCCGAAGAAAATGCAAATTTTAATTATCAGTTATGGCTGTCCGTCCCAAAGTAAACAAACGCAGCCTTGATTATAAATGTACCGATCGCTGTCAAAAGGTACTGTATAAAGTATAATCGCGCGAGTTACATATAACCCAATATATGCCCTGTCTGGTTGTATATATACAACCATACACTTTGTTATTTGTTTGTATGTCAGAGCAACCTGATAGTTTTGTTATTGTGGATAGTCGCAATATCAGTGCTGTGGGAATACTCTACATAAACATTCATATACAGTGAATCAACTAAGTTTTTTGCCTACCTTTTTTAAGAGAATTTTGTTTTTTGTTCATAAATAAAATTCAAAAAAACAGGTAAAAAGTAAATTTATGTTTTCCAATTGAAAATAGGAAAACCAAGAAAAAAATATTAAAATAAAAATTTTGGTGCATTTGTTGTTGCATTTTATTATTTTTCATCAGAATTTGCACGTCAATAAAGTATTTTGCATATTGAAATTTCCAGTTAATTTCGTTGGGTTTTTTCAAATTATTTTTTAATTGCTTTTTGGAATTTATTGTTTTATTGTTAAAAGGACATGTGTTAAGTATTTTTCAATTGGAATTTTCAAAAATCATATCCTCATTGTGTGAAAATGTGAAGTTATTGCCTTAAAAATGTTTAAAGGAAAATAATGAGGCAATTCTAATATAAAAAATTAGTTTAGATTTTTAGAACAAGTATAATTCAATGAAATTTAATTATGAGATGTTAAATCAATCATTAAAAAATATAAAATATAGAAATTGATGAAATAACACAAAGAATTATTAAAAAACGCACTGAGTTGTCCTTCAAAATCTTTAACTGTTGTCCTTCAAAATCTTTAACTGACTTGTATGCAAGCAAAAACCATTGAAGCCCTCATTTATCTTCTCCAAAGTCCATATACGAACTTAAAAGAACACTATGTTTAAATTTAGACCTCTAAACAGACCTTAGGTTGCTTGGAAACAATATAAAGTGAACTATCGTGTGGTACGGGAAAAATACTTAATTTAGATATTTACAAATAGAGGCGGTTCTCATCACCTAAGATCCACAAAAGCAATATTTTTCAGCTAATACATACACTTATATATAGTTAGAATCCAAATCAAGAACAACTATCCAAATCCAGCTACGCCTACTGTATTTTATTCATAAAATAATGCATTCAAAATATGAAGTAAAATATCAAAATTCTAGCATGTAATAGTTCTATAGTGGTATACGGTGATATCCCCATACTTAGAGTGGCTAGGATGGTACTTAGTGTTATCTTTATTGAATGAGAATCAATATTATACAATTCTAAATAAAATTCACACAGTACACACAGTTTTTGTTTATCAATACAAAATGACCAAAAACCCAAATTATTTTTGTTATAATCTGTAGATTTATACCCCACTAATATTTTTTTCTAGGTCCAAATCCATTGATTTCCTAATATATCATGTATCCAATTCAAAATTACTTATTATTTTCGAAATTAAATCAAATAAACGATAGATTTCATGTTAAGTCAAATATTGAAAAATTCTTATAGGTATATAAGATAATAAATCGGTTAAGAAATGTCCAAACTTAGTCGTTCCGCTACTAAAATATCTAAAAATTGTTATTCTAATATATAGGAGTAATAAAAATATGAAATTTTATAAAATAATGCAGCAATATTAAAAAAATTAACAAAAAACCTAAAAAAGCAAAATACTTTATTGACCTTAAAAATTAACAATACGTTCACATTCTATCAAAAATCTCGTTAATTAATATCACGATTTTACTTTTTATGGTAGAAAATTAAAATATAAGATATTCTTTAAAAAATACAACAAGCAAATTGCTTTATTTTGCTAAAAAAAATTGTTCAGATAAAGTTTTTTCTTAAAATTTATAAAATTTTACATAGGCAAATTACTTAATTGATTCACTGTACATATAATAATGTAGACATAAGTTTATGCTGAATTGCAGATTAGCTGCAGTTCGTAGCTTTAAGTTATTTTTAAGATTTAAAAATAAAGTTAGTTTTTATACAACCAGAAACAACTGAAGTTGTTTTATTCCGTAATTGGCGCAGTCGTGGTGATTTTATCTAAAGATAAAATTAAATCAAACCATCAATATAAAAAGTGTTCCGAAGAACATAAAAACTTATAAGCAAAACTGAAAAAAAGAAAAAAAAAAAATTATAATTAAGTTAAAATATATTTCTCAATTGACAAATAATAAATAAAATAAAAAATTAAAATGAATCATGAAGTGATACAACAAAGGATCGAACAATTAGAATGTCGAATTAGAATGTCTTATCCTAAAACAGGATACCACAATAAAAGAGCAGCAACAACAAAATGCTACTCTCCAAAACCAAATAGAAACTCACTTGCAAATAATGCAACAATAGAGAACGGAGTATGACATGAAAATCCAACAAGCCGAAGCTATTTTACAACAACATCAACAACAATATCTGTCACAGACACAACCACAACACAACATTTGGCTTGGATACCAATCAAATAATAAATCAATTTAACCAAATAAAACCATTTGCTCCAAAAAACAACCTATCATCTCTTATAAAAACCGTCGAAGATCTGATTGCATTATGTGGAAATAACTATGAACTTCAAAATTTTGGAATAAATATTATAAAAAACCAAAAATTCTCTGGAAAGGTGGCAGATTCAATTAACCTTCTAGCAGACGACGCCGGCTGGGAAGACATTAAAACATTGGCGGCCAAACATGCCCCTGCGGGCATTGTGTTATTCTCACTCATACACATGCAATACGAATGTTCTCAGCAACAAAACAAACTATACACAAAACAAAAACAATTTAATTTATGAAATGATACACAGAGAATATTTTCAAAAGCCGTTTCAAATATATGTTTGTATAAATACTTTTAATAGATAGATTTATTATGTAAATAATTATTTACAATTATATTTGTATTGTCATTTATTCAAGCAATTAATTTGATCATTTAAACACTTATAGACGGACATACATACATACATATGTACATTAATACATCAACATATGCATTAATACATTCTTACATCAATATATGCATCAATACATCGTTTCGTCAATAGATACATACATCGATGTATATATTCCCTCTGTTGTTCATTTATAATACAAATAATATGAATAACAGAAATAAGTACAAACATATAATTTTTTTCAGTGCAAAGCACACATATTTTCATTTATGTTCTCTTTCATATTTTACACTACACATACCTATGCATTTTAAAAATTCTCTTTCTGGCCACCAATGCATTAAAACTCAACTAATAAAGGATTTAGGACCAAAAACGCCTTACTCATCGGTAATTAATTATTGTAGAAGTATAAAGATAAATAATTTAAATGAATTATTTAAAGTATTTATAGAATCAAAGTATATACTTAATGACACTTATCTGTACTACGAATTAAAACCTGACTTATACTCTCCACAAAACGTTGACAGAGACTTAACGGAGATATTAATAGATAAAATAGACGGACAATTTAGATCTTGCATTATAGACGAAAAACCAACACTGGGCTCACTTTATAAACGATTTTCTCAATTAAAATTACTATATGATAAAAGGGCTATAGATTTTAAATAAAAAAATAACTAATGCACAAAACAACACAAACATCCATAACGAAAAGAAAGAAACTGGTAGGAACTTTAATAATAAACAACATTTTAATAAGAAATCTTCAAATAATTTTCATACCAACAACGTTCAAAACAAATATGCCGGTAACCCTCAGTCTCAACAATATAGAAATAATCCTATACCTATGGATATAGGAAATTTAGAAGACAATGCAGAAAATGAAGTAAATTTTCTTTCAAGCCCACAAAACGATTGCTACCCCTAATAACGGTTACAATAGGTAATAAAAGAGTTATTTGCTTAATTGATACCGGCGCTGAAACTAGTATTATAAGACCAAATCTTTTCCCAAATGAATTTGAAACACAACTAAATAGGCCTTTCATGTTCCGAACATTAAATGGAATCAACTCAACATTAAAAGGCATAGTAACTACAATGTCTAAAGAATTTAATCTTCCTGGTACACTTTCGTGGGAAATAATTAACTTTACAGGCAGAAAATATGATGCCATTATTAGCCAAAATTTTCTTATTCCATTGAAAGCCAAAATAGATTTAGAAAAAAATATATTGACATATTCGGAAAGAAAATCCTATTTGATGAGGAATCTCCATATCATATAAACAGTATCCAAACTATTAATGATGCAAAATTTCAAAATATCAACGAATTAAATTTAAGTAATTTAAATAACTAAGAATACTTAAAAATAACAAAATTATTAAACTAATACAACGACTTATTCTACAAAGATGGCGATGTTTTAACTTGTACAGAAGAGGTACAACATGTAATCCCAACAACTATTAATACACCACTTTATTCAAAAATATATAGATACCCCCAAATTCACAAAAAGGAAATCCAAAATCAAATACAGGAGATGCTCTCTCAAAATATCATTCAGGAAAGTAGTTCTCCTTACAACAGTCCTCTATGGATAGTTCCAAAAAAAATCGATAATTCTGGTATCAAAAAGTGGAGACTCATTGTGGATTATAGAAAACTCAACGAGTTTACAAAAACAGACAAATTCCCTATTCCGCATATGGAAGCTATACTCGATAAATTAGGCAGAGCACAGTATTTTTCAACCCTCGACCTCGCAAAAGGCTTCCACCAAATTTTGGTAAAACCGGAGGATAGGGAGAAAACCGCCTTTTCTACTCCATTCGGTCACTATGAATTCGTAAAAATGCCGTTTGTATTGAAAAATGCACCATCGACCTTTCAAAGGCTGATGAATTTCGTGTTGAAAGACTTTATAAATAAAATTTGCGTCGTATATTTAGACGATATTCTAATATTGAGCACATCTTTAGATGAGCATATCTTTAGAAAAAACTTGAAAAAATTTTTCAATCGGATCCGAGAAACTAAATTTAAAATACAAATTGATAAATGTAGTTTTCTGCAACGCCAAACTGGGCTTTTCGGTCATATTCTCACCCCTCAACGTGTAAAACCTAATCCAAAAAAAGTTAAAATTATCTAAAATTTGAAATTATGCCAAAATCGCATTCCCAATGACAAAATTTTTAAAGAAAAATGAAAAAGTCAATGTTAATGATCCCAATTACATTCTTATAAACCCTCCCATATTAAGGTACCCAAATTTCAATAAAAAATTTAAATTAATAACAGATGCTAGCAATTATGCACTGGGGGCTGTTTTAACACAAGATGGTCATCCAGTCAGTTATGCATAAAGAGCACTTAACGACCACGCAAAAAATGTCTCAACCATCGAAAAAGATCTCTTAGCTATAGTCTGGGCACTCAGTATTTTAGACCTTATTAATATGGGGTAGAATTTGACCTCAGTGCAGATCATCAACGACTTAAGTGGCTACAAGCCAAAAATAATGGCAAAAATATTAACCCCAGATTACAAAGATGGCTTGTCCTCGTATCGAAGAGAGGGATTCAGTAGAAAATATAAATGTAGGTGAAAATTTGGTAGAAAATAGATCCTCATCATCATTAGAAGTGGAAACAAGAGGAAAATGTAAACGAGAATTTCAAAATTTTAACCACAGTTAATCGCTTTAAATTTCAAATAATAATAACTGAAAGAAAAACTATGGACTCCATATGTATATTTGACAAAATCAGAATCTTTCTAGATAACGATGACCTAAATTCCCCGGAAATAGGTAATTATCTCAAACAATTTCCACTTAAGGGACAGGTTGCAGTGTTTTCAAATGTCAATTAAAGAAAATATTATCAATTTCAAGAAGTTATAGAAAATTTATACCGATGTAAAATTCTTTAAATGTTCATATTTTGCTAAAGATATTGATGAACTGAAAAAACAAATATCGTTGTATTATAAAAATGAAACAGGTCACTCCGGAATCAACCCAACATACGAATAAGACACAAAATATATAACCCCAAGTTAAAATTAACGATTCATGAAGTAATAAGTAACTGCGATTATTGCTCATCCGCGAAATATGATAGAAACCCAATAAGACCGAAATTGCACCTTACCGAAAGTCCCCCCACTACTAATGAAATGGTACATGTCGATACATACGTAAACACGAAACAATCGTTCATTATTTTCATAGATAAATTCTCAAAGTTCGCAATTCATTTCCACCTTCCTGACAGAAACAATCAAACCATAATTCAAAAACTAAGAGAATTTCTAGCTATTAAAGGCAATGTAAAAAAATTCGTATTCGACAACGAGTTCAACACAGTCAATGTTCGAAAATTCCTAGATAATAACAACATATTATATCATGCAACAAAACCAAATAGCCACACAGGAAATTCGGACATAGAACGACTTAATAATACCATAACCGAAACAAGTAAGAGTGTTATATTCGGCTATGCCGAATCTTATATACCCACCATCAAACCTCGTTTGACTCGAATGAAACTTACTTACGTCGAATTTCATCTATATACTCGTATATTTAGGCCAGTTATAAGCGTTAAAGTAATTTTCTGAAGGGGACTTTATATAGGGGGATAGGGTCAATTAT
This sequence comes from Lucilia sericata, assembly GCF_015586225.1. NCBI lineage: Eukaryota > Metazoa > Arthropoda > Insecta > Diptera > Calliphoridae > Lucilia > Lucilia sericata. The sequence continues at coordinate 1,728,146 of NW_023994046.1, forward strand.
GGGTCGATCCTCATAAAATTTGGTAGACAGAATTTGGTAGACAGAATTTGGTTCGTATTAAAATTATTTGTGTCGAATTTCATCGCTACACTCGTATTTTTAAACCATTAATGAGCGTTGCAGTCATTTTCTGAAGGGGACCTTATATGCGGGGTGGGGTCAATCATGGGCCGATCCTCATAAAATTTTTTAGATAGATTTCGATTCGCATGAAACTTACTTATGTCAAATTTCATCTATATACTAGTATTTTTATGCCAGTAATGAGCGTTAAAGTGATTTTCTGAAGGGTACCTTATATGGGGGGTAGGGTCAATTATGGACCGATCCTGATAAACTTTTGCATAGTGATTTTGGATCATAAGAAACTTACTTATATCGAATTTCATCGCTATATTCGTATTTTTAAACAAGTTATGGCTGTTAAAGCTGCTTTTCGAGGGGCCACTTGTATGGGGGCTATCCGAAAACGTGGACCGATATTGACTATTTCCAATACCAAACAAACCTTACCTATAAGAAATATTTATGCTCTTTCCATTCGGACTCTATCGTGCTTTCAACAGACAGACAGACGGACTGACATGGCTAGATCGTCTTAGAATTTAATGAGGACCCAGAATATATATACTTTTGTGGGTCTATGACCAATATTTCGATGAGTTACAAACGGAATGACAAAATCAATATACCCCTCATCTTTTTTGAAGGTGGGTATAAAAATTAGAGTATTAAACCTAGAAGACAATATACCAATTATATCACAATTGAAATAAGATTTTATAACAATACTTACCATTCGTCAATTAAATGTACTCCCTTTGAAGTGGAACAACATAAAATAGATCACAATATAATAAAGAAAAGAATTGATGCAAACAAAAAAAGAGTACTAGAAAAAAACGAAAAAAGAGAAGAATATATCGAAAACAGAAGAGAGGGCTATATAAAAAACTATAGAAGCTTAAGGCATAAGGAAGTACCAAAGTACAGAAAACAAACACTAAATAATATACATCCTACTATATCAAACGCCCTTTAAAATTTTCAGAAATTCATATGGAAAATAATTGCCCTGACAATCATCCCAACGACTAAAGAAACACTTTAAGTGAACACACTTCATCAGAACAAAGGATTTGAGATAATTAGAATTAGAACAGTGGAAATAATTAATCAAACCATTACTGTACTTCACTTAACAGACACTAATCAATATTATAAAATAATAGAAGATATAGAATTAAAAATATCAAATTTGCATATACCCCCAAATGGTCTTATCGAAAGTCAAATACAAAGACTAAAAACTAAAATTAAATCAATTAGCCCCCGAAACTCCCCTCACAGCAAAAAAGAGAGGATTACTAAATATTATTGGTTCAGCACAGAAATTTTTGTTTGGTACAATGGATAACGAAGATAGAAATGACATTTTAACCCATTTAAATTTGGTATCTGAAAATAATCACTATGCTATAGAAAACCTCAACAAACAAATTATAATAAATGATCACTTTCAGAAAAGTATCAATTTGCTTCAGTCTACTATGCAATCAGATCGCAATACAATCAATACTGCCTTCGAAGATTTAAAAACGAAAAATAATCATATAGCAGTTCAAGTACTATATGCAGACATTATGCTAAAACTAAATTACATTGAAGATAAAGTTAATCAAATACAGAACAGCATTGCTTCAGCCAAAAACCACATATTACACCCAAATATACTTACATCTGATGAAATCATGACTTACAACATTGACTTTTACAAACTTCAACTTATAAAACTTGACGTTATGTACTACAAAGACGATTTATTAGTGATTGCCCTAAAAATGCCTTTAAAGTCTTATACCACTGATTTAAAGGCAATATTCCCAATGCCAAATTCAAACTTTAATAGAAATATCGAATATTTTGTAAATGTTGATAACATACAAATTCGGACAAAATACCCCATTAAAATACATGGACATAAGTTCAAACTGTATACTCATAGGAAACTGCAAGTTAAGGTAAAACAAACAATTTCAAATAATAAATGTCGATGACGAAACAATAATAATAAAAAATGCCATAATAAGCAAAAAATTGATTCAAAATTGTGACGATAGGGTATTTATTTTGAATGGAAATTATTTAATATCCTATTATAATTGTGAAATCTAAATTGATAATTATGTATATCTTAACGAAATGATATTTGACAAATTTAACTATGAAACTAATATAAATGCCTTTACAGAAAATTTCAATATATCGTTTCAGAATATAACATATCGAGGGACTATATTCAATAGTCTCTATCTAAAATAACACAAGTTTTCAGGAAAGCAAAAAAACTGTTTATTTCGCTAGTTCGTGAAGATTTTTGAGTTTTTTCTTCTACATTATATTTTTACGACCATATTCTAAATCGTTATATAAAAAGAATTTAAAATTTTGCATTATTTGCAAAATTATTTACAAATTTATATCAGATAGAGCTTTTTTTCTACGAAAATTTTTTTACAACCTTCATATAGAGAGTTTTTCATAGCAATATAAATCTTTTATTTGATTTAATATCAATAAATATTATATTTTATGCAATTTAATGAAGCAATATAAACCAAATTGTTGGAAAAGCAACCGATTATAAGGCTTTGGTCCAAAATCAATGTTATATGGTTAAACACGGCAATCAAATTAATCAAATTAGTATCATAATGAGCAATATCTCGAAAACTATTAAACCGATTTCAAATATTTTTGCGGATTTGTGTTCAGCATGTCCAAATTGTTTTGCAACAGAAAATTATCCAAAATAATAGAGTTTGAAGCAATTTTTGGATAAGATAGAGAGTTTTGCATTCAGAATTTTTCTTTTTTTAAGATAGAAAAATTTTAAAATTGCTATAAAATTGTAAAAAAAAAAAAAATTTTCTTTTGAAATTTATGTCACTGATGCGGGATAGCTTGCTGGATATTTTGCCATCAAAATCTTATTTTCATGAAAATGACAGATAGAGACTATTGAATATAGTCCCTCGATATGAAAACAATTATCAAAATATAACAGAAATAAAAGAATTGATGTTACTTAAAAATATAAGCTATGGAATAAGTTTTTCAATGATAATCATAATTATTATTATAATTATTTACTAATTTATTTTCGAAAGAAAAATCAAGTAAAAATTAATATAAATGAACTCTCTCCTAAAATAAATGAAATTGTAAAAATATGAAATAGAAGAATAAACAATTAAATTCAGGAGAATTTTTTAACAAAGGGTAGAGGAGTTACATATAACCAAATATATGGACTGTCTGGTTGTATATATACAACCATACACTTTGTTATTTGTTTGTAAGTCAGAGCAACCTGATAGTTTTGTTATTGTGGATAGTCGCAATTTCAGTGCTGTGGGAATTCTCTACATAAACATTCATATACATATAATAATGTAGACATAAGTTTATGCTGAATTGCAGATTAGCTGCAACTCTCAGCTTTAAGTTATTTTTAAGATTTAAAAATAAAGTTAGTTTTTAAACAACCAGAAACAACTGAAGTTGTTTTATTCCGTAATTCGCGCAAGGATATATTTAATAGGATTAAATTAATTCACAATAAATTATTGGCAGTAAAATTAAATCCCTTTTTGACAAAATTTGTTTTCATTTGCTTTTTCTTTATGAAACACACACACGTATACTTATCAGTCATGGGGGGTAATGATTACACAAAGTAATTCATTATATGGTCAATTACAATTACTTGTATTGTGTAATTGAGCAATAACCAATTACAAATACTTGTAATTGTAATTGAAGTTTTTCCAATTACAATTACTTGTAATTGGCCAATAACCAATTACAAATACTTGTAATTGAAGTTTCCAATTAAAATTACTTGTAATTGTTATTAAGGTATTACTTATAATAAATTACATGTAATTGGCAAAATTGTAATTCTTCAATTACAATTACAAGTAATTGTAATTGGCAAAACTTCAATTACCATTACCAGTAATTGTAATTGTTAAAACTTCAATTACAAATAATTGTAATTGGAAAAACTTCAATTACAAGTAATTGTTATTGGTAAAGCTTCAATTACAATTACTTCAAATGTAATTGTAATTGAAAATGTAGTCATTACCCCCCAACCCTGATACATATATGTGTATGTTTCTATGCTTTTCCTTTTGACACAATCACTTTACTATCAATTTACTAACTGTTTAGGTCTAATATAAAAGATTATTCTTATTTTGTATTTTATTAAAAGTGCATCTAATACAATGCTACCAACTGTACTGGAATGATCCCCGTTATTTTAACAAAGTAGTTTATCAAACTACTCATATTTCAATCAACGAAAAGAGAGTAACACAAAAAATTCTCTCTTGCAGACTGTGTGCAGACAAAAAATTGAGTTTTTCTTACTATGAATTAGTGCTGCCAAGTTTTATTTGAGTTTTATCCAATATTATGTATGTTCAATAACAAATAATTGTTACAAATTATCATAAATTGTTTTTGTATTTCAATACAAATTTGAAATATTTTTGTGAAAATTAGTAACAATTAGTAACAACTTTTAGTTATTGAACAGACCCATTATTAAGGGCCCTTCACACGGTCACACTTTACATACGACAAGTCTAATGAAAAAGTAAAATGAAATTCCATCCGTATGACAAAAAAGAGAATAAAAGTCGTATGATTTATATTTTTTGTGTTTACAAGATTGGTATAAAACAATAACAAAGTAAGATGGAACAGCTGTTTTACTTTTTTTGTATGTGTTTACATAAATAAAATACATCCCTGATCTAATTCGACTTGCTTGTTTTTTGAATCATTTCAAAAAATGAAGAGAGCAATACGACTGTCAAATTTTCCATCCGTATTTTCTCTCAATGTGTGATGGTTTCATTACATATTGCGTTTAGACGATCCCATCCGTTCTCTTCTACACAAAATTTTGACAGATCATATTACTTGTGTGCTCGTGTGAAGGGGGCTTTAGGTATTTTATCTAGCAACATATTGAAATAGCTGTAATACAAGTATTTTGGGTGCTTTATCTGGCAACATAATCAAATTAATTTAGCTAAGTGGATGCCGAATTCTTATTCTATTTCATATATTGGAGAGGATTTTCCATTTTAACCAGTGTTGCCACAACAAAATTTTTTTTCTAACCAAAATTCAAATAAACAAGTTAGAGTGCTATATTCGGCTGAGCCGAATCTTAAATACCCTCCACCAGCAACTTTTGTATTAATACATTTCTAATTAATAAAATATTTGTAGAAATAAGTTTTCTCATGTCTTAAATAGAAAAATCCAAATATTTAAACAGCTTAAATCTACTACAATTCCAAGATTTATTGAACATTAGAAACGCCACTTTCTTTTAAATTTTTAATAGCGCCCTAAGATATGCTTTAGCGATATTTAGTATTTGCATGTATGCATGTGTGTGAAAGATTTAAGGATTTTCAAAATACATACATATATATAATTTTGTTCTACACAAATTGATAATGCAAATAGTTAAATACCGTTAAAGCGCTTTTAGGGGCAGGACCTAGTATGAGAGATATGACCAAATATAGACCGATCGTGAAAAATTTTTGAAATAACATTAAGTGCTTTTTGCTTTACAAAATAGTATTTATGAACAAAAATAGTAATAATAATAAGTAAATACATACATATATATAATTTTGTTCTACACAAATTGATAATGCAAATAGTTAAATACCGTTAAAGCGCTTTTAGGGGCAGGACCTAGTATGAGAGATATGACCAAATATAGACCGATCGTGAAAAATTTTTGAAATAACATTAAGTGCTTTTTGCTTTACAAAATAGTATTTATGAACAAAAATAGTATTTATTTATATCATTATTTGGTAATGAGTTATGTGCCTTTAAGTGTTTTTCTGAAAGGGACCTTGTATGGGAGCTATGATCAATTATGGATCGACAGGAAAACAATTTCACAGTAATATTTCACTGCATATGAGCAATATTTTTGCCAAACTTTATATGGATATCTTAATTTAGTAATGAGTTATGTGCGTTTAAGCGATTTTCGGGAGGGGACCTTGTATGGGAGCTATGACCAGTTATGGACCGATCGGAAAAAAAATTATCTGTAATATTTCTGTGCATATGACTAATATTTGTGGCATATGGGTATCTTAATTACGTAATGAGTTATGCGCGTTTAAGTGATTTTCGGGAGGGGACCTTGTATGGGAGCTATGATCAATTATGGACCGATCGGAAAAAAATTTCACAACAATATTTCTGTGCATATGAGTAATATTTGTACCAAATTTTATATTGATATCTTAATTTAGTTATGAGTTAAGCGCGTTTAAGTGATTTTCGGGAGGGGACCTTGTATGGGAGCTATGACCAATTATGGACCGATCGAAAAAAATTTCACAGTAATATTTCTATGCATATGGGCAATACTTGTACCAAATTTTATATGGATATCTGAATTTAGTAATGAGTTATGCGCGTTTAAGTGATTTTCGGGAGGGGACCTTGTATGGGAGCTATGATCAATTATGGACCGATCGGAAAAAAATTTCACAACAAAATTTCTGTGCATATGAGTAATATTTGTACCAAATTTTATATGGATATCTTAATTTAGTTATGAGTTATGCGCGTTTAAGTGATTTTCGGGAGGGGACCTTGTATGGGAGCTATGACCAATTATGGACCGATCGGAAAAAACTTTCACAGTAATATTTCTATGTATATGGGCAATACTTACACCAAATTTTATTTGGATATCTTAACTGCGCGTTTAAGTGATTTTCGGGAGGGGACCTTGTATGGGAGCTATGATCAATTATGGACCGATCGGAAAAAAATTTCACAACAAAATTTCTGTGCATATGAGTAATATTTGTACGAAATTTTATATGGATATCTTAATTTAGTTATGAGTTAAGCGCGTTTAAGTGATTTTCGGGAGGGGACCTTGTATGGGAGCTATGACCAATTATGGACCGATCGGAAAAAAATGTCACAGTAATATTTCTATGCATATGGGCAATACTTATACCAAATTTTATATGGATATCTTAATTAAGTACTGAGTTATGCGCGTTTAAGTGATTTTCGGGAGGGGACCTTGTATGGGAGCTATGACCAATTATGGACCGATCGGAAAAAACTTTCACAGTAATATTTCTATGCATATGGGCAATACTTACACCAAATTTTATTTGGATATCTTAATTTAGTAATGAGTTATGCGCGTTTAAGTGATTTTCGGGAGGGGACCTTGTATGGGAGCTATGATCAATTATGGACCGATCGGAAAAAAATTTCACAACAATATTTCTGTGCATATGAGTAATATTTGTACCAAATTTTATATGGATATCTTAATTTAGTTATGAGTTAAGCGCGTTTAAGTGATTTTCGGGAGGGGACCTTGTATGGGAGCTATGACCAATTTTGGACCGATCGGAAAAAAATTTCACAGTAATATTTCTATGCATATGGGCAATACTTGTACCAAATTTTATTTGGATATCTTAATTTAGTAATGAGTTATGCGCGTTTAAGTGATTTTCGGGAGGGGACCTTGTATGGGAGCTATGTCCAATTATGGACCGATCCATAAAATTTTTCCTCTGAAAGAATTCTATTGACATAAGATTTTAATTTGTAAAATTTTGTGAAGATATCGACATTGTGGCGGAAGTTATTAACAAAAAACCCATTTTCCGGGAATATGTACTTTTGTATGGGAGGTATATGAAATTGTGGACCGATTCTGGCAATTTTCAGCAGGGATCAAGATCTTGTGCAGAAACGAATGTGTGGTGATTTCCATGGAATTATCTTGCATAGTTTTCGAGAAAACTACATCAGAATGTGTAAAAAATGCTTATTTTTTTCCGAGGTTGTTTTAAATTTTGATTTATAACTTTTCCCGGTGTGAACCGATTTTGCCCATTAGCAATACCAAACAACTTAGGAAAATAAAGAACATTTTGGGTGAATTTGGTTGAGCTCTATTGCTTCGTTTTATCGTGAGCGTTTTTTTTCACAGACAGACGGACAGACGGACATAGCTAAATCGACTCAGAATTTGATAAGGACCCAGAATATATATACTTTGTTGGGTCTCAGATGAATATTTCTTGGTGTTACACACGGAATGACAAAGTTATATATACCCTCTATCACCACTGATGGTGGTGGAGGGTATAAAAATAATCAAATTAAGAAAAAAGTAAACTAAATTATTTTTATTTGTTTCATGTTTACATTTGGACATTAAAATAACAAATTCATTTTCTGAAGTGGAACTTGTGACTATGTTAAATTTCGTCGCTAAACTGGTATTATGAAGACAGTTATGAGCGTTAAAGTAATTTTCTGTAGGGGATCTTATATGAGACGCATGGTCAATTATGGACCAATTCTCATAAAATCTGACAGAGATATTTTAGTTCCTTTAAAACTTGATTATTTGAATTTTGTTGCTATATTGCAGTACATTATGAGCTTTAAAGTCATTTTCTGAGGAGACTTTTTATGAGGGATAGAGTCAATTATATACCGATCCTCATAAACTTTGACAAATACATTTCCAAAAAAAACTTTTTTATATTGAATTTAATATAGTAATTTTCTGAATAGGGAATAATATGGGGGCTAGGTGAAATTGTTGACCGATATTTCAACTAAAAATATTTTGGCAAAATATTTCAGTTTTACATTCATAACTTCAGCAATATTTGTAAACGTAATCTATCCAAATTATCCGACAAATTGACCAAAATTTAGAATTTAAGACGGTAAAATAAAAACAAGTATACAACATCATCTAGAAAATGTAAATAAAGAACTAAAAGTCATGGAGAGATATTTAGTAGAAGTCAAAGGTCATGAGTATCAAATCTTTGCATATATCGCGATTATTGTTCATCGTACGAGATTAGATGTTATTACAACTTTTGTAGACAATACAATTTAATTTTCCTTAGCTGTGTTACTTAAAATATCAATTGATTAATACTTTAATGATATTGTGATACTATTCTTGCATCAATTAGCAGCAAATACTTTATTAATTCTTATTAAATCATTTATCTTAGAATTTCGGCAAATTAGCACAGTATCTGTTTATGCAAAATTTCAAATAGGTATAGAAGTTGCAATTATACTTTAAATTAATTTTGGAGGACATAATTTACTAAGTACGAAATGCGAAATACAGCCTACTTCGTTTTTCATATAAGTACCGCGAGTTCTTTACATAAAAAGTTCCAATAGAAATATTAACGGAAGGACGGACGAGTTTGAATCGACCCAAAAAGCGATTTTAAGTTCATGGAGAGAGAGGATCCATTATTCACGGTGTTAGATTGGCTAGTGTAAATAAAATAATATTACGGTGTTGTTATGATTTAAATCAACTCATTTAATATGTGGTAAATGCCTAGGTACTTTTGCTAAATCCTAAACCAATTAAGATGTCGAAAAATACTTTTGTGCACATAAGCATAACCAGTAGATGTACAAATTGCAGTAACAAAAAAAAATTTCGAATAGAAAAAAAAATTCCACATATTACCAAAATTCAAAACAGGGACGATATGTATATTTACATATTTGATTTAAAACTAGAGATAAAAGAAGTTTTTTTAATTTTATTTTTAGAATAAAAGCAAACAGCATTTTGTTCAATTGTTTGCAAAAAATAATCAAAACGAAAAAATAATTAACATGTACACCTGCAAAATAAAAATAACCAATTTTGGTTAATAATAACCAAAGTGGCAACACTGATTTTAACAAACTAAGTAAAAGAGAGAGCAAGCATTTTAAAAACAATATTGAGAATTAATAAATTGTTTAATAATAACAATTTAAAACAAATAGTGGTAAACAGTGATGCCAGGAGATTTTTTTCAGAAATCCCTACGCTTATGAGAAAAAATCCCTTTTTTCCCTACACCCACTTTTTATTTTCCCTACATTTTTCCCTACACTACTTTTTTCCATTTTTTTCAAAGTTTATCTTAAAAAAATACAAAAATAACATCAAAAACTAAAATATTAGTTCCGTTTTATAATATACATATATATATATGTATTTTTTTTTTAATTTTTAGGAATGAAATTTCTAGAATTTAAAATTTTTTTTCTTTCAATTTTACATCATACAAATCTTCCAACCCTGACTCTTCATTTCACTTCGATCTTCATCTTCGATTTCACATCGAAAATAATAGACATATTTGAAATTTGATAAATCTATATGAAAGATTTTAGTATGTCGCATGTTTTGCAGACCTCAGTTCAAGAAACCCGAATTTTGGATTATGCCAGTCTTGTAGCGATATGTAGGTACATATATTGTAAATTACAAGCGGAATTTTTACTAACGATACACTTAAAACTGATTTCATTTTTAATTTTAAAATTTTAATACATGAAAGAGTATATTTTTAGTTGTTAAAAAACTATGAAATTTAAAAATCCCTACAATTTGACAATAGTAAGGCGCAATTTACATGAAGACTTTTCAGACGTCTGTTTTTTCCAATTCTCTTTTGAGAATCTTCCAAAAAATCATGAACATTTATACGGTGATTTTTTACATGCAACTATGCATGTCTTTTTTTGATGTTTAATTGTATAATCCTTTTTAATTACTTATTCGTAATAAAAATAAAATGAAATTTTTAACAAAAAAACCATTTAATTTGATTTAAAAAAATTTAATAACACGCTATAGTATTTTTTTAATGCAAATTTTAATGTTTTCATGTAAAAAAAGACATAATTATTTTTTACATGAGCATAATATCAACAGAACGAATGAGTTTAAAGAGGAATGTCAAAAACAATCATGAAAATCCCAAATCATGTTTGTTTTCTTACCCCCCATTCTTCTCTACCCCGCTCACCACCAATCATCGACAAACATGAAAACAGACGTCTGGGCAAACATGAAAAAAATCATCGTGTAAATTGGGTGTAAGAAATCTTTCCCTTTTTCCCTACACGTGAAATTTTTGAAAAAAAATCCCTACAAAAAGGGAAAAATCCCTGCACTTGGCATCACTGGTGGTAAATGAAAAAAAATTATGGAATTAAAAATGCAATATTTCAACATTTTATTAAAAACAATTTTTCAGTTTTAGAGGGTTTCATATTGGACCAATGTCCAATATTTTTTGGGTAATAAGTTTCCTTCTATAGTTTTTTGTAAAAAATTCTTAAAAAACTATTTTTCAACATTTATTTTTTTATTATTTTCTTTTGATATTAGGGTCATATTTTGGGTGTGTGACTTAGGTAGACGCATTGGACATTATAGTAGGGTCGATTCCCTTCATTTTGGTCGGTTATATAGTTTCCGCTGTAGATTTTGTTAAGCTGTTTTTACAAAATTTCACTTCTTACTCTATTTTGGCCCTGGGATCAAATTTTGCACGAGTGACTAGGATTGGCGTATTTGACATTATAGAGGAACCAATTTCCTTCATTTTGATGCCTAATACAGTTCCCGCTGTAGTTTTTTGTAGAACAAACTTCTCAAAAAACAGTTTTTACAAAATTTCACTCATTACTCTCTTTTGGCCCTAGGGTCAAATTTTGGACGAGTGACTAGGATTGTCGTATTGGACATTATAGAGGGACCAATTTCCTTCATTTTGGTTGGTAATACAGTTCCCGCTGTAGTTTTTTTGTAGAACGAAGTTCTCAAAAAACTGTTTTTATAAAATTTCACTCACTACTCTCTTTTGGCCCTAGGGTAAAATTTTGGACGAGTGACTAGGATTGGCGTATTGGACATTATAGAGGGACCAATTTCCTTCATTTTGGTGGGTAATATATTTCCCGCTGTAGTTTTTTGTAGCACAAAGTTCTCAAATTACACAAATTTCACTCAGTACACTCTTTTGGCCCTGGGGTCAAATTTTGGACGAGTGACTAGGATTAGCATATTGGACATTATAAAAGAACCAATTTTCTTCATTTTGGTGAGTAATGTAGTTCCCGGATTAAGCTGTTGTTGGCAGAACAACGGTTTTATAGAATATGCGATAATCTAAAAATGATGGGCACTTGTTGTTGGGTGGACGCAAAGACCACGTAGAAGCTTTCGATTGGAAAACGAACAAGTTACACTGAGATATGAATGTAATGGAAGACGTGGCCGAAGTTAGTTTCATACATATTCACACAATGTTCGCTTGTTCGAAAATAATAATCAGTGCCTTGTTTCTGTAACTCTCGCATGAAACAGTGAAATTGAAGAAAAAACAATGTGAATTGAAACAAAATATCATTTCTCACATGCAAGTGTTTCTGTAAGAAAATTTTGTGATAACTATCTGTCATTTATGTTTTTTGACGTAAGTTACTGTAAATTTGTGAGTAAAAGCGTTTCTGTAAGAAAATTTTGTGGGAAGTTTCTCGTAAAACAAAATTTTATTTATTAACCGTTTATAAAATATAATTTTTTTATGAATAAGGAACAAATTTTACACAAATATTAAAAATAATTAAAACTTACCATTTTCGAACTTTTAATCTTCAAAACTATTTAGAAATGACGCTTAATGGCGCCATTTTGGCTATTGCCATATTATTTAAAACTTTAGTACAATTAGTACTAAAGCCAGACCGACAATTTATATCATATAAAAACAGAGATGATTCCTTATTTGGCATCACTCAACAAAAAGCTGTATTTATTTATAAAATTTATAATGAATTATGAATACAAAAAAATGAGATTGAATATATTTGTAATATAATAATAAAAAGCTGTATATATAACCATATATATAACTATAATAGTTGTGTTTTTTTGCTAACGTGCAAAGGCAATTTCATATAAACTTAAAATTTATAAACGTTAGGAGTTAACGTGGAAAATTATAAAGTTAATGTTAACGTGGATAAAAGTGCTACCAATTCAAACAACAACCATAATTAACATTTATTTTTTTTTTCAATTTAATTTTGTTTTTAAACCAAAACAGGATGTATACGTTTTCAAAACTTAATAGCATTGTTTTAAATACTTAATTTTTAGTGTCCGACCGAACGTTCGGCTACGGGTTCGGAGTTCGGTAAAAAGTGAGCGGCTGATTTAAAAAACTGTTAACCAGAAACTGATTAAAAAGCTAAGGAAAGTGAAACATTTAATTTGAATTATCTAGTTTCGATTATAAATCTTTGATCTCATTTGTAACATCGAAATTTTCTAGGTCCTTATTCTCAAATGATCTAGACATGTCTGTCAGTCAGTCAGTCTCTTGAAAGAACGATAGGACCTAAACTATTGTTGCAGTTTGATTGGTATTCATTTTGTCAATAAATCGTTTAAACACCAAAAATAAAAGTATTAAGATATATGCATTTGACAAAAATGGTTTGTTATTAGAAATTTACACTCTCTGGAATTAGTTGATAATTGACCCAATTGCCAATTGAAGACCCTCTTCAAAAAATCTTCCGGATGTTCATATTTTGGTTTTAAATGTTATAAATTTATTACTTTTTAATCATAAATGCGTTTTTCATTTAAGAAAAAAGTTCGTGTTCACCGAACTTTGAAAACCGAACAAAGTTCGGGTTCGGCCAAACTTTCAAATTTACCGAAGTTCGGGTTCGGTGTTCGGTACCGAACGAAATTTTGAGTTCGGTCGGAATCTATTAATTTTCAAGTATGCTACTTAAGCTGACTACACACCATAATATTCAGTAAAACAACATCTCAAAATTTTCAAATAAAATTAAAAATATTATAGTGTAGATACAAAGTGTAATAAAACTTACTAAAAATGCGGATGGAAAATTGAAAGTCATATGATTTTTTTTTTAATTTTTTGAAAAATTCCAAAACGATTAGATTTTTTCGTCTTATCAGAGTTTTATTTTTGATTAAACGCAAAAAAAAAATAAAAAAAATAAAAACAATAAACTAAATCCAATTTAAAATTAAAATTTATGTTTTTTTTTCTTTGAATTTTTTCGAATTGAAGTTTCATTTGATTTTAAATGTGATTTTTTTGATAATCATACTTGTTTCTACATGAACTTTTCAAAAAAAAAAAAAACACGGTTCAGAAGATTTTTGGTTTTATATGCTTTATGAATTGCTTTCATTGTTTAAAGTTAATAATATTTAAGAATAAGTTCCTAAATTGTATGAATTTTATAATTTATATTTTTTCAAACATAATCTAGAAGCCTTGTCTTAAAATATTTCAAATTTATTTTTATTTTTCTATTTGTTAAAAAATGTTTGAAATTTTCTTTGGAAAATTTTGTATTTCTTTATGATTTTTAGATTAAAATCGATGAAATGTCATTTCATTAATATCGTAGAAAAAAGGTAAAAATTCAAAAAATTTCGCATGTACAAGTTCATACATTTTATGAACTTTTAATATTCTGAATGAAAATGGTTTGGGAAAAAAAGTCATGTTCGATTCATAAAATATATTACAAAAATCATTCAAGTTATGTATTATTTTTTTCTGTGTATAATTAATTCAATTTATGATTTAATTTTACTTCAATGTTTTTTCTTAGTTTGGCTTATTTTAATAGTGATCTAGCCTTATTGAAGGTATAAGATGCAATGAATGCAAAACGAAAAGACTTAACGTAGCAAAAAAAAAAAAAAATCAATATGAAAAAGAGTAAAAGAAAAAGAAAAATATAACTAACGCTATTACAGTGTGTAGCAAAAGAGGCCATTTATGGACATTCCGGCCCCCATTAATCGGTGTAAATTAACGTTGAGCTAAATAATTAGTCGGTCCGACAAAGGTATAACCCAATACGTTTTTTTGGGCAACTACTTAAACCATTTGTAGGTTGATGGCACCATCTCTACGTATGAATGGATATATATCACTTCCCAATTCGAGTTCGATTAAGCTACTCGAACGTGGGTCCAAGTCAGCTAAGATGTCATCTAAAAAATGGGATCTAGCCAAACAGTTGATACAATATCGTTGGATCACGGCCACATCATATCGTTCATCTGAACGGGCGCTTAGAAATTTTTTGCAAGTTTTGATTGCGTGATCTTTTTTGAAAACCGAACAAAGTTCGGGTTCGGCCAAACTTTCAAATTTACCGAAGTTCGGGTTCGGTGTTCGGTACCGAACGAAATTTTGAGTTCGGTCGGAATCTATTAATTTTCAAGTATGCTACTTAAGCTGACTACACACCATAATATTCAGTAAAACAACATCTCAAAATTTTCAAATAAAATTAAAAATATTATAGTGTAGATACAAAGTGTAATAAAACTTACTAAAAATGCGGATGGAAAATTGAAAGTCATATGATTTTTTTTTTTAATTTTTTGAAAAATTCCAAAACGATTAGATTTTTTCGTCTTATCAGAGTTTTATTTTTGATTAAACGCAAAAAAAAAAATAAAAAAAATAAAAGCAATAAACTAAATCCAATTTAAAATTAAAATTTATGTTTTTTTTTCTTTGAATTTTTTCGAATTGAAGTTTCATTTGATTTTAAATGTGATTTTTTTGATAATCATACTTGTTTCTACATGAACTTTTCAAAAAAAAAAAACACGGTTCAGAAGATTTTTGGTTTTATATGCTTTATGAATTGCTTTCATTGTTTAAAGTTAATAATATTTAAGAATAAGTTCCTAAATTGTATGAATTTTATAATTTATATTTTTTCAAACATAATCTAGAAGCCTTGTCTTAAAATATTTCAAATTTATTTTTATTTTTCTATTTGTTAAAAAATGTTTGAAATTTTCTTTGGAAAATTTTGTATTTCTTTATGATTTTTAGATTAAAATTGATGAAATGTCATTTCATTAATATCGTAGAAAAAAGGTAAAAATTCAAAAAATTTCGCATGTACAAGTTCATACATTTTATGAACTTTTAATATTCTGAATGAAAATGGTTTGGGAAAAAAAGTCATGTTCGATTCATAAAATATATTACAAAAATCATTCAAGTTATGTATTATTTTTTTCTGTGTATAATTAATTCAATTTATGATTTAATTTTACTTCAATGTTTTTTCTTAGTTTGGCTTATTTTAATAGTGATCTAGCCTTATTGAAGGTATAAGATGCAATGAATGCAAAACGAAAAGACTTAACGTAGCAAAAAAAAAAAAAATCAATATGAAAAAGAGTAAAAGAAAAAGAAAAATATAACTAACGCTATTACAGTGTGTAGCAAAAGAGGCCATTTATGGACATTCCGGCCCCCATTAATCGGTGTAAATTAACGTTGAGCTAAATAATTAGTCGGTCCGACAAAGGTATAACCCAATACGTTTTTTTGGGCAACTACTTAAACCATTTGTAGGTTGATGGCACCATCTCTACGTATGAATGGATATATATCACTTCCCAATTCGAGTTCGATTAAGCTACTCGAACGTGGGTCCAAGTCAGCTAAGATGTCATCTAAAAAATGGGATCTAGCCAAACAGTTGATACAATATCGTTGGATCACGGCCACATCATATCGTTCATCTGAACGGGCGCTTAGAAATTTTTTGCAAGTTTTGATTGCGTGATCTTTTTTGCATAAACCACACGACCACTTCCAATCATCGGGACGGAATCGTTGATGTTTTGATGCCATAACCAAAGAATAATAAGAAGTTGGGCTATGACATTGTTTTACAACAATAACATTTCCTTCTCTTCACAGACGAGTTCTGTGTAAATTCAACACACTTGTGAGAACTCAATTCTCTCACAATACTTCAAAACTTTTTCGCGAAAATACCGGGATAATAGGACTTGAACAACGTTTTTTCACAAACACATAACTATTTTTTAATTTTTTACACAATTTTATCGCATTTAACAATCCGAAATATTTTTATTTTTCATAAACTAAAAAAATATTTTTTTAATTTTTTTGACAATTAATTTTTGTGTGTCGAAAATAAAATTGACAAAACAAAGTTGTATATTTTGGTATTGAAAATGAAAAAATTATTTAAAATAAACTTATTTTTTTGCAAAAAAAGGAGATTTTGAGTCCGAAAAAAATATTTATTAAATGTTTACTGATTAGATGTCGGCAAAATAAATTAAAAAATCTGCGAATGTAGAAATTTAAATGTTATTTATTTTTCCTAAAATTTTTATGTACGATTTTATGCAAGTATGTATGTTTGAAAAGTGTGGTGAAAGTGGTTGGAGCTCCAATACTAATACAAAAATTCTACCAATACATACTTAGAGTTAGGTACCGAATGACAACTCCTTTACGTACCAACTGACAAGCCCCAATTTCTTTATATTCTTTGGCCATAACTATAAATACATACAAGAGTTTTATAAATAAGAATTTTAATTTTGAATCAGTACGACTATTTTTGTAATGGGTCGAGTACAATTTCCGCTAGCAGTACGAATGTCCACAACTCTAACCTTTTTGTCCGATCCCAGATATGTTTTGGTAATGCGACCTAATTTTCATTCGTTGGATGGCAAGTTGTCATCTTTGAGTACTACCAAGTCGTTGACTTTAACATTTTCTTGTGGAAACTTCCATTTGTATCTGCGATGTAGCTCGGCGAGATATTCAGTCTTCCATCTTTGGCAAAATGATTGGTAGAAGATTTTAATGCGTTGCCAGCGGTTTGCAAGGGCTAGATTTTCACTAGTTAAATCTAGCTCGGCTGGAGTCATATATATACATAACCTTTTGTAATGAGGCATGCTCGACCGGTGAAGTTTTTTACATTGAAGGGTCCTGCATAATCTACTCCAGTTACGGTAAAGGGTCTGGATAATGTTGTGCGTTCTGGTGGTAGAGATGCCATAATTTGAGTTTGGGTGTGTTTTTTGTAGAGGACACACGTTTTACAATTGTTAATAACGGCCTTTACTAAGGGTTTTAGATGAAAAATACAAAATTCTGATTTAATAATTCGGATCATTAGTTGATTTCCTCCATGCAACGTAATTTTATGAGTAAATTCTGTTATTAATTGGGCCAATTTAGGATCGGAGAACGTTCATTGTAAGTTAACGCTGGTGATTGTGCCAGGCGACCATTTGCTCGTATGATTTCCATTCGATCCATAAATGGTGTTAAGGTCAACAGTTTGCTTTTGGGGGAAAGACGATTTTTGTGAAGCAAAACGATATACTCGTCGGGAAATAGATTTTTCTGAGTCCAAATTATTAAACGAATTTCTGCTGTTTGGATTCCTTCTTTGGAAATTTCTAGAGTCGAAACTCGGAGGTGTCTTCTTTTTTTACCGGTATTTCTCCAAAAACGTAATGTATAAGCGATGACTCGATAAGCACGAGGTAGTGATGAAAAACGACTTAGTGGGTCATCATTACAAGTTAAAGAAGTGTCTTTACCGTTTTTGATTCCAAATTTGTGTCTTGACTAACGATTTGTACAGGCCATTGTTGTTTTGGTAGTTTTATCTGCAGGATTGTCTTTGGAGTCTACATGTTTCCAATTTGTTGTACCCAATTTTCGGAGGATTTCTGAAACTCGATTACCAATAAAAGTGTTCCAGGTGCATGGTGGTTTCTTTAGCCATGATAACACAATTGTAGAGTCAGTCCAGAAATGAGTCTTTAAGTTTGGAACTTGTAGGTTTGGCAACAATCCTGAGGATAAGTTTGTTAGTAGTACAGCTCCACAAAGCTCAAATCGGGGTAGCGACAAGTTTTTGAGAGGGGCAACTCGAGTCTTCGATGCAAGGAGTGAAGTGTTAACATTATTTTCATCGTTCTGTATTCTTATGTACAATACTGCGGAATACGCTTTTTCCGAGGCATCACAAAATCCGTGGATCTCAACCAGGCTTAAGGGGCTGTAATGGATCCATCGTGGAATTTTTATTGTGTTGATGGTGGGACAATGTTTTATGAACTTTTTCCATTGTTGTTCGGTAATGGGTTTTAAAAGGTCATCCCAGTCAATTTTATTCAACCAGATCTGCTGCATAATGATCTTGGCATCTGATGATTGGAGCGAGACATCCACATGGGTCAAAAAACTTCGCAATCGTAGACAAAACTTCTCGTTTGGTGTACGTATGTTTAATCTCTATGTTTGGAGTGTTAAAGTTGAATGAGTCTGATGAAATGTTCCATTTTATGCCGAGAGTCTTTGTGCCAGAATTTTCGGTTTAGTTTAGCCAGTCTAGTAAAAGTATCTCGTTTGGCAAATCCTGGATAACTCGTGGGTCATTAGAGGTCCATTTCATTAGTTCGAAGCCTGCGGATTTTAAAACAGTGTCTAGTTCTTCTCTAGATTCGATAGTGTCTTCTAAAGTGTAACCACCGGCTAGCACATCGTCCATGTACATGTTGTACTTTAATATGTGTGATGCTTGGATTTTACATCTTCGTCTAGCTGCAAAAGTGTTCTGATGACCAAGTATGGTGCGCAATTAACTCCAAAGGTAACTGTGAGGAGTTCGAAGTCTTCTATGGGGTCATTTTTTGATTCTCTGAACAGAATTCTTTGATATTTTGTTTGAGTAGGGTTGACTAGTATTTGCCTGTACATCTTTGTGACATCGGCGTTGAATACATAACGGAAAAATCTCCACTTCGATGACGGTTAATGTCAGTTTTTTGGCTTAGCATGCGTTTCATTCGTAAAAACTGGGGCATAGCAATATTTCTAGAAGAGCCTATCTCTACACCATTTTTAAACGTTTCTTCGTGTCGTAGATACAAAATTGTTTTCAACAATAGTGTCCTCGTCTGACCTCAAAACCTGTTTTGGGGTTTCCTCTACCTCCCAAAAGCGTGTGAGGATTTGGTCAAGGGACGATGTGTTGAGCAAAGATATAGTACTTTGTGTTTGAGTACTTTTTGTAATGGGTCCCCCCCACAATCCAGCCAAATACTGTTTTTTGTTCTAAAAGGGATCCAATTGACCGCATCGGTGTGTCCATGCAATATATTGATGGGCCTAAGTCGAGGCCTATAAGCAGGTCGATGGGTCGGCTTTGAGTAAATTGAGGGTCTGCTAGTTCAAATTTAGCAGTCTCGCTAAGATGCTGCAAATTTAAGACGGAGGCCTATACTACTAACTTAAATATTGAGTTTACCCTTGAGCAAAGGTTAAATAAACAGGCTTTTGTAGATGTTTCCGAAACGGTTTGACTTAAACCAGTTCTTCTTTGTGGGCAGTTGTCATCTCGTAGGGTCAAGGAAGTAACGTTGGGAATACCTGGTGAGGGAGACTGTATGATGGATGCTCAAGCTGCGGCACTTGTACTTGGGTGTCCGTCAAAATTATTTTGAGCTGAGCTAGTAGACTGGGTCATAGTTGCCTTGTGCAACAGTGTGTTGTATCTCTGTTTACACAGCCTACAGCTATATTTACTTTGGCAATCCTTGACACTGTGGTCTACTGAGAGGCAATTGTAACAAGAATTAGTGACTCTTACTATGTGAATTCGATCATTGACATTCTTTTCTAAAAATGAGGGGTATGATCGTAAAGAATGTGACTCTTTGCAATTTTGGCACGTAATTATTTCATTGCGAAAACTGTTGTTTGATTTTGTGGTAATTTTATTATTTTGATTTTCAGATTTTGATAAGTTGGTCTGAAAAGAGTGAACACTTTTTCCTTTCGGGACATTTTTTACTGGGTCTGATTTGCCGTGTGTATACTTGTCCTTTGATGGTTTAATATTTCCCACTGACTCTAAGGTTTTTAGTTTATGAGTCAAAAATTTGTCGAATTCGTTCCATTTTGGAACTTCGGCACAATCTTCACGTGAATTTTCTCTTGTACGAGATTATTGTGCGCTGCAATTTTTTAATTGAGGCTCCTGAGTCTGTTGAAGCATAGGGAAAGTCCAAAATGATTTTATATTGCTCATTAACCTGCATCCATTTGTTTTCATACCGCTCTACTAAGTTTTTCCATGCCAGGATAAAACTATCGTTTGTTAATGGGACATGAGAAATAACATCTCTGGATTCGCCACCAGTTTTTTGGGTCAAATGAAAAAGCTTTTCAACATTGCTAATTCTCGTATTTCTTATGTATATGGCTGTGAATAAATCACGGAAGCTGGGCCATAATTTATAATCCCCATAAAATGTGTCGGTGTCACAAGATGGCAACCTTATGAATGAAGCGTCATTTTCTACTGGTACAAATGACTAACGTTCAGTTTTTTCTACGTTGGGTTCTGAAAGGGCCGCAATTTCTGCATTTATTGACGAAAGACCAATTTATATGCAGACAGGGCTTTTTGGTATCGTTCCCGCAATTTTGTTTTATCAACTGATTTATCACATTCTACTTCAACGTCCATACACTCTTCATACGACCTCTTTACTTGTGTCCCAAGTGAGTCTAATTCTACGCGAAGAATTTCTAATGCATGAACATTATCTTCCCCACGAGACCCGGCATACGTATTTTCAAATTCAATTAGGTCGTTTGTGCAGTTAACAAATTTTTTGAGAGACATCTTTTATAATTTGTTTATATATTTTAGGAAATGCCTGCTAGCGATTAAATGAGTCGTGTCGCAAAAAACTGAGTCTAATATGTTGAATTAATTCTCTCTGAAAAATGTTTAAAATATGTTGAGATCGCAACTCTATTTTCAATGGTAACAATATGTAAAGGGTCCATGACATAGACTCTATGTACATGCACAATTAGAAGATCAATAATTATATTTAATATTTCTTCTTGGCTGTTAGAGTTGTTTGTTTCTTCTTGTGTTGTTAGTAGGTAATATTTGTTGTGTACTTACTTGCTGAGTGCATATACAAACCAAAGCTAAAGCTACTGATTACTGCTACTGCGCTGCTTGACGTCGATCCAAAAACGTTGATTAGTCTGATGATTGTTGCTGCTGTTGTCCCGTTAGGAATTTTTCCACTTGCCAAAATTTATTAATTTTTTTTGAGGGTCTTTTTTTATTGTTGTTATTTTTGTTGGTGGAGGACCAATGTTTCTATATGAACTTTTCAAAAAAAAAAAAAACACGGTTCAGAAGATTTTTGGTTTTATAAAATGTTTATTTCTACTTTTAATTCACTTTTTGTTTGTTTTTATTTAATGTTTAATTTTATGTTTTTGTTAATACACTTTTGCTTTCTTTGTATTATTAATTCAATTTATGATTTAATTTTACTTCAATGTTTTTTCTTAGTTTTGCTTATTTTAATAGTGATCTAGCCTTATTAAAGGTATAAGATGCAATGAATGCAAAACGAAAAGACTTAACTTAAAGTGGAAAAAAAATTCAACAAGAAAAAGAGTAAAAGAAAAGAAGTAAAAGAGAAATATAACTAACGCTATTACAGTGTGTTACAAAAGATGTCATTTATGGACACATACTAATTTTCATTTTATTTTTTGTCTTTTAAATAAAATCGTGAAAGTTCGTTTGAAATGGAAATATATAGTAAAAAAAATACAAAAAGCTTGAAATAAACCCGCAGAAGTTTTTATTTTTTTTAAATTTCAATAATTAAAAAAGTTTTGAATTGCACCAATTAGTGTGTTTTGATATATCAGAACTTGGCAGCTCTGCAAATTCCGTCTGCAAATCAGAAAATAAAGTTAATCGGTCTGGCATCACTCTTCTGCACACAAAAGATAAAGCTGCAAAATTTAGTAATTCTCTCTTTGCAGATTGAGCGAAAAAAAGTAGGTTGATAAATTACTTTGTTATTTTTTCGCCGGCGTATTACAGATAATAATATTTTTTAACTCATAAAAATGTGAATCCAAAAAATATAACATCATTGAAAAAATATAATTATGTATTTTCGCTTCTTCGGAAGTCATTTAACATCACTTCCGCAGAAAAATGTTATTCTTTTGGAAGAACTACTTTTTATTTCGGCTGGGTAGTAATTATTTTCCAAATTGAAAAATAGTGCGATTTCTGATTTGGCCCACGTATGGAAAAACACTTTAAAGAATTAATTTGACTCTCAAAATTTAAACACTATTTATTCAAACGTACATAGCTAAATCGACTCAAAATTTCATACGGACCCCCAATATGTAATGTCGTAATAGCTTTTTTCTTATACATATATTAAGAAACTTTGTTATACTTTACAAAAATAATTCCGTTAAGCTATGTAATTTAATGTATGTAACGACATTTTTCGTGTATATTAGGCATGGATTATTTTCAGTATATATTTTGCATAAAAAAATTAAACAGTTAAGTTTTCTCAATGTGCGCATTTTTTGATCGCGTTAGCAGTGAAAATTGTATTTGTATTTTTGACGGAAATAAAAATTGTTATCTAATTTGAAATATAAAAGTCACATAACTGAACGAAGGTGTTTACTGTTTAAAATACAAATAATAATTAAATCTTTGAAGTATCTGTTAGACATAAAACAATTTGTTTTTTTTTTTAAAAATTCGCAATTTTTTTATATTTACAATAATATTTTTTAAATGAACTAACATATTTATGCAATTAAAAAGAAATACTAAAATTTTTCGTACAATTTCGTATATATTACGAAAGAATTTCGTGGACCGATACCACGAAGCATTTCGTACAATGTGCGACATTTTTCGTGTATATTATGCATGGAATATTTTTAGTGTATATTTTGCATAAAAATTAAACAGTTAAGTTTTTAAGCGTGTTTTACACAGACAGACGGACATAGCTAAATCGATCATAAGGATCAAAAATATATATATTATTTGTTGGGTCTCAGATGAATATTTCTTGGTGTTACACGAGGAATGACAAAGTTATATACATATACCCTCTATAACCACTGATGGCGGAGGGTATAAAAAATGACATGTTAAATAATAGATAATTAAAAAGATATTTATAAAACAAATTTAATAAAATAGTCGTAAAAAAATAATAAATTATATTTTGTGTTATTAAAAGGTACATTACATAATATGATTTTGTATTAATACAGTGTTATTTGAAAATGTATTGTAATCTAAAACCCTAAAACATTTTGTAGTTTAAAATGTATTGAGCTTTTGAAAAATGTTTGTTTCTTTTTGGATTTTCATTTCAAGCTTTAATTTATTTTATTTTTCCTCAAAATCTTCTTCATAAGCCTTTTGAAAACGGAAATAAACCAAAAAAAAAAAAAAAACAGTTTTCATAACACATGAACTGTTTAACACATTTTGACAATAAATTAGATTTTGTATTAAAGCAGCCAAGTGCAGAAAGAGAGACGTGAAGAAACTGTTATTGTAGTGGTGAGAAAATACTAAAAAAACACTTAGAAAAAATATTGCCTAATTACGCTTGTTATGATCAAATTTCATAACAAGGAAAATAGTAAATTTTACAGATAAAACATATTAAAAATATATATATATATATATATATATATATATATATATATATATATATATATATATATATATATATATATATATATATATATATATATATATATATATTTCTTTACAAAGATAAAGTTTTTTATTTAAAATGTGTAAAAAAAAGTATTATAAATACTGTTTTTATGTGTTTTCATTCTTATGCATTAGTAAAATTGTTTTGGAGTGTACGAGTTTTTTGCAAGTAATTCTCTTGTTTACAAATTGTGTTGTTGTTTTTACAAATTGTTTTTGCAATTTTTGAAACAAAGCGACATCAACCCACATTGTTGAATGCTATTAAGCAACTGAAGATCATTTTTTGTATTTTTACGCTCTTGCTATGAGTCTTGTTTACGATCGGGTAGTGTACGTGTGAATTGCCGAAAATCTTCGTAATTTGAACAATATGAACGCGCAACGCTGTATTAAAGACAATGAAACTCTGATATTAAAATAAAGTATTGTAATGTAAAACCCCTTTAAAAGTGTGTCCGAATCGTTTTTCTGTTCGAATTTTGGACTTAAAATATTGAAAAATTGTGCTATTTTATGCACAACTATATATTAAGATGATTATTTTCAATGAGTATGTGGTTGTAGGTATTTTTTATTTCATAGAATGTCAAATAATTTTACGGTTCTTTTCAATTACTTACCCTTAACGTGAGCATGTTTTACACATTCAAAAGATGAATAATTCACCGGTCAAACAATAGCTCCTAGACAGGAAGCAGTACATTAGTTTGTGCTAAAAATATAGTATACCATTACAAAATGACATTCTTGATTGGATGAAAATGGTATGCGAATGTTAAAAGGATTATGAAAAATAATTTTACTACGAAACGGTTATTTATTGCAGTATACAGGGTTGTTCACAATGGAGTTTGCGCATCGATAATGTCGATAAGTAACAAGAACAAGGGTAAATAGTAGTTACCAATCTTGCCACAGAAAATTTAAATAAAAAAGTATTAAAAAAGACTTAAAAATATTAATAAGATATAAATAAAATAAAAACCATATCCAGTAGCATATCAACATATAAAAGAGTAAGTATGACACAAATTTAGTGCTAAAATAGACATGTTTTCAAAGTGATTTTTGTAAAAAGTTTGTATGAAATTCCGACACAAAAAACCCCAAGTACATTTCTGAGACTAATTACAAGAATTGGATGTGTATACATAGAGTAGAACATTATGAAAAAATGGAAAAAGGTATCTAAATATTAATTGTTAATTGTATTAATAATATAGTAATATTGGGACTGGAAGCGTTGAAATATGTATGCATATACATACATATATGAATTGTATATATTCTATATATATATATGTATATATATGTATATATATATTGTATATACTAAGGTTATATACTAAGGTTAGTACTATAGGCCAGAAACAAATTTTCAGGTCAATAACTGCCGGACTTAGAGGGGGTCATTTTGGGCACACAGGGTTTTATGCAAATGAGTGCAACTTTTCACCCTTTGGTCCTACCAAAAATTGTCCAAAGGAGCCCAGATAGGTATTTTTTAATTTTCTTTCAACATTTTTTTAATTTTTTATATATATATATACATATATATATATATATATATATATATATATATATATATATATATATATATATATATATATATATATATATATATATATATATATATATGGGATATCTATCAACAAAAATATTTTTTAACAAGGGATACGTGCGGGATGTCTATCAAAAAATCTGGACGCTCCCCCGGTAGGCCCATGATGTCCAAGTTCACTTTCTTTCAAATCGGACTAACCGTTCAGAAGCTACAGAATTATATCCCTCTATATCTTTTCTCTATTAAATTGTTCAAAAAGGCTTACGAAAGAAGTCAATGGAGGTTGCCAATTTCGCAAATGAACGCATGGGTGACTCTTGCAGTTCCCGTTGTTCGCAGAAGGTTTAATAGCGTGTAATTTGATTGGAATATAATTCACAAACTAATCCCACATTAGAAGAGTCAACAAAAAGAACCTCATTAAATTTGAGAAATGTTTTAAGCATTGATCAGGTGATGCTGTAAATGCTTGGCATATAATCGATGATTTCATTGCAAAAATCTCGCTACTTTCATCACACCAAAATAGATGTTTCCTCATATCTGACTATTGTTTGAAGGGAATTCCTTTGTATAGGCCATCTATTAAGGAATTTATGTCATCGGAGCCAAATCAATTTTATTTGCTCACGCTTTTTCTCAAGTGAAATCCTCTAGAGCTTTCATAATAGTTCTTTTTTATTAGATGATAATTACTACTTTTATAATGCTCCTATTATATACTCGTATAAACGGCTGAACCGATTTTCCTGAAATTTTCACAGTTGATTTATGTATGTATGTCTGGAAGGCTACTTTTTATTTTAAAACTTCATGTGGGCAACGTGCCACGCCCACATACAAAATAAGTATTAAAAGTCGTAGGTTTAACGTCATGAAAGACAGACGTGTTTTTTAAATTCGTTTAGGTTTTCTTGTGAAAAAATCTAAATGTATCTAAATAAAAATTAATCGCACATGGACGCTAAAGATAAGTTTTATTCTTTTAGTGATAAAAAAATACAAAACAAATTCAATTATTTGTTAATCAAAACAAGTTAATATTATAAATTTACAAATGTTTTTATATTTGTTCTTTATTTTCTTGTATCTGCTTTATTCAGTTTTACATTAAAAGTGTATATGAGTTCTCATGAAAAGATAAGGCTTAGTTTCAATGGTAGAAATGCCTATATATTTCTCAACGGGAGGGTATGCAAAAAATATGAATTATCCCAGTTTCAATAAACAATTTAACCGCCAAAAAACTGAGAGAATACGCTCTTGTCCCTCCTCATTTTGAGTAATAATAAACAAACAACTTCGCAAAATAAAATATGCGTAGAAAATAGTACAAAATAAAACATATCAAATAACAACAATGTCCACATTTAAAACAGCAGAAACATGCACACACAAGCTTTAAATAAGCCACTGGAAACAAAATCTAGTGAGGGCCCAAAAGTGCATGTAGTAGCTTATAGGCGAAACTGATTGTCAAAGACCTATGCCTCGTTTCTGTAACTCTCGCATCGAGAAGTTTCTAGCATGAAACAGTGAAATTGAAGAAAAAACAATGTGAATTGAAACAAAATATAATTTTTCACATGCAAGTGTTTCTGTAAAAAAAATTTGTGAGAACTATCTGTCATTTATGTTTTTTGACGTAAGTTATTGGAAATTTGTGAGTAAAAGTGTTTCTGTAAGAAAATTTTGTGAGAAGTTTTCTCATGAACTGTCAAAAAAACTCACATTTTAAAGCCACTGGAAACAAAATCTAGTGAGGGCCCAAAAGTGCATGTAGTAGCTTATAGGCGAAACTGATTGTCAAAGACCTATGCCTCGTTTCTGTAACTCTCGCATCGAGAAGTTTCTCGCATGAAACAGTGAAATTGAAGAAAAAACAATGTGAATTGAAACAAAATATAATTTTTCACATGCAAGTGTTTCTGTAAGAAAATTTTGTGAGAACTATCTGTCATTTATGTTTTTTGACGTAAGTTATTGGAAATTTGTGAGTAAAAGTGTTTCTGTAAGAAAATTTTGTGAGAAGTTTTCTGATGAACTGTCAAAAAAACTCACATTTTAAAACGGTGCTAAAAGTAAAATTTTAAGTAAAAAATTTAATTTAAACATGAATTCTATGAAATAATGAAAAAAAAATAAAATCAAAAAAACTCACATTTTAAAACGGTGCTAAAAGTAAAATTTTAAGTAAAAAAAAATTAATTTAAACATGAATTCTATGAAATAATGAAAAAGTAATGTTATATTTATAATTAATTAAGATTAAAATAAATATTGTTCACAAATTTTTAGAAAATAGGAGGAATTTCGGATATACAGAAGCAAATGCTAAAAAAGTAGTGGACGTAAACTTAGAATTTGCCAAGGGCGAATTTAGTGGGATAATTTTTCGAACAATTTTCATTTAATTTCTATATTTTTTGTTTATTTATTCTTCGTTTATTAATTTGTTCGGCAATTTTTGTTTTCTTCTTTTAATTCTTATGTTTTTGACAGCTGTTTTATTGGAGATTTCTAATAAAAACGTAATTCGTGTAGCATCATCTAACGATGGAATTTTTTGTTTCACACTTCTCGATGTGAGAACTTCTCACTAAAAGTTACAGAAACGGTGTAGTAAGTCCCCTGTCAAAGACCTAACTGATGAGAATGTATTAATTGAAGCACTAAAATAAACCCAGTTGTTCAAAAAGTACTAAATAGTAAATGTATTTTTGGTACGTTATTTTTTGTGTGTTATTAATGGGATTTCGTTTACTAGATAATGGAAATCTTAATTTAATAATTTTTTTCATAAGATATTTTATCTTAAAACATATTATAAACACATATTTTTTTATCTGTACTAATGAAAGAATAAAAAAATATGTGAAATATTTTTTTCGTTTATAATACGAAAATTTACGACTTTACTTTTTTCAGTTTCAGTGAAATGTCAAAGAATAAAAAATATTATTTTTCCTTTTTAAAATATAAATTGTTTTCGGGATTTTAAATACATTAAAAGTGCCGCAAAAAATAACACACATTATGTTTAAGTGAAAAGAAAAACTATAAAGTGCAAAAGTCCCCGTAATTTCGCGAAGAAAATTTTAAGTTTTGTGAGTGCGTTTAGTTTTTACAAGTGTGTTTAATTCTCTCAGAACTCGTCTGTGTGAAGAGAATAAAAAAAATTTTTTGACAACTTCTTTAGTTTCGCCTATATGTATACTACTATATGCCAAAAATTTCAAAATATAGGAGTACTACGAAAAACACCAGTAAAATGAAGTAAGAAGTTATTGTCGGGCGAGGCCGACCATATAATACCCTACACCAGTTATAAAAATAAAATGTGTTTTAGTGTTCATAATAAAGCATTTAAGTTGAATTGTGCCTCATCCCAGATATACTTTAGTCATTTTTGTGTACATATAAGTCATATTTCGAAGGGGGCTTTGTCTAGGGGCTAGGGTCAAATGGAACCCTATCATCAAAAAATTCATCAGGGTCATGAAGGCTAGTATAGAACTTGGTTTTGCAGGTTTTTGTCGAGATACGAGTGTATTGAACATATTTATGAACTTAAAAATATCAAATATTGGTCAAATATTCGATCGATGTTACCCATTTTCAATAGGCTTCGTCTCTGATACAGTAGAATAGCATGTGCCAAATTTCATTGAATTATATTCAAAATTGCGATCTGTACTTTGATTACAAGGTTTACAAGCCCTTTTCGGGGGTTCAGTTGTTTGGGGGCTAGGTGAAATAATGGACCGATCATAACCATTTTCAATGGTGCTTCGTCACTGAGACAATAGAAGATCATGTAGCAAATTTCATTGAATTATCTTAAAAAATGCGATTAGTTTGATTACAAGGTTTACATGAACGAACGGACATAGCTAAATCGGCTCAGAAAATGATTCAAAGCCGATTGGTATACTTTGAGGTGGCTATAGAATCAATATTATTGTGCGTTACAAACATCAGCACAAACCTAATATACTCTCCCCACTAAAGTGGTGTAGGGTATACAAATTTAAGCCCCCAATAAGAACAAAATTCTCTTAAGAAGCAAAAGTTAAAAAAAAGTTAAAAGATGATAATAACAACCAGGGCCGTACGGAGAATCCTAGTTAGAAATCATTAAAACCCCCACCAACATAGAAAAATAAATAGAACTGTAACTGAGCGTAAGAAATATACTCTCTCGCATGTATAGGTTCTGTGTGAACTTAATACACTGTGTGAGACTGTGTTACTGACTTCAATACATATGCAAAATACCGTTTACTTTAATGTGGTGTAGGGTGTATTTAGACTGCTTTTGGGCTGCATTTAAAGAATTTTCAGGAAAAAATTAATTTTTCAATTGTTTTAATTTTTTTAATATTATTTTCAAGTGTCAATATTGGTCCAACCCAGCAAACACAAAGAGTTAATTTAATATTGAGAATCGTTTTCAATGTATTTCTTTGGTCAACTGAAATTGAATAAAAATGGCTAATTCAAACGATTATTTCAGAAAATATCAAAATATAATATCAAACCAAAATATTAAAAGTTTTTAATCGATAGAGTTTGTGTTTATTGGGTTATATATTTTTCAACTAATACATTCTCACGACTCAGGTTTTTGACAGAAGACTTAGGTTTTGTCATACTCAGTTTCAGTTCTATGTATACTTATTCTATGCCCACCAATATTCCTTCGAGAACCTAGATCTAAAAACTTAGTCAAAACTCTAATTGAACATATTGGGGAAAATAATTTTCATATTGTTCCTATTAAAACAGGTGGTTTTATTTACTCTCAACACCTCAATAATAGTAAAAAAAACTTTAACACTTATCAGCTGAAAAGTAGTAAAGGCTTGATAATTGTAATTAAGGGTATAGAGTCCAGTGTATAACCTAACGATATAAAGGAGGCCTTAGAAAAATTGGGCTACAAAACAAAAGTCGTAGTCAATATCTCTAATAGAGAAAAATTCCCCAACCTCTATTCAGAGTTGAATTGGAGCCCGACGAAATTAAGCTAAAGGGTAATGAAACCCATCCACTTTACTCGCTACGGTACTTGTTAAACAGCAGGGTTACCGTCAAAGAACCCATTAACGTAACCAGCCCGTTCAATGTGGCAATTGCCAGGAATTTGGACATACGAAAAACTTTTGCACTTTACGTACTGTATGTGTTACATGCGGAGATCTACATTCTGCAGCAGAATGTGATATTATTAAAAAAGGTTTCAATGGTGGTACCGGCATTTTAGTTAGGAAAAGAAAAAAACATGCCCTAGAAAATGTTTCTAAAAACTATTTACAGGCAACATCCATTCGACTTGAATGCCGAGCTGAAGAATTAACTGTAAGCTCGTATATTGCCCTCCTCTTCGGTGACCAAAGAGAATTTTGAAGACTTTTTGAACACATTAGGAGATTGTTTCCTGGCTTATGTCCACTACAACTCAAAGCACATATACTGGGGTTCCAGATTAACCCTAAAGGTAAACAGCTGCTTAGAATTCATATCACCCGGTCAACCAACTCATTGGCCTTCCGATCATAGAAAGATTCCTGATCTCATAGATTTTGCAATAATTACAAACTTAAACAGAAAAATGTATTAATTAATTAAAAACCCATGTCTATTCATGAATACAACGCAACTTTGTTTTAAAAAATCCGTTAGCAATTGACTACGTTATTTATCTTTTTCTTAACACAAAATTGTTCAAAAGATGATTTTCTGAAAGATGCTTTATATGGAGGATAGGGTTAAATATGGGTTTATATAAAAGTTTTTTATGCTGAATTTCATCGTAATATTAATGTAATGAGGAGAATTATGGAATTAAAGTCATTTGCTGAAGCAGGATTTGCAAAGGGACTAGGGTTAAATAAGGTCCGATCAATAAAATAATCGGTATAAATGAGTTTGCTGTAATCTTTAGTGATACTGTTGAATCTTTACATAATACGGACTTTTTTGACCCTAGTCCCCATACAAACTCTCCTTCAGAAAACGACATGAATTCCATAATTCCCATTTTAATATTAATATCACAATGAAATTCAGCATATCGAGGGACTATATTCAACAGTCGCTATCTCTCATTTTTATGAAAATGAGATTTTGATGGCAAAATATTCAGCAAACTATCGCGCATCAGTGATATAAATTTCAAAGAAAAGAAATATTTTTTGGCAATTTTATAGCATTTTTTAAATTTCTCTATCTTAAAAAAAGAAAAATTCTGAATGCAAAACTCTCTATCTTATCCAAAAATTGCTTCAAACTAGATCCCTTTGGATAATTTTCTGTTGCAAATCAAGTCTTCTTAATAATTTGGACATGCTGAACACAAATCCGTCAAAATATTTAAAATCGGTCTATTAGTTTTTGAGATATCGCTCGTTATGATACTAATTAAACCAATTTTATTGTCGTGTTTAACCATATAACATTGATTTTGGACCAAAACATTATAATCTGTTGCTTTTTCAACAATTTGGTTTCTTTTCCTCCATTAAATTGTATAAAATATAATATTTATTGATTTTAATTCAAATAAAAATTTTATGTTTCCATGAAAAACTCTCTATCTGTTGGTTGAATGAACATTTTCGTAGAAAAATAAGCTCTATCGGATATAAATTTGTGAATAATTTTGTAAATAATGCAAAAATTAAAATTCTTTTTATATAATGGTTTAGAATATGGTAAAAATATATTGCAAAAGAAAAAATTAAAAAATCTTCACGAACTAGCGAAATAAACAGTTTTTTTGCTCTCCTGAGACTATTGAATATAGTCCCTCGATATATAAATTTATAAATATAATAAAATATAAATATAAACACTAGCTATACCCAGTGTGCTTTGCTACCCTAAAATCAATGTATATAAAAAAACACTTTACGATTTTGAAGATTCTAAATATTGGGGATGTCACGCAAATTATTGCAAGTTCGCCAATTTTAATTTAGATTTTATTGTAACCTATGAAAAAATTAAATAATAAATGAAAAAATTAAAAAACTCTGTAATGGGTTGTACTTCCATAACCACTTTCTTTTCGATGACTACTACTTACAGTCTGCATTACTTAGAAGTACTCTAGTAATGACTTTCTTATAATCTGATATAGAAGTACTTTATTTTCGGCTTAGTCATTTTGTTTGCACATTTTATTTAATTGCGTGCTAAGAATTGTGTTTTACAAAAAAGAAAACAAAATTAGATTTGTATGTGAAAAATATTATTTGTCGCGCAATAAAATAGCTAAGCAGTAGTTCAGTGAGTAGAACATTTGACTAACAAACCGAAGTCCCTTGTTCGTATTCTAGCTGGCTCTTTTTTTATTAGAAAACAAAACAACTTACTCAACAACGGTTTTTTAATAGAAAAACGAGCGTAGAAGCCTCCAATGACATCACCGTGTTAAAATAATGACTTAAAATGCTAATGAAGAAGTAGTGAAAAGAGGTTTTATTAGCTTTTTAACTCATTACTTTTCAATGTAAGTTTTTCCTGGGTTCCTAAATAACTAATGTTTATAATATAAATATGTTTATCATATAAAAATACTATCTATATTATTTTCTGCATGTAAAAAAAATAGTTGCTGAATACCTTTTGTCAACACTGATCTTGCTGAATTGCATAAAAAATTAAACGTAAAGTATTTTTACGTAAAAACCACCAGTTAACAAACAAAAGAAAGACTATTTAATGGTGCAGTGGTCGGGACAACTACGAGGATCTAGGTTCAAACCCAGTCTGCTTGTAAAGTTTATATTTTTATTGTAGAATAAAACAACTGTTTGAACCCCATTTTCGACCTATTTTATGGTTGGTATGTTAAATTATGATCCGATTTTCCAGGTTGTCTGAAATTTTTACTCATATCTCTGAACCTACTGGACCGGTTTTGCTGATTTTCAATACCAAACTGTATAATAATAAATGATATGGGTGAATTTCGTTAATTTCCATTACTTCGTTTTAACGTGAGTGTGTTTTACACAGACAGACGGACAGAATTCATAGGGATCAAAAATATATATACTTTGTTGGGTCTCAGATGAATATTTCTTGGTGTTACACACGGAATGACAAAGTTATACATATATACCCTCTATCACCACTGATAGTGGTGGAGGGTATAAAAATATGTTTGCCCATGAAATGCACACATATTTCATCAGGTTACTTAAACATCATGTATGTCATATATGTCATTATATCCTTTGAGAAACTCAAATTAGGTTGAGATTCAACAAAGTTAAAGACTTATAAGTGCTTAAGGGTACGTGAAACCGGTTTTTTTACCCTATCACAAGATTTTGGAGGTGTTTGGCAAATTAAAAAAAAACTGATTCTTATTCTATTCGGATCCACCTTTCAGAAAAATAGTATCACTTCCCAGGTATTTATTTTTGTCGCATAGTGTAATTTAATAAAATGAAACCCGGTTTTTCGATTAACCGAAAATTTACCATTTCTAGAAAAGCAGTTTGTCGGTTAACCGAGTATAAACAACCATTTAACCGAAATGTTTGAAAATCTTTAAAATATTCGAATATTTAGTTGAAAAAAGTAATTTTGCGAAATTTTATGAATTACTTAATAAGACATTTGCACTTTTTAGTATAGATATGTACATTAATATAATATAAAGATCTGAAGAAATTATTGAAATATTTGAAGTAGTGATAGATGGGATAAATTGACCTTGCAATATACATATGATGCATCTATGTATATTAATAAAAAATTGTATGTACAGGACTATCAACTATAAATAGTTATTTTTTTGCTGGTTTAAATGCCAAATTTTACTAATTTCCTGACTTTGTAAATCTCCATTTATATACGATTTTGAAGATTCTAACTATAATATAATATAATCTTCTATCTATATATATAAAAATGAAAGTGTGTTTGTTGTATGTATGTATGTATGTATGTATGTATGTATGTATGTATGTATGTATGTATGTATGTATGTATGTATGTATGTATGTATGTATGTATGTATGTATGTATGTATGTATGTATGTATGTATGTATGTATGTATGTATGTATGTATGTATGTATGTATGTATGTATGTATGTATGTATGTATGTATGTATGTATGTATGTATGTATGTATGTATGTATGTATGTATGTATGTATGTATG
This sequence comes from Lucilia sericata, assembly GCF_015586225.1. Taxonomy (NCBI): domain Eukaryota; kingdom Metazoa; phylum Arthropoda; class Insecta; order Diptera; family Calliphoridae; genus Lucilia; species Lucilia sericata. Next base: position 1,763,318 of record NW_023994046.1, read on the forward strand.
TATGTATGTATGTATGTATGTATGTATGTATGTATGTATGTATGTATGTATGTATGTATGTATGTATGTATGTATGTATGTATGTATGTAGTATGTTATGTATGTATTATGTATGTATGTATGTATGTATGCTATGTATGTATGATGTATGTATGTATGTATGTATGTAGTGTATGTATGTATGGGATGTATGTAGTTATGTATGTATGTATGATGTATGGTGTATGTCGTATGTATGTATGTTGTTTGTTTGTTTGTTTGTGCTTTAGAGGACTGCTAAACGGCTGGACCGATTTTCCTGAAATTTTCACAGTTCTTCCTGTATGTCTGGAAGGAAACTATAGGCTTTACTTTTTAGTGAAATTTCATGTGGGGGACGTGCCACGCCCATATTAAAAAAATCATTAAATTAGTATATCTGAGACCAATATAATAGTTAGGTCTTCAAATTTTGTCGGAGCAAACTTTAAAAAGTATCAATATAATTATTTAAGACAAAAGTGGGCGGATTAGCATTAGGGGGCATGGCACCTCCCATATAAATTAATACAAAAATTCGTTTATCTTGGAAACTATTACAGTTAGAATATTAAAAATTTGCACGAGTAACTTTAACATCCATGTAAACATTTTGGGAAATAAATTGGCGGACTACCCATGAGGGGAGCAGCACCTCCCATATTAATAAAATACAAAAATTGGTTTATCTGGGAAACTAATAGAACTAAATTCTTCAAATTTTGCACTAAGAACTTAAATATTCATCTGAACATTTTGGAGAAAAAAGAGCGGACTTTCATCAGGGGGGCTTGGAGCCCCTATATAAATTAAATATGAAAATTATTATATCTGAGAAACTATTAGAACTAGAATATTCAAATTTTAATTGATGACTTTGACATTCATGTGAACATTCAGAGAATAACGGGCGGACTTTCAATGGGGGGCTTGGCACCTCACATATGAATTAAACACAAAATTTCGCTTTTCTGGGAAACTAATAGAACAAGATTCTTCAAATATTGCATGAAGAACTTTTATTATACATATGAACATTTTGGAGAAAAAAAGGGCGGACTTTCAACTGGGGGCTGTGAGTTCCCATATGAATTAAATAGAAAAATTCGTACATCTGAGAAACTATTAGAGCTAGAATCTTCAAACTCTACATGAAGATCTTTGACATTAATGTGAACATTTAGAGAATAACGGGCGGACTTTCAATGGGGTCTTGGCACCCCCTATATGAATTAAATACAAAATTTCGTATATCTGGGAAAATATTAGATTTTTTTTTAATTTGTCTTCGATTACATTAATATCTTAATTAACGTTCCGAAAAAATGCATCTCTGGAAAACATTACAGTCAGAATCTTCAAAATTATTAAGAAGATTTTTTATTTATATTGCTTTTAGGGTAGCAAAGCACACTGGGTATATCTAGTTTATTATAAGGGAAACTGGATATTATAGAAAACTTTAAGTTTTTAAAATCCATTTAACAAAATTTCTTAAAGTTTCAAAATGAAGTTTTGGATATGCTGTTAAAATAATAGCAGACCACAGACTAAACCGAGTAAGCGTTATCCAATTTGAACAAATATTCGTACCTAGCACATTTATGAATCTTATAAAGATAAACATAATATTTTTTTTTGTAAAATGTTTCAAAACTAAAGAAAGATTTCTTATATTTACTTTTATGTGTCTTCAGAATCACAAAATTCTCGAGTGAAATTTTAATAACTCAAAACTTTTTTAAGCAATTTTGAGTTTTTCTGTCATTTTGGAAAGACAATTTTGTAGACATTACGAGTTTGCTATAAAATGGTGCAATAATTAATACTTAAAGCCTCATTTTGTGAAATAAATCCAAAAAGTGCCATTTTCTCCCATATAAACGCATTTACAAACTTTGGCTGCGATGCGCGGGCTCGTACCCTCAAAATAATTGAATAATATTTTACAGTCTTCCATTTTACGTAAAAATACAACATAATTTCACTATTAGAAGTTGATCCGAGAGAAAAACCTATTTTCGACCCACCCTAATGTATATATATATATATATATATATATATATATATATATATATATATATATATATATATATATAAATATCTTAATAAAACCATGTGATTACATTAAATATATTCGTATTAACTTACATTCATTAGATAGCGTAAGCCGTATTTGGGATATAGTCATAAATGGGAAACCCTTTAGACGACAGTTTCAAAACTCCAGTTATAAACATTTGACAATTTTGTTAAGCTAATTTAAAAATTAAAAAAAATCTAAAAATAATAAAGAAATTAGGTCGATATCTCTCACATATTAGCCGTACCTGCGATTTTAATTTGGAGGAATTGGGAAAAAAACATATTTTGGTGAAATTTTTTGAAAAACAGTCTTTATTCTTTACTGTTCTGCATTTTATATAAAACCTTTTCAGAATAAAAAATTCATGATAATAGAAACACATATCTGAAGTTTTATTACAATCGTATAATGTTAACCCATAATAAAGCTATGCAATATTGGGAAATTTTTTTGAAATCATATTGAAATTTTAGACAAAAATCACTTTTTAAGGACAAAAACACCAATTTTGCCCGTTTTTCATCGATTCCGTGCATTTTTTTACCCGTTCTTGTCCAAATAATATAGCCTATTGACGCTTCCAGACACATTTGAAGAAAATCGGTTCAGCCGTCTTCAGTCTGACGCACAAAAAAATAAACTAACTTACAAAGAGATTTATAGTATACTAGCTATACCCAGTGTGCTTTGCTACCCTAAAACCAATATGTATAAATAAAAAACCCAAAAATTCCATCTGCAAAAAGGAAAGATTTTTACACATCAAAAAGACAGCTTTGATTACATTATAGGTTATGTCATACGGAAAACACAGGCAGGTGTGATAGCAAAAATTATGAATCGTATGTAAAATAACAATTTTGACATACATTTGGAATTACATATGGATAAAAAAAGTGACAGTACATATGTAAAATACATGACGTCTAATACCACATTTAACGATTTTGAAGACTCTAACTGATTTACAATATGTTACATATGAGAGATGTCAAGCAAATTATTTCAAGTTCGCCTGTATCTATCTAAGAAAAATTTGAAGAATATAAGAGTTTCCAAGATACACGAAATTTTCTAATTAATCAAAAATAATTTATGTCTAGAAAAAAACTTGAAAACTTGTATTTAAGATAATTTGAGTATGCTGAATCCGGGAAAAATAATATTTTTTGAATTTGAGTTTTCCCTAATGAGTTATAGAAGGTCAAAGTTAAATGTCGAATATATTCGACATTCGAAAAACAGTCTCCAAAAAGTACCACAAATATTTTTTATAATTTTTTTTTTTTTTTGTAAAATGTCTTCTTAAACTTCTTTCAATACAATACAATTTAAATCTGCATAGTCCGTTCTCCTAAAATACAAATTTTTTGGCCATTAAATGAAGCTGTTTTTTAAACGTTGTTAAAAAGCACTTTTTAAAAAGTAGTCATAAGTGATAATTTCTTAAAATCTCATTTTTAAATACTTTTCAAATACGGAAGATCTTTCAAAATCTCAATTATAAATATAATAAAGTCTTCATTTTCATCTAAAAGAAAAAAATTAAAACTAAAGTTAAATATTATACCCAAAAATGCTTAAAACAGAGTCTATTGTAATGTCGAATATATTCGACAAAACCACGGAAAGGGTTAATTCATATATGTGGTGACAAGCTACCCATTGAAAGTCCGTCCGTTATTCTCTAAATGTTCCCATGAATGTCAAAGTTCTTCATGTAAAATTTGAAGATTCTTGCTCTAATAGTTTCTAGCTGTAATAGTTTCTCAGCTTCAAGACTCCCTCCCCCCAGATGAAAGTCCGCTTATTTTCCTCAAAAATGTTCAGATGAATATTTAAGTTCTTCGTGCAAAATTTGAAGAATTTAGTTCCATTAGTTTCCCAGATAAACGAATTTTTGTATTTAATTAATATGGGAGGTGCCGCTTCCCTCATAGGTAGTCCGCCAATTTATTACCCAAAATGTTTAAATGGATGTTAAAGTTATTCGTGCAAAATTTTAAGATTCTAACTGCAATAGTTTCCAAGATAAACGAATTTTTGTATTTAATTTATATGGGAGGTGCCACACCCCCTAATGATAGTCCGCCTAATTTGTCCAAAATAATAATATTGACACTAAAGTGGCTCCGACAAAATTTGAGGACTCTAACTGTTATATTATCTCTAATATACGGATTTAAAATTTTCTTAATATTGGCGTGGCTCCCCGGCCACTTGGAATTTCAAAATTAAAAGTAGCCTATTACATATTCCAGACATGCAGGAATACGCTGTGAAAATTTTAAGAAAATCGGCTCAGCCGTTTAGTAGTCTATAACGTTCAAACATACAAACAAACACACATAAATATACAGAAATACTGACGATTGGTTTTATTTAAAAAAAGATATTATTTTTTCAAAAAACAAAAAAGTAACACATTTATTTATTAAAAACAATTATGATCATTATTATTCACTACTTTTTTTCTTCATATTTTGGTTCTTTGAGTTCTCATTTAAGCTGAAGTTAAAAAGGTGCAAAATTTACGTAACAAAAGTAAGTATACAGATCATTTCAATATATATTTGGTTTAATGATATCAGCAAAATTTATGAAAATTTTACTTGTATTAATATAATTACTTTTTAATAAAATATTTTTTACACAATAACTTGGAAAAAATCTACTTTTAGTTCCGAAATCTTGAAATTTGGGCCGATTGGCTCCGGAAATAATTAGAAGAACAGTTTTTTTCTCATTTCTACGATTTTTTCCACTTTAGACCCCGGATTTTGGATCTGGTGGTCATTGAACCCTCCAAATGATGCATTGGAAATAGAATTTTTAACTTTTGAAAAGAGTTATTATTTCGAAATTAATGTTATATGCATGGATGTGGCCATTTTGAACACAGTACGTTCTTAAAAAACCGAAATTTAACTCCGATTTCTTAAGACTTACAACATAAACTTTAAAATTTGGATAATTCTATATATTTCCTTTAATTTAAACAGGTTTTCCAAATACTCCGATTTCCAAAGCATACAATAATGCTACCAATCATATCTTGATATACTCGATACAATAACTATGTTTTATGGATCGGACATTTTATTTGTTCTAGCAACAAATTAAGATGTATCCGATATGTAGTGTAAGTTATTGACATGGTCACCATTTGACAATTATTGGTAGTATTTAGGAGTGTGTAATGGATGATTGGAACCAAAAAACTTGTTTTAATTAATGGATACTAGTACAAATATTATTAATATCGCATTTTAAGATATAAATTTTAGGAAGTCGCCGTTAAATATCGAATATGAACGCTATACTATGTTAAAAACGGCAATGTTCCGCAATGGATTGCAATTATTGTAAAGAAACAATTAATTTAAAAGTTAAAATATCGTCTTCCAATGCATCATAATGAACAAGCGAGGGATATTATTGAATACCCGATCCAAAACTCTGGGGGTTTAAATAGCCACATGTTCTTAAATAGGAAAAAATGCTCCTATAAATAATATTCAAATCAATTACCAAAAATTACAACTTTTCGGAACTAAAAGTGAATTTTTTCCATGTTATAGTGTACAGAATATTTTATTATAAAATAATTACATTCAAACAGGTAAAATTTTCATGAATTTTATAAATATCATTAAGCCAAATACATATTGAAATTATCTGTATACTTACTTTTGTGACGTAAATTTTGCACCTATTTAACTACACCTTAAATGAGAACTCAAGTAACCAAAATAACCCGGAAATAGTAGTGAATAATAATTATCATAATTGTTTTTAATAAATAAATGTGTTACTTTTTTGATTTTTGAAAAAATAATATCCTTTTTTAAATAAAACCAATTGTCAGTATTTCTGTATACTTATTTTTGAGATTAACTATATATATATGTATGTATATATATATATATATATATATATATATATATATATATATATATATATATATGTATATATATATATATATATATATATATAAAGATTGACGCAGAATGAAATAAACAAATTTACAAAGACATTTATAATACATATTATATATGTATATAATACATATTTTATTATATATTAGGATTAAAGTTTAGTCCCTAAGAGCGTGTTTTTGCGTGGCAACAAAATGCCAATTAATAATCAGATTAGTTAATTTAAAAATAAATTTAATCTAATGTTAATCCACTTTGATGTTTTTGAGTACAAAATTAAACTTCGTAGTGTTGCCATGCAAAACAACAAAAAATGTCACATTTTCTATAAACACATTGCATGTTTTATTAAAAAGTAGACAACTGTAAATATAATATGAAAATTACCGAAAACTTAAATTTAAAACAAAAAAAAAAAAATATTTTGAAGTCTCCATAATTTATACTAATCAAGAAAGCATTTTATGTTTATTTTTATAAAAATTTTATAAAGAGATTTTATAAAATTTACTAACTGAGTAGCTGTTTTCGAATTTCGAATAATTAACGATATACTATATTTTTAACACATTATAAATGTCAAACAATTTTTTTTAATGAAATTGATAAAATTTAAAACAAAATTTCATATTGAAATTAATAATATTCAAATATGAATTATCTAATATAAATGTTTGTTGGGTGTGCAAATAAAATAAAATAACTAACAATCAGAGAGGAAAGCGTTCAAATTGATTTCTCTCTAGAGAGATATCATTTCGAGCGAAATAAATGATTTACTTTATTGTGAATATATTTTTTTTCTCACGAGAAATATTTAAATTTATAGAGCGGAAAATACATTTCTCTTATGAAACGACTACAAATGAATTTCTCGGGAGTTTTATAATATTGTATAACTGTTTCCAAGTTATGCGTTGTTTGCATTAATTGCGTGCTTTCGTTTTAATTACCTCCTTTGAGGTTATGTTTTGATTAAATTGGTGGAGACCAAATACTTTTGATTGATTAATTGTTCGGGGCTCCAACTTTCTATATAGAGGTATAGGTCGGCTCTCTCCGAACCAACGTGGGATAACCTGGCATTTTGAGTGTTTTAAATACACCGCCAACAAATTACAGAGTTAAAAAATAATTTTTTTTTTTTTTGTTTTTAACACCGCCGTAAAACCGGTTTTGCCGCACACATTTTTTGTATGTGAGTTTTAATCAAATTCTATTCATTTTGATATCTCTTGTGAGAAGAATTTAAAAATAAAAAAACATAGATATCGCTCATGAAGTGAACATACAAAATTAAGAGTTAAAATAAAAATACTTCTCGCGAGTTTAAAAATAATTCTCGTGAAAATGAGCTGTATAACGAGAGAAATAAATAAGATAATATTTACGAGTGCAAAAATTACTTACTCTGCTTACAATACAAAACAAATAATAAAATGTATGTAAATGTCTTAACAGCAAATAATAATAATGTTATTAACATTGAGTCTGTTAGAAATGAATTTAAAATTATGAAAAAAATTTATCTTTATTAATATCTATTGGTTCTTAATACAACATACTTATGTTATGTTAATAATTAATATTAAAAGGGTTTGTTAAAATAATAATGAAAGTTTTACAGAATACAATACAATGTTATTAACATAATAATGAAACATGTTAGTTAAACAAAATATTGTGTCATATATATTAAAGAAATGAGAAAAAGAACAAAGTTAAATAAATTCAAAAACACTCACCAATCTTGAGTTCGATGATACAGCAGGCCTGTTGTCCATGGATTTGAATTAATGAATTTGATGGAATATTAAGTTTCTTTTCTCATTTTATGCCATGTATTGTGCAATGTTCAAAATAATGTCTAATATAACAATTTAATGTTAATATTTGCTGATAATTATTTATCAGGATTCAAATAAGAAGATTTTGATGTCAAATTGTAGCAAAATTTTGTTGAAAGGATTAGAAGTTCTTACAAGGATTGTTCAGGAACAAGAATTGAAGTTAACTACGGCAGAATAAGTATAAATTCAATATAAATACCAGTAGCAAAATGTTTAAAAAAATTCGTATAAGGAAATTTCAAATCTCTATGAAATTTTCAAGATGTGTGACCAAAATTCCGATTCCAAAATATAGGCCGTTGTCGAAAAGAAATCAACATTCGGTTCCTTATTTCCATGTTTTAATTTACAATGACAATTTCTAAAAACAATTCGACAAATTAAAATTTATATTATACTTAATAAACATTTGCCGAGAGCAGACCTCACACTTTGCTTTACAGAGCGTACTGAATTTAACAGATGATAACATATGTTAAATGTTTAAAATAATTTGTATGTGTGTGAAAAATGTATGGCAATAATGATGTTATAAATATAAAACTTATATAATTTTGTGTGGGAGGTACAGGAAATTGTAAACCGATTTTTACTATTTTCAACATTGTTTATCTTTTTTTGAATTTTCTTAGATATTGAGGTCTTTTGATACTTTTTCGTACTTCAAGTGGTACTTTTTGAGTTTTCTAAAGTATTGAACATATAAACAAATATTAAAACCCTAAAAACATAAAACTTGATACGCAGTTTCAGATTGTATAAAATCTGTATGAGAGGAACATTTAAACATGCATCATCCTGATTTAATTAAAATATATAAAAAAGACTTTCAGTTACTTTTTCATTCTTAATTTTTTTTTAATTTTCTGTAATATTGAGACTAGGCTTTCATAGATTTTCTAGAAAGTTGTATGAAAATCTATAAAAGGGGACTCAACTAACTTTAAAAGCCGACTTTTTCATCAACATGATTCTTCTTCTTAATGGAGCCAACTGACTATTTTAACATGGCGATGTCCTAGGCAGTAGTAAATTGTCCGACTCTGCATGACTTTTCAACTATTTAGTTGCAGACAAGTCAACTAATAGTTTTCTTTTGTATTACCTACTGTATAAATTAATTAAATTTTAATTAAATATAAATAAAATTTATTTAAAAATTAGTTATTGTTAACTCATGGCAAAAATTAAAATTTGAAAACTCTAACTTTTATATTTTTGTTTATATAAGAATAAAATTACTACAATTTGCATAATTTTACTTTATTAAGTCATATGTCATATTTAATCCATCAAAATCAGTCCATATTTGTAAATGTTACAGAGTCCAAAAGAGATTTTACATTCAAATTTATGAAAACTTAAAATTTATAATGAATGTTCGGTTCCTTACTAAAGAACCGTTTATGTCAGAACACTTTTCAATGTCGAAATAAAGAGAACATAGACGCCAAAGTAGAAATGCTCACAAGTGCCTTGGTTGAATCGTTCGAGGACAGCTGCCCTCTGCCCAGGAGAAACCCCTGCCCAGGAGAAACCCTGGGTAACCGGGGAGATCCGGAACCTTGGTAAGACTCTTCGCAAACTATTTAACCGGGCACGGCGTAAAAAGACCGCAGTATACTGGGATGAGTATCGTAGTAAACTTGGTGAATATAAGAAAATTGTTCGTAAAGCCAAACTAGACTCCTGGAAACTTTTCTGTGAACAGGTAGACAGCGTAAATGACGTATCGAAGATAAAAAAAATTCCTATCCAAAACTCATGTTTAACCAGAATCTATGGTCGATGATACGGGCAGGAGGCTGGAGGATATGGAGGAGACAACGAAACTCCTAATGGACTCTCATTTCCCACCCGGTATATCGAATAACATAGATGAACCAATATTGGAGGAAGTGGAGGCTAACACCGAAATTGTAATTACATCTGATATGGTTAAAGGGGCAATCAAGAGTTTCGCGCCCTATAAAGCTGCAGGGCCGGATGGCATTTTCCCGGCACTCTTACAGATGGAGGCGGGACTGGTTTCCGTACATCTGTCTCAGATATTCACTGCATGCTTGAAATTCACATATACCCCCATTAAATGACAGGATGCAAGGGTAATATTTATACCTAAACCAGAAAAACCTAGCTATTCGACACTTAAGTCTTATCGATCGATAAGTCTTACGTCCTTCCTACTTAAAACCTTGGAACGGTTAGTTGATAGTATGGTTAAAAGCAGTATACCCGACAAAGACCTAAAATTTAAGCAGCATGCTTATGTAAAGGGACGATCGGTGGAAACCGCTTTAAACGAAGTTGTCCACTACATAGGTGCATACTTTGATAGCAAACTGTATACACTGGCGGTATGCATTGACATCGAAGGCGCCTTCAATAACGTGCACACTGATACTCTTATCCAATCCCTAGACCAGTTTTATGTTGACCGGGTGCTCCGTAACTGGATCAACCACATGCTAAGGAACAGATGGATAAGCTGCGAGATGTACGATATAACTATCAGGAAAAAGGTATTTCGCGGTATACCACAGGGTGGCATTTTGTCACCTTTAGTCTGGGTTACCACTACTAATAGCCTCCTAAGGACCCTAACTGAGAAAGGACTTAGACCTGTCTGCTATGCAGACGATGTCGTAATACTTTTAAAGGGAAAGGATCCAAATTAATTGTGTAGAAGAGCTGAGGAGGCTCTGAATACGACCTTGAGCTGGGCTCAACCGAGAGGCCTCCATGTTAACCAGGCAAAAACGGAAATCTGCCTTTTCACAAGAAAGACAAAAATTTCTACGTATACTGAACCTTGCTTCCTGGGCAAGAAGATACCAGTGACAGACAAAGTTAAGTACTTAGGTGTAATCCTCGACCGGAAATTAAAATGGAGACACCACATAGAGGATAGGATCAACAAGGCACATCGGTGCTGGGCAATTTGTAGGAAAACTATAGGCATGAAATGGGGTCTTAGTCGTACTGAATTAGAACTAAACTAGAGCTGAACTTGAACAGAATTAGAATAGAACAAGAACTCAACTAATGCTAAAGATGATAACTTCAAACCAAAAGTCTAGTTCAAAAAATTGATCCGTAAGGAAATGTAATGTGGCTTTATAAAAGTGTAATTAGACCAATTCTAGCTTATGCTTCAATAAAGCTTATAGACAAAAAGTGCAATATCAAACTACTACAGGGAGTTCAGCGTACATGCTGCTTGGGTATAAGTGGTGCCATGTGTAATACTTCAACCAATGTTCTGGAAACGTTGCTAAAATTGGAAAAAGTGGGGCTGCGTTTCTATATTGAAGACCCAGAAACAGAATTATACCACCGTTTACCAAATCATAACACAAGCTTCCAGGCAGAAGTACGAGCAATAACGGAATGTGTAAATTGGATTAGAATAAATATGGCGCCCACAGCGCTTAATATATATACCGACAGCCAGAAGGCAATTAGGGCGATATCAGGCGATAGAACTAAATCTAAGACCGTATCGGATTGTAAGAAAGCTTTAACTGAATACTCTCCCAGAGGTAAGGTTCACATCATATGGGTACCAGCCCACTCGGGAGTAGTCGGTAACGAAAGGGCGAATGTAATAGCTTTAAAGGGAAGGGAGCTCGAGGCAGTTAACCTGACAAACGCAAAACCATTCGACGCAACAAAAGCTGAACTAAAAATATGGGTGAGAGAATCCCATAAGGCCTCTTGGAATAATGAGACAGTGGGTAGAACCACGAAGATCCTATGGGGTGACCCTGATGAGAGCAAGACGAAAAATCTCCTCAAAATGAGCAAGTCTGAATTTAGTATGATGGTACGTATTCTGAGTGGACACACAGGACTACGAGCACATCTATGCAAAATTGGACGTGCGGATTCAGACGAATGTAGAGCATGTGGAGAGGACAGTGAAACTCTGGAGCACTTTCTTTGCCACTGCCAGGCATTCGTCGAAGTTAGATCCAAGTATCTTGGAAGTGATATAATTCCGGAAATAACATTCCTGACTAACACTGATTGGAAGATTCTTAGGAATTACGTTCAGGAAACTGAGTTTCTGAACACTGAAAAATAATTCTTTCAGTTTTTTTTTCATGATAAGGAGCGCTCCGAAGATTTGATGTAGTATACATCCTCCTATCGACCTACCTACCTACCTACCTATTGCTCTGAAAAATTTGTTTACAAATTTTGAATTAAGAAAGAAGTTAGAATCCTATATACGGCTATGCCGAGTCTTAAATACCCTGCACCAGCAATATACTTTTTATTAAAACCCATTTAACTATTATGAGATAACTCGCCATAGGTTTTGTTTTCATTTAGTAATTTCTTTCTTATGCATATATGGAACTTATTTTGATTAGGTTGAAAAACAATTATTTTAAGAGATTTTCGGATATGGACGTTTTGGATTTATATGGGAGCTACGACCTATAACGCATCAATTGGAAAACACTTTAGCAGAATTAATTTCTATACACAGAATATAATCATGTAAAATTTTATCCGGATTTAATCATTCAATAATGAATTATGTGGTATTAAGTGATTTTCAGAAGTGAACATTATATGGGAAATATGGCTATTTATGGACCGATGCGGAAAACAGTCCGTATACTGATTTATATATATTTTTTTGCTCAAAAGAAAGCTAAGACCATTGCCTTTAAGAGCTTTGTGGTTACCGTTGCTTATTTTTAATGTCAAACTGCTTAGGACAACAATCGATATTTTTGGTAAATTTTGTTTATTTATTTTGCTTAGTTTTGACGTGAGCGTGTTTTAGGCAAACAGACGGACGGACATAGCTAAATCGACTAAGAATTTGATAAGGACCCGGAATATATATACTTTCAGATGAACATTTATTGGTGTTACACACGGAATAACAAACTTATAACAGGTGGCGCAAAAGTAATCCTCCTATACGTTATTAATAAATAACGTGTATTTCGCATGTGTTTACTACACAAATGTCAAAACAGAACTGACATTAGGGGCCTCGCAAAATTTATAGCATTTTCTAATAGGATGATTACTTTTGTGCCACCTGTTATATACCCATTGATGGTGGTGGAGGGTATAAAAAGTGCAAAACTGGCAACACTGGTTTTGGGTGATAGTACAGTACGAACAGTTCATGTACTTAATTCGGTCTGAATTACAATAGAAAATTTCTAAAATATAATTTTCCGACCCTATAAAGTATATATATTCTTGATCTTTATAGATAGCGGAGTCGATTAAGACATGTCCGTCTGTCTGTTGAAATCAGTTTTTAGAGGACCCCAGATATCGGCGAGATCCGAATCTTCAATAATTCTGTTAGACATGCTTTCGAGAAGATCGCTATTTAAAATCAGCAAAATCGGTCCATAAATGACGGAGATATAAGCAAAAATCCGAGACAACCTCTGAAAATTTCATAAAAAAGACAATTTTTTTCATGCTTTGATTAATAAGCAACCAACACTGCTTATTCATTGCGTTGTGTATTTTGTTTTTGTTTTTTTTTTTTTTGAGTATCACCCAATTTACACGATGATTTTTTTTCATGTTTGCCCAGACGTCTGTTTTCATGTTTGTCGATGATTGGTGGTGAGCGGGGTAGAGAAGAATGGAGGGTAAGAAAACAAACATGATTTGGGATTTTCATGATTGTTTTTGACATTCCTCTTTAAACTCATTCGTACTGTTGATATTATGCTCATGTAAAAAAATAATTATGTCTTTTTTTTACATGAAAACATTAAAATTTGCATTAAAAAAATACTATAGCGTGTAATAAATTTTTTTTAAATCAAATTAGATGGTTCTTATGTTAAAAATTTCATTTTATTTTTATTACGAATAAGTAATTAAAAAGGATTATACAATTAAACATCAAAAAAAGACATGCATAGTTGCATGTAAAAAATCACCGTATAAATGTTCATGATTTTTTGGAAGATTCTCAAAAGAGAATTGGAAAAAACAGACGTCTGAAAAGTCTTCATGTAAATTGCGCCTATTTCGTTTCGTATGTTTGGATGGCTGTGTGTTTCATTGCCTTGTGTATATTGTTTTTGTTTCTTGGTGTATTCAGTTTTGTATGTTTGGATTGCTGTGTGTTTCATTGCCTTGTATATATTGTTTTTGTTTCTTGGTGTATTCAGTTTTGTATGTTTGGATGGCTGTGTGTTTCATTGCCTTGTGTATATTGTTTTGGCTTGTTGGTGTACAGTTTTGTATGTTTGATGTCTGTTGGTTTCATTGCGTTGTGTATTTTGTTTTTGTTTTTTTGTGTATTTCGTTTCGTACAAAGTAAATTTATAAAGTAGACTCATTTGAACAGCTGACTATTTTTTTAAACTTGCCATTTGTGGACTTACTTGTCAAAAATGTTTATGTTGCCATATTTGTTTTCATTTTAACGCTTGCTTTTGTACAAATTTCTGAGTAATTTGTTGTATTTAATGTGAAAAAGTGTATTTTAAGTGTATAATATTTTTAAAAATTTTCTAATTTTTAAAAAATAAAGGAAACTCTGTGACTTTTAATATAAATAACAACATATTTTTGGAAAGTACAACAATTATTATTGGTTCACTTTTGTAAACAAATTTTGACAAGTGAGTATTTCGAACAAAAACAAATTGCTTGTGGTTTTTGTAGACGTTTGTTGTACAACAACTAGTGTCGCTACTTTATTAATTTACTTTGGTTTCGTATGTTTGGATGTCTGTTGGTTTTACTGCCTTGTGTATTTTGTTTTTTGTGTGTTTATTTCGTTTAGCGGTTTCGTTTGGTAATTTTATTTTTTATTTGTCTACAACAAATGAAAACAAACAGTTGTTTATTAAAAATACCCGATAAAAATTAAAAATGGCACTCATGCATTCGTAATTCGTAGGTAAGAAGAATGAGAGAGTGAATGACGAATAATTGAATCGTGTAAAAGGGGTATTAGGTTAGGTTGATAGGAGGATGTTCAGTGCTAGATTTAGCACTTTGTTTCGTGAAAATGCAAAAAAATATTAAAAATATTTCTATGTTTTCTATACAAAATACTCTATGTCATGTAAAGACATATAAATTTTAAGTATTGCTTAAGGTAGTATAAGACGACATGTATTTTACATATCGAGCCCTTTTCGCACAAAAGACGTAACCGACAAAAACTAAATTTTACAGGAGAGCATTTTTTTTAATTATCTTCGAAGTAGAACATAGCATTACTCCGAAACTCCGTTAATAAATATTATTACATCTAAAATATGGGATGCAGTTTGTTTCGATTTTATATTGACGCTATATCCGATTTTTTTGTCGCTTACGTCTTTTTTGCCGAGACAAATTTTTATGATATAAACAATGTTGAGGCGGTTACGTCTAAATTCTCTGTCTAAAAAAATATTTTTTGGTGTATATCTTTATATAATTTGTATAAATCTGAAATTTTAGAGTGTAGTAAATATTTTTTTATAAGATTTTAAGATCATCTAGCGATGTCTGTATGTCAGTCTTTTTGTTGAAAACCGGATAAGTTCCGAACGTTATGAGCTAGAGTGATGAAATTCTCCAAAAATGCTTATTGATGACAAATATTGTTTTGTGTTAATAATGAGCAAAATCGGTTCATGATTTCACTTAGCCCCCATACAAGTACCTCCCGGATTATAGTTAAAACATTAATAAATATGTTGTTTATGTACCAATCGCTATAAAATTTTGCAGAAGTCAGTTATATATACCTGTAAATTATGTTGGGAAGTATGACAGATGTCAGGGAATATTTAACCCCAGCCTCTATATATGGACCCTTTAAGATCAGTATAGCAACGAAATTTGTTGTATGATGATGTTTTAGGATGGGTTCCTATGCCCCTCATACAGAAATTAAGTTTACAGTTAATAAATCTTTCAAAAATTAAGAAAGTATGATGAAATTCTACAAAAAACATTTGTTTTCAAAACTAATCACGCGTTTAAATTCTATAGACCTCGGTCCACAATTGACCAAATCCCTCATTAAAGGCCCTATTCTGAAAATCACACTGAAGTCCACATTAATATCCATACATGGTAGTACAATTCGCCATATATCGAATAAATAAGTAAATTGTGGTACTATTGATTCATTAAGAGTCCATATACGGGTCCGCCTTCCGAAATCCACAAATTTACAACCAAATATAAGAGTTGGTTAAATGGTAATAATATAAATGCAATTTAATTATTAAATACTACTAACTAAATTCAAAAAATTATAAATTTTAGCACATAAATTGCAATGGCATAGTGATAATTACATGAATTTATTACAATTATACTCAGATATGTGGCATTTCATTCACAAACAAATTTAATACGTTAATTTGTTCAAAGTTTTTCTATAAATTTAATATAATCTAACAGAAAATTTAGACGTAACCGACACCTTGCTGTTACAAAATTCATAAACAGAAAATAAATGTGTACTTACGTCTTTTTTCTTTTTCTTGTAAATTTGAAACCATTAGATCTATAGCTACGAAATTTTCAGAGATGATGCTAATAGACCTAAATTATCGATTTCTATAAAAAGACGAAAATCGAAAATCAAGTCGCTTACGTCCCTTTTGCAAAAATGGCTCGATATTTTTCCATCTGTAAAAGTTGTACATATCGTCAGATACATATGAAACATTGCATATGTAAAATACATGTGGAAATACATACATATGTATTTTTTCGATTAGAGCGTGCTCTATTTTCGTATGACAAACATAAACAAAACAGCTGTTTTGCTTTGAAATAAAATTAGCTTTGATTACATTTATAGGTTATGTCATACGGAAAAACACAGTCAGGTGTGATAGCAAAAGTTATGAATCGTATGTAAAATAACAATTTTGACATACATTCGGAATTACATATGGATAAAAAAGTGACAGTACATATGTAAAATACATGTCGTCTAATACCTCCTTTAGACGACATGTATTTTACATACATATGTACTGTAAAAATTTCCATCTGTAAAATATGGAAATACATATATAATTTTTCATGTGACAATCAAAAACAAAACAGCTGTTTTGTTTTGAAATATTTGTTTTTGAAGAAAATGATTAAAGAACATAATAAATAGATGTCGTATATAAATATTTTTTAAAATCAGTGGTCGTATATCACAAAATAACATTAGGATGAAAAATATGATACAATACACTGTTAGGTCTGCCGGAACAAAACTTGACATTACCTAAACTACAAAGTTTTGATACAAATTATTGATAACGCTGGAGAGGGAAGGTCATTTAGATTTAAAATATTTAAAAAGAACAAATTATAGCAAACAATTAAAAGCGACATTTTTAATTTACTACTTTTTATACCCTCCACCACCAGTGCACGGTGGTAAATTCCGGTCAAAAATCTATAACTTCTTTATTTCTTTAAATAAATAGCTGAAATTTTCCACAAATGTTTCTTATAGGTTAGGTTTATTTGGTACTGACTAAGGGCAATATCGGTTGAAGATTTCGCCTAACCCCCATACATGTGACCCCCAGAAAACTCTTTAAATACTCATAAATACGTTAAATATGAAGCAATTTCCATGAAATTTAACACAAGCCAGTTTTATGCACCCATAAATTTTACGGTATAGTATGGCGGACATTGTGTCATATTTGACCCTAGTCCCCGTATACGGTTCTTAAATGCTGATAATTGGGTTAAAAATTTGACACAAAATATTTTTATAGGAACCTATACCTCTCGACCAAATTTTCTGGCAATCGGTCCATAATTGATCCTACCTACCATATAAGGTCCCCTTCAGATAATTACTGTAACGCTCATTTAACTGAGTGAAAAAAAAAACAGCATAAACATAAATATCAACATAAACAAGTTTTATAGGCTGTAAAATCCTTCTGTCAAATTTTATTTAGTTCAGTCCGTAATTGACCCTTCCCTCCTCCATTTGATTTTGTACTATTGATAATATGTCGTCCCGTTCTCTATTTTTATGAAGTTGAAATATATGGAAAAGTTCAGCATTTGTAATAGACGAAGTCATTAAAAATGCTCTAGTTACTAGAGTTGAAGGAAGTTGCAGATGAAATTTATAATACTTACTCCTGATATATAACAGTAGTAGATACAATGTTCACCCAACCTCTTATAGCCCCTTTTCCTTTTCTACGATCTTGTTAAGTTTTTTCTTTTTAGTTTTTAAAGTAGGCTACAATCATTTAATTTATCAAAAAAAAAAAAAAAAAAAACCGCACAAAATCGCAATAACCACATGGAATGATTACTTACTAAGATTACTTTAAAACACGTGCTAATTTATTAAGAAAAACTTTAAGGAAAAATCATAGCCTTTATTTATGTAAAGGTGTCTAAAATCTAATTAAAAACCTTAAAACGACAGGCAAAATATTATCAACTTTAAATATGTATAAACAGTCTTAAGGTTATGCAATAATCAAAATATGATTTCAATTGAATGATTTGAAGTGTTAGCTATAATCTACCATCAAAAATTTATCAGAATTAAATAATTGAATGAAATAATTTTTGGCCGGAATTGACCACCGTGCAGTGGTGATAGAGGGTATATACAGCTTTGTCATTCCGTGTGTAACACCAAGTAGTGATAGAGGGTATATACAACTTTGTCATTCCGTATGTAACACCAAGAAATATTCATATGAGACCCAACAAAGTATTTATATTCTGGGTCCTTATCAAATTCTGAGTCGTTCTAGCTATGTCCGTCTTATGTGTAAAATACGCTCACTATAAAACGAAGCAATAGAATTTACCCAAATTCACACAAAATGATCTTCATTTTCCTAAGTTCACATCCCAAAATTGGTTCACATCGGGAAAAGATATTTATTTTATTTTATTTTATTTATTTATTTATTATTTCCTGTGCAACAAGACAAGTCTTATAATTATAGTACAGGAATATATTCGGAATTTGGGGTGTTATGTAAAACTTAGAATTAATTTATAGATTTTAAGTTTATATAAATAAAACGATTAATAGCTTAGTTATTAAAGGGGATACATTGAATAGATTAGTTATTAAAAAAAGAATACAGAAATTTCCTAAAATGCTTTGCGTTGCAGTTAGTTTGTTGTGTGTGTGGGAGTAAGTTCCATAGACGTGTGGCGTTTACAAGGAACTGCCATTCAGATATTAGCTTCTGATGATTGGGTACAATGATTTTCTTGCCTCTGGGGGACCTTCCAAATCTCAATAGGCTATAAAGATAGCCAGGTTGCTGTGTAAATATTATTTTGTGTAAGAGTATAAGGACTCTTATTTTAAGAAAGTTATCAAAAGATACACCAAGGAGTAGTTTTGAGAATGAAGAAACATGGTCACGTTGCCTTAAGCCAAAAACATATCTGACGATGTTGTTAAATAGAACGTTAAGTTTTACTTTGCTTGCTGAATCACAGCTTGCAAATAGTTCACAACCATATGTAAGACCTGGGATTAGGTATGTCTTAGCTATTAGGATTCTTATTCGCAAGGGCGTATAAAATTGAGTTAACCATAGTGATCTAAGTTTCAAATACGTTTGGGCCACAAGTGCTTGGATGTGGTTGGTCCATGAGAGATTGCTATTAAACACAAGTCCAAGATTTTTGGCGGATTGTACAATAGCGATTTTTTCGCTGTTTATCTAAATGTCAATTCCGGTTATTGGCCTTATTGTTCTATTATAGATTAGCAAACATTTTGATTTTTGTGGATTTAAACAGAGCCCATTTTCTGTCGCCCAGGAGTGTATACTATTCAGATCCTGATTAATTTTCTCGACGCTTTCTTGAATTGAGCTGAGGGAACTACTTATGTACATCTGTACATCATCTGCATACATGTGGACTTTGCAGTGTGAGAGTTGTAGGGCCAGATCATTTGCGTATAAGGAGAAAAGAAGAGGTCCAAGATATGAATCAAAATTAAAAAAAAAAATCCATAAAATTACGCTTTTTTTTACACATTCTAATGTAATTTTCACAGAGTCCGATCACTGTAATTTCATGCAAATCACCATACATTTGTTTCTACATGAAAGCTTGACTCCTGGTGAAAATCGGTCCACAACTTCATATACCTCCCATGTAAATGTACGTATTCCCAGAAAATGAGTTTATTGTTAATAACTGGTTAGAATGTGGTCATAGCTCCCATACAAGTTCTCCTCCCGAAAATCATTTAAACGCACATAACTCATTGCCAAATAATAATATCCGTACAAAATTTGGCACAAATGTTACTTTTGTACACAGAAATGTTATTATAAAATTTATTCACGATTGGTCCATATTTCAGTTCATTTTATTTATTTATTGTTCTTCCCATACTACAAGATATATATCTTTTAATTTAAAGCTGGGATTACATAAAGTTATAAACATATAATATAAAAAAAAAACAATTAATTTAGGATTAATATAACACTAATAACACTAATAATTATAACATACAAGCATATAAATAAACATATAAAATTAAAATTTCAGCAAATAATGAAATACACATAATGACATTTTATGAACATTTAAAGAAGAGAAAACAAGCGACATTTATATGATATTAACATGAATTATTTGAGTTTATGTAGGGTTATGTTCTTATTGTGAGAAATGTTTTGTTATTTCATTTTTAAATATTTTCGCATTGCTAATTATTTGTATTCGATTTGGAAGTCTGTTCCATAAACGGATAGCATTGATAAAAAATTGCCACTCAGAGATTTGGCTGTGGTATCTAATATTTATTAGTTTATAGCCTCGATTCGATCTATGGAAGTTAAGGCGGTTATATAAGTAAGAAGGGGTTTGTGTAGAAATGTTAATATTTTTATGTCTATTAAATTTGTTAATGTTACACCATACAGATGTCTCGTAAAAGGAGTTATATGTTCACGTCTGTTAATTCCAAAAACATATCTTGTTATATTATTGAAAACTACGTTCAGCTTTCGTATGCTTTTTGAGTCGCAGTATCCAAAAATTTCGCATCCATTAAGCAGACATGGCATCACGTAAGTTTTGGCTATCAGTTGTCTTATGTTCACAGGTGTACAGAATTGTGTGGACCACAGGGAGCGAAGCATTGACTGTACCCTACACACTATAGTGTTTACGTGGTTAGACCAGCTTAGCATTCCATTGAAAACCACACCTAGATTTTTGGCTGATGCAACCAATTCAACTTGTTGGTCGTTAATCATGACTTCTACGTTGGGTATTAAACACCTGGATTTTTTCTGAATAAAGATGCATTTGGATTTTTTGGGGTTTAAACATAGACCGTTATTAGATGCTCAATGAAATACGTTATAGAGATCAGCATTTAGCTTATCTACAATTTGCATTAAAGATTTGCACTTGCCACTTATGTAGAGCTGAACATCATCGGCATACATGTGCACAGTACAATGTGATATGTGTTGGGGCAGGTCATTAGCATATATGGAGAAAAGTAGCGGTCCCAGTATGGATTCTTGTGATACCCCACTCGTAACTGGAAGAGCCGCAGAGTATTGATTATTCAAATAGACTGCTTGAGAACGATTCGATAAATAAGACTTAATCAAGGAAATTGCGCTGTTCGAAAAGTTAAACTGTTGATTTAGCTTAGAGCATAATACAAAATGATCCACTGTGTCAAATGCTTTAGAATGATCTAGAAGGACCAATAATGTCACATTTCCAAAATCAATACTACAGCGAATGTCTTCGGCAACATCAGTGAGTGCAGATACACAGTTGTGTTTTGGACGAAAACCAGACTGCTTTTCGCTTATAAGATTATAAGTGGATAGACGTTCACTAATTTGCTTATGAATAATTTTCTCAAAAATTTTTGACAGATATGGGAGAATAGCTATTGGTCTGAACTCAGTATTTGATTTAGGCACTGGGATTATTTTGGCTTTTTTCCAGGTTGTTGGGAAGGTTGATGTTAAGATTATTGAATTATATAAGTGTGTGAGGTAGGGCAGTATTTGCGGAAGTAGAAGTTTGAAGAATTTTGGATTAATGTTATCACATCCGATAGCATTTGATTTAACGGAAATAATGCTATATAATACATCAATAACTTCAACACAATGAAATTTAAAAGAGTTTAGGTTTTGCAAGTTTACATTATTTACTTGACGCACGTTATGAGTATTGGGAATTAGTTGAGGTATGGGTAACGATGTAAAAGCTTGGTTGAGTTTATCTGCACTTAAGTTAGCAACCACGTAGTTATTATTGGTCTTGCAAAGTCCAATTTTCCGAATAGTGTTCCAAGTACTTTTGCCATCGATTGCAAAACACAACCTCTATTAAATTCTTCTAATAGAGGTTGTGTTTTAAATCGTTTCCACCGTGAATAAACTTTATTTCGTTTTTCAATTTGGGTTTTTATAGAACTCGTAAACCATGGTCTCTTAGTTTGTTTTTGGACTCTTGTTATCAAAGGCACAGAAAGGTCATATAACTGTACAATATTCTCCTCAGTAAACTTTAATTGATTATCCACAGATTCCATTGAAAATAAAGTATTCCAGTTAATTGAAAAGAATTGATCTTCCACAAACTGAAAGTTAATCCTTTCCTTTAACTCTAACTATCTTCCAGCAAGTTAGAGTTAAAGTCACCAGCAATTAGTAGTTCCGAATACGATTCTGTGATATCGTCAAGTTTACTTAAAAAAGAAGCAGTATCAGTGTAACGGTTTGGTCTATAAACACACCCAACAAGTAACTTTCGTCCATCAGATAAAATTTCAATAAAAATATATTCGATTTCATCCCCAAAATTGGAAGTACACTTAAACTTGCATTTTAAATTGGTTTTAACAAAGATAGCTACTCCTCCTCCACGCGTTTTCCGATCGTTTCTGTACATATTATATCCTTTTAGATCAACATTACTATTAGGCATTTCTGGATTTAGCCATGTTTCAGTTACGCATATGACGTCAATTTGGGAATTTTCAAATGTAAGCCGAAATTCGTCAATTTTGTTTTTGAGACTCTGTGCATTAATATGACATATATGGATACCTTTTTTCTGTTCAGCAAGAATACGAATCATAGCCATTAAGCTATCCCTGGAACATTCATTCATATTAACCGTATGGTTCAGTGTAATGAGTAGTAAAATAAATAAATAAAGCAATGCGAAAAATGTTTAAAATGTAAGTATTTTTAACAATAAAAGATACAATGATATAAATAAAGGGAATATAAGAGAATGATGAAAAATAAATAAATAAATTGTAAAACATAAGGTCAATGGATAATTTAAAAAATAATAAAATTAATGCAATAAATTTATAACGGAAAAAACCTCTTTAGTTGATCCAAGAATTCAATCAAAACAGGTTCATCAGATTCAGTTCTTTTATAATATACGTGCCCACTATGTGTAAAAGCAGATTTAATTCTTCCAAGATTTCGAAGTTTTAGCAATTCCTTAAAAATGTTGAAATTGTGCGGGGTTAAATTCTCATTAATGTATATGGGTTGGTCTACAGTTTCGTTCTCACCAAAGTAACCTGTGTGTCGTAAGTATAATGGGCATTTATTGTCACGTCTAAATTTAGATAGTGATTTTAAGAAGAAATTCCGCTCGTATGGAGAGCTTAACACCATAATTATCACATCATCATTTGGAGTATAGGTTTTATTATTCTTATAAATTTTGTTAAGTCTATATGTGTTAGTAATGCGAGGAATGGTTATTCAGAGTATCACAAATGTTGCCAAATAATTTGTGAAGGTTCTCATTTTCATGATACGGTATTCCAACTATACGGAGACTACTAGCCACAACAGAGTTCTCCTGTTTCAAAATTTTCCTCTTCATCTCCAAAATTTCATCATTAATTTTCGCACTTTCCTGACTTTTTAATTCCAAGGCAGTTACTCTTTCACTCAGATCAGTAAGCTCCCGCTGAATTGTAACAATTTTACGGTAAATTTCCGAGAGAATTTTCTCTTCACTGGCAGCAGGAAGTTTTCTTATAAATTCATAATGGTGTTCCTCGCTTTGCCTTATTGAATTTTTTATAACCTGGGATGTAATGTTCTCATTTTCACGTATGAGATCTTTAATAAAAGCTCTGTCCATACTTGATAAGTGAGATGAACTGGGTAGTGTTTTCGTATCATGGAAAGACACTCTTTGCCTTTTCGCAGATGATGGGGTTGATGATGTTGATGTATTAGACATGATATACTATATATTTTTATTTTATTAATGAAAGGTTTTTATTTTTCTTTTATGATTTTTTTATTTTTTTATTATGGTGTGCTTAGAATAATCCATCGACTGTATCAATATTAGCAGTCACTACTGACCAATAGATGGAGCTTGCAATTAGATTAGTTGAGTAAATCAACTGTGATTTATCGAACAGATGTTCTTTGTTTATATTTAGTAAGCACACAAACACGGATAATACTTGCAAATGTATTGAGTGATTTATATTTCAAACTCCGAAAGAATTTTGAATTACAAAATGTAAAGTTTAAAAACAGTTTTTTTTAATTAACTTTAATATACACAACAATTATAATTACTATCACTCATACAAGGCCCCTTTCCCGAAAATCACTTAAACGCACGTAACTTATTACTAAATTAAGAAATCCATACAAGATATGGCTTTAATATACAGAAATGTTACTGTTTTCGGATCGGTCCATAATTGGTCGTAGCTCCCATACAAGGTCCCCTTCCGAAAACCACTATGTGACCACAAAGCTCTTAAAGGAATTGGTCTAAGCTTTCTTTTGAGTAAAAAAATACAACAAAAACGTCCATTTTGAAAAAAATAGGGGAAAATTAAGAGCCAAATATTGGAAAAAATTTTATTCTTGAGTTAAAAAGTAATTTTTTTTGGGTAGATATCCCGTTTAAGTTTAAGTGATAAGAAAAACTATTAAGTGCTAATATCCTCGCAATTTCGCGAAAAAAATTTGAAGTTTTGTAAGTACGTTTAGTTCTCTCAAGTGTGTTTTATTCTCTCAGAACTCGTCTGTGTGAAGAGAATAACAAATTTTGTTTGACAACCCCTTCAGTTTCGCCTATTGGGTCACTTGACACAAAATTCCCCATATTGTAATGTTCAATAAATTTTGCATTTGTAGCATGTTTAGCCTATTTAAATCTTGGGAGATTTCTTTATTTGATCGTTTAAAAAAGTTTTAATATAAAAGTAGCTGGTGGAGGGTATTTAAGATTCGCCTCAGCCTAATATAGCATTCTAACTTGTTACAATGTTGTTATGGATTCAAGTATGTATATATATATATAATTTTAAAAATTTTAAATTATTGTTAAAGAATTGTCCACTTTTGTATTGTCATTACTAGTTTCACCTTCTTCTAATGCCAAAGTTTAAACGCTTTTTAGTTTAATGGTTACACCCCAGGGTTGGCAAAATTGGTAAAATTATACTTTTTTTGGTACAATTCGAACTTCAAAAGTACAATGGTACACCAATGACCCATTTTGTACAATTTTAAAATATATTCCCTTATTGAAATAATAATATTAATAATGTTGTAATTGTATTGTAATTTTAACACAAAGTTCACGAATTACCGAAAATTTTACTAAACTTCAGAAGAGGACAATTACAATTATTTTTATACCCACCATCAAAAAAGATGGGGGGTATATTGTTTTTGTCATTCCGTTTGTAACACATCGAAATATTCATCTGAGACCCATAAAAGTATATATATTCTGGATCCTTATTAAATTCTAAGACGATCTAGCAATGTCCGTCCGTCTGTCCGTCTGTCTGTCCGTCTGTTGAAAACACGATAGAGTCCAAACGGAAGCAGCTAGCGAGCTGAAATTTTGCACAAATATTTTATATTGATGCAGTTTGTTTGGTATTGAAAATGAGCAATATCGGTCCACGATTTCGCCTAGCCCCCATATAAGGTCCCCTTCAGAAAACGACTTTAACGCTCATAACTGACTAAAAGAAACATCTATAGCGATGAAATTCGACATGAACATATTTTACAGGAACCTTAATATCATTGTAAAATTTTTTAAGGATCGGTCCATAATTGACCCTATCCCCCATATAAGGTCCCCCTCAGAAAATGATATTAACGCTCATAACTGACTAAACGAAGCAGTTATAGCAATGAAATTCGACACAAGAACATATCTTATAGGAATCTTAATATCACTGTAAAATTTTATAAGGATCGGTCCATAATTGACCCTATCCCCCATATAAGGTCCCCCTCAGAAAATGACATTAACGCTCATAACTATCTAAAAGAAGCAGAAATAGCGAAGAAATTCGACATAAACAATTTTTATAGGAATCTTAAAATCATTGTAAAGTTTTATAAGGATCGGTCCATAAATGACCCTATCCCCCATATAAGGTCCCCCTCAGAAAATGACATTAACGCTCATAACTGACTAAAAGAAGCAGCTATAGCGATGAAATTCGACACAGACATATTTTTTAGGAACCTCAATATCTTTGTAAAATTTTATAAGGATCGGTCCATGATTGACCCTACCCCCCATATAAAGTCCCCTTCAGAAAATGACATTAACGCTCATAACTGTTTAAAATAAGCATCTATAGCGATGAAATTCGGCATAAACATATTTTATAGGAACCTTAATATCATTGTAAAATTTTATAAGGAACGGTCCATAATTGAGCTTATCCACCATATAAGGCCCCCCTCAGAAAATGACATTAACGCTCATAACTGACTAAAAGAAGCAGTTATAGCGTTGAAATTCGACACAAATATATTTTATAGGAACCTTAATATCTTTATAAAATTTTATAAGGATCGGTCCATAATTGACCCTACCCCCCATATAAGGTCCCCTTCAGAAAATGGCTTTAAGGCTCATTACTGTCTAAAAAATCTATAGCGATGAAATTCGACACGAACATATTTTATAGGAACTTTAATATTATTGTAAAATTTTATAAAGATCGGTCCATAAATGACATTAACCCGTCTCCTTCTGAAAATGGCTTAACTCTCATTACTAGACTAAACTAAAATCGTTCTAGAAAATTTGACGAGGATCGGTCCATAATTGACCAAACGTCCCCCCCTAAATAAGGTCCCTCTCAGAAAATACCTTAAACGCTTTTTACTACCTTAAAAATGCAAGTATAGCGACAAAATTCGACAAAAATTTCTCTATAATGTAATAAATGAGAAAATTGTTTGGATAATAAAAGCATGGATTCTTAAATATCAAAGTTTATTTATAAGGAAGCATTCCTTTTTGGCAATGATTTGATGGTGGGTATACAAGATTCGGCACAGCCGAATATAACACTCTTACTTGTTTATATTCTCTCATATTGTATAGAATCCTGGAAGAGATTACAACCAAACAAGCAGTTTGGTACGAGAGTACTTTTTAGGATTATGTATCCGATCGTTTTCTAGTTTATAGACTACTCTATTCTCTAGTCCACAAAGAGACAATAGACCGTCTAGTCTATTAACTAATCTAAAGAGCAGTATATTGACTAAATGTTCTTGATTACTGACTAGTCTAATTATCAGGCGCAGATCCACCAGGGGAAAAAGGGAAATGTCCCCCCCAAAACGATAATTTTTAATACAAAATAGAAAAATTAGGAAAAAAAGAAAAAGGAAAAGAATATAAAGAAAAATAGAAAAAAAGAAAAAATGAAATTGAAAAACGAAAATAGGAGAAAGGGAAAGAAAGTATTGAAAAGTTTACTTTTTTAAAATGTTAATGCTTTTGAACAATCTATATAAAAAGTGTTGAAAACTGCAGCAAGATTTAATAATTTGTCGGAAAGATATGCAAACAAAACTTTAGACTTATATCTACAATTATATTTTGAAGTTTTGTAGAATACTAAATAGAAAACTTTCGATGAAAATAAGGAAGATTCGGACAAAACCATATCGAGTTTTTCACAGAAAGAAAAAACTTTGATTTATTTTGTTTGTTTCAATAAATTTTTATAAAATTAAAAGAAATAAAAATTATTGAAAATTTGTTGCAAAAATTTTAATTTCCTTAAAATCGCTTTTTACTGATATAAGTTGTTTATGTATTGTATTTTTACTAAAAATCCTCAAAGTTCATAAAGAATATTGTCGAAATCCTCTATAGTAGTCGTTACGTATATTATTACGAAAATAAAAGAGGTCGATTTTCCTTATTAAATTTCGAAGATACCGTTTTTAAACATTTTTTGGTTTACATTCGAAATTACATTATTATTTCCTGCTTTTTCATTCAAAATTATCCGAATTTCAAAACATAATTTAAAATGAAAATTCTGTTTTGTTTCGATATAAATGAAACATTTCAGCAGTCCTTTTCTGAAATTCAAATATCAAATATAATTTTCAAATTAAATTTTCTGAATTCAAAATGAAAAATCTTAACTTCAATTGTACTGCCCTAATTTCAAATAAAAATTATCATCATCGTTTTCATGACAAACTTTTTAGTCATTAAAAATATCCAAATTTTCGAATTTTCTAAAAATACTTTAAATATACTAAAAGTTTTTGTTAAAATTATTAACTTGGAAAATAAAGTAACTGGGCATTAAAGGAAATAAAATTTATTTAAAATGCAAAACATTTCCATTTTCATCTATTTTCTCCTGGTTTTGGTCCAGAATGGGACTATGAGTGGTTCTCAAGTAAATCAACTTTTAGTAAAATAATCCACATTATTTCCACAAATAAAGGTCTGAAAGTTGTCAAAAAAATGAAGGAATTACCAAAAACTTATACATTTTTAATTTTTTTTTTTGAGATTCCCTCATTTCGCCGCTCTTATTTTTTTATATTTTGCTCATGACACTAAGCTACTTTTTGTGAAGGAAAACAAAAAATGGAAGGCACCTTTTTGAGATATCCTTCACTCAAGGACATTTTTGAATATATAATTATCCTTGTATTAAAACTATAATATTTTAATAATATAGTAATATTAAACTACAAGATATAGCCTTTTATTAGCGACTAAAAAGATTCAACGGATAAATAGTAAAAATCGAGAATTTTTGAAATTTTAACTAAAAACTAATACAAAATATTAACCAAAATATATACCGAGCGAAAAAAGTCCCCCCACCCAAACGCTTGAGCTGGATCCGCGCCAAAACGTAAGTTTTTTCGAGGCAGTCTGAAATTTTTACACATAACTTTTTACGTTGTGAACCGAATTTGCTGATTTTCAATACCAAACTGCTTAGGATAACAATAAATATTTTGGGTGAATTTGGTTGATTTCCTTTGCTTAGTTTTAACGTGAGCGTGTTTTACACAGAAAGACGGACATAGCTAAATCGACTCAGAATTTGATAAGGACCCAGAATATATATTTACTTTGTTGGGTCTTAGATGAATATTTCTTGGTGTTACACGCGGAACGACAAACTTATATATACCCTCTATCACCACTGATGGTGGTGGAGGGTATAAAAAGGGATTTTCTAAAAGAGGGGTAATATAGAGATAGGGGGTTAATTAGTGTTTATAAACCGGTTAACCGAAAAACCGGGTTTTATTGCATATTTCGGTTTTTAAATCTCGGTTAACTGATTTAAAAAATTTTAATTTTTAGTACACAGAAAAAAATATGCATAATTTTTTTCTTAACAATCGCTTGCTTAAATTTAATTTCGATTTTTATAAATGTTTTTATTTGGGCTTATAACGAATTTGTTCGATTTTCACATAGAAGGAAAATATTTTCTAACAAACACTTTAATTTAATTTTCAGTAAATATTTTTACTGATTCAATAAATGTTTTTCTTTGAGTTTTATTTACATATATGTCAGCATATGGAATACAACAATAAAACTAGTTTTGGAATGTACTAAAATGAATTGATATAATTCTTACTTGGTTTATAACATTTAATGTATAAGTGTTTCAGTTTTCACAGTACAAAATAATATTTTCTAGAATGTGAAATAAAATTGTTGTAAGTATATAACTACTTTTTGCTACAAATTTTCATTTTATAGAATTAGAAAAATTTTTGTTAAAATTCAATATATATTTTTTATCAAAATTTTTATAGATTCAATAAGAAATTTTGTGTATTATTCTTGCCAAAATACAATAAATAATTTATCTGTTTCAGATAATACACTTGCTTGAATTTCAGTACAAATACAAACTTTCTTCAAAAAATATATGGCAACACTATATATTTTTTGAAGAAAACTTTTTATTTTTATGAAAAAAACTTTTTTTCAACAAAAAAAAACTTTTTTTGTACTAAAATTACAAAATACCCAAGAAAAATTAGTGAAAAAATGAGCAAATTGAGGAATTTTAAATAGCTTAATTATAATTGATACAGAACTTTTCCTTAACATCAGTAGCAAGCAGTGTTGCCAGAACTCCCTCAGAATAAAGTGCAAAATGATGGTCAAAAAAGTGCAAATTCGTTGAAAAAAGTGCTAAATTCAAATCAAGTTTTTAAAAGTCCATTAAGTCGTGTTTACCCGTCTGTGCGGCTGGCTGTCCAGGTATAATGTACAGGTCGCAATTTTTCACATAATTCAACGAAAATGCAAAAGACTATTTCAAAATGGTCCATGATTTGACCTTGTCTATATAAATATCCCTTTACAAAATCGATGAGGGGTAATTTAAAAAAAATTCAAACATAAAAGTAGGATTTTGAACATGACCCTCCCCGATTTCGATGTAATTCGGTAGTTCTCCAAAATTTTCAAATTCGTTACGGTCCAGATTTTATCGATGTTTAAATTTCATATATTTTTTTTTTTTTGATTTTTTTCAACAAGCATTAAATTTTACATCGTATATTTTCTGAACTGTTTATTCGATTTTAATCGTTTTAGTTCCCAGTGAAAGCCTATGTCTTGTAGCTTGAAAATATTCGAGATATTTAAATATTTAATGTTTTATTTGATGATGAACACAAAAAAGTTTAAGAATTTGAAACAAAAATTAAATTGTTTATGAACCAAAAATTAAAATTTTTTAAATTTGTATGGAAATGATGTGGATTATTTTACAAAAGTTGATTTACTTGAGATCCCCTCATTGTCCCATTCTGAAATTTTTATATTTTATTGAAAACACTATAAGCAATCTTATGTAAAGGAATAAAGAACATGTAAGGTACACTTTTTGAGATATCATTGATTAAAGGACGTTGTTTCATGTCATCATCCTTAAGCGACATGGCCACACATCAAATTTGTTAACTCAAACTGTAAATTTTTGATTGTGTTAGTAAAAAAACTCACACCACATATATACATGTGAGTTTTTTCACTAACACAATTAAAAAACTTACCGTTTGAGTCAAATTAGAAACTAAAACGATAAATATTTTATAAAATATACGATGTCAAATTTAATGCTTGTTGAAAAAAATTTTAAAAAATTTGAACTTTGAACCTTGATAAAATCTAAACCGTAATGAATTTTGAAGAACTTTAAACTTCGTATTGATACAAAGAATGTGTGTACCAAGTTTTATCAAAATCGGAAAGGGTAAGGTACAAAACCTGTTCGAAAATTTGTTTAATGCCCCTAAGAATAAGTATATACATATATATGTATATTAATTAACTAATAACACTAGGTAACAACGATTTTGTTTAGGATATAAAACCTATATGGTTTTCTTTGTTTAGGACGTCAAATCTTTTAATTATTCATTAAAAAAAATGCTAAAAAAAGGGTTAAATTCGGAAGAAAAAATTGTATATTTATAGTTTTAGTTATTTTTTATATAAACAATTTTATGGGTCATATTTACAACACTTTAGCAAAGGTATTCTTATTGCAAAAATATTAAAAATTCAGTTGAAATATGAGGGTTATATTCAAATACTCAAGTTTGTAATTTCTCCTTTATATAAATCCTCTTTCAGAAAATAAATTTATTCTCAATAAATTATTAAAACATTTTAGTATTATGATACATTTGAAAAAATTATTTGTTTTAAAACATCCTTCTTAGAACTCGGTCCGTGATCCAAACCATTAAGATCCTATTCCGAAAATAAAATCGATACACGATAAAAAAATTTGAGCATAAATCTAATAAATGAGCAAATCTTGGTAAAACGTCTTGTGTTGGTGCGTATGTAATATTCGGCATTCCTGAACTTTTACCTGTTTTTATACGTTCATACATTTTTATTTTATTGTATATTTTAAATTTTAATGATTTTTTTTTCAAAAAAATGTTTTTGGAAGATATTAGCCGTTTTAGCATGTAGTCACTACATTGTTAACAAAACAAAACTCTTTTAGCTTATTTTTTCAAATATTTGTTACGATTATTGCATAATAATATTTAAAATAATTCACTTCTTAGTTTAATTTATAGAGTAAATTATAAATTACAATAAACATATACAAAAAGTTTTCGTGAGAATTTCTTAAAATTTCACATCTCAAAACTAAATTTTTGCAGTTCTCTAGAGAAATTAAACTTTAAAGTTCTTTAATTATAAACAAGTAAGAAATTATAGTCGGGCGTGGCCGACCATATGATACCCTACACCAATTGCGAATATTAAATGTGATTAATTTCAATAATGAAGCATTTCTGTTAATCTTATATAGGTTCCAAATAATGTCTGTTCATGTTCGGTTGTATGCTGACTAGGAAAAATAGAAGACCGATTTCAATCATTTTCAACAGCCATCGTCAGTGGATCCAGAGAATAGTATGTGACACATTTTAACAAATTATATTCAAAATTGCGATCTGTTGCGTGCACACAAGGTTTACACGGTCACAAAGACGGACATAGCTTAATAAGGACAAATATTTTTGAGTATTACAAACATCACCACATTGTGCCGACTTTTGGATAGATAGTAGTATATTAGACGTAGTTAAAAGATAAACGACCGAAATCGGAAGGTCCGGATGTATGGAGGCTAAGGCAGAAATTGAGCCGATCTTTATAAAATGTATTATTGGGAATTATCTATATACATATATAAAAATGAATGTGTGTTTGTTTGTATGTTTGTGTGTTTATATGTTTGTATGTTTGAACGTTATAGACTACTAAACGGCTAAACCGATTTTCTTCAAATTTTCACAGCACATTCGTATGTCTGGCAATAGGCTACTTTTTATTTCCGTTCATGGCGAAAAATCACAGTGTTATTTATAATTACATATCAAACTTAGTTGTGCCAATTTTTGGGAAGATAGTAGTATATTTATCGTAGTTATGAGCTAAGAGGCCCTAATCGGTAGGTCCGGTTGTATGGGGGCTAAGGCAAAAATTGGTCCGATCCTTATAAAATTTAATGTCGACATTTTATATAAAATGTTTATATAAAATCTATTTGTGGTAAATTTCATATTGATACTAGTGTTTATAAGTGAATTGTGGACATTCAAATCATTTCCTGAAGGGGATTTTGTATGGGGGATAGGGTCAAATATTGCCCGATCAATCTTTAAAAATCGACAGTGTTATTTATAATTATATCCAACTTAGTTGTGCCGATTTTTGGAGAGATAGTAGTATATTTGACAAAGTTATGAGCTAAAAGGCCCAAATCGGAAGGTCCGCTATATGGGGGCTAGAGTAAAACTTGGGAATTATGTTTATATAAAACTCATTTGTGCCAAATTTCATCGTGATACTACTGTTTATAAGTGAATTGTGGACATTCAAGTCATTTTCTGAGGGGGACTTTGTATGGGGGCTAGGGTCAAATAATGCCCGATCTTTACGAAAATCACTAGAATTATTAAGACATATATAAAACTAAACTTTTTCAATTTTTGTAGAGATAGCAGATCATTTAACATAATTATGAGGTCAAAAGCCCTATTCGGGGGGTCCGGTTGTATGGGGGCTAGGTGAAATAATGGACCGATTTCAACCATTTTCAATAGTGTATACTTTAAGGTGGGTGTAGGACCAATATTTTTGGGTGTTACAAACATCAGTGGTGTAGGGTATAAAAAGTGCAAAATAGAAAAATGCCAAAAATGCACTTTTAATGCTAAAAATTTCTAGCAAAAGGCGAAAAAGTGCTAAAAAGCATCTAGCACTTTTTTCTAAAAAATAAGTGCAGCCGACGAAAAAAAAGTGCTAGAATTGCACTTTAAATGCCGTTATGGCAACACTGGTAGCAAGGAATTACTGGATATTGTGGTCTTAGACACCATAAAATTACACTTGAAAAATGATGAATCTATTTAGATTCTGTGTACTACAAGAGGAAACCTCTGAACTTTTGTAACTACCCGTCTTTGGGAACTCGAAACACGAAGATTTTGTCTTACACAGACCCAGATGATATCTTCAAACACTCACCGATTAATCCATTTATCTTCATGCGCGAATTTGGCCTAGTATGGTGAACCAATGGGCTGCACAAAATCTCTACAATATGGTCGAAGTGCATTGTGTCCTTAACGTCTATTCTAAGGGATTAAGGTTATCAACACCGGTCAATTTTTTTCAGTTTTTAGGAATATCTCGAATATTAATGGTATAAAATATTATTTTGTTAATGGTAAACATTGTTTTTTTATTTTAAACTTATTTATTGATTAAATAAAATAAAAACTGAAAAACTGTATAAATTTTCAAAAAACTTTTTTTATTGGAATAAAACTTGAAAACTTTTTTGAATCTCAAAAAACTTGCAAAAAAGGGAAAACTTGACATATGGTAACACTGAATACAAATAACATGCGTTATTGTTTTAGTAAAATAATTGTTTGGAAATGTTGAGAATATTTATTAGTGTTTAAATAGTATATTATTTTAATAAGAAAAATCTTCAAAATTTTTCAATAAAGAATTTACGATTTTGAGTACTTCATTTTACGAATTTCGTGATAGGTCCTATTTTGGTAAAAAAATACTTGGCTTTATGAATTTTTTTTGTGAATTCCTGGACGTTCTTAATTTTTAAAAAATTGTCAAAAAGGAATATCTTTGTTGAAGTTATTTTTAATAACGTCATATTTATTTTTTTGTAAACTATGTAATAACCAGGGCAAGGATTTGTATGCAAATCCATGTTTGTAGTCATTTACTCAAAATAACTTTTTAATTAGCGCTTTGTGTGTGCCACGAGCTTAAAAAATTTTGTCAAAAAGTGCGATATTTTTGTATATGGATGAGTAATTTTTGATTGGAACTCGTGGTAAGAGTTACTATACATACTTTTAGTTGGTCATTTTCACTGTTCTTACTTTCTGTCGCAAAATATAAATAAAAATTAAATTAAATTTTCTGCATTTTTTTCGATTTTTTTGCAAAGAAGATTTGAAACATGTGCCACCGATTTTAAAGTAGGAAATTAAAAAATCACGCGATGTTCTAGACCACTAAATACAATATTATGAGTGCGCCTCGTAAAAAAGTGGTACTTTCAAAAGTTTCACGTTTTCTCCAGCAGTTTTTGTCGTCCTCCTATATCCATTCCATTTCGGGCACGTCATCTGACATATCTCAAACGACGCGCACTAAATTTTTGTCAATACGAGGGTACGTCGATTTCCTGGTAAAAAATGTGTTAAATTTTAAAAATAAAAAAAAATAAATCGTCTCACGCGTTTAGCACCATATAACTCACCAGTGGGTGACGGCACTTAGATTTACCATAACTCATATGATTGCTTCTGAAGGTATAAACAAATTGTAGAAGAAACTTTATTCTAATATTGATTTACGCGGCCACAGTACTTCGAAGAATGTCGAATTTTTGGTTTGTCACAAGCAATTTTTTGAGAAATATTAACTTTGACTTCTCGTAGCTTTTATATCTAAAAAATTTAAAATATCGAATTATTTTTTTTGATTTAGACACATACAAATACATAGTTTGTTTTATGCTATGTTTTCACTGCGACAAATCGAGTTGTGTAAAACGAGTTGAAATCATCTCGATTTCCGATAAATTTTTTGCAGTCCAAAATCACTTACAGCTTGTTTTTCTAAAATGAAAATTTGTCTTCGTTCTTAAAAATAACGAACGAAATTGGCTTTACGTTTTTGTAACGAAAAAATAAATTTTCATGTGAGTGACAACGAAAGAGCTTTATTTTTCCATATATTTTTGGTTTTTAGAAAATGAATTCGTTCGTAATAAACGAAAGAAATGTCAGAAATAGACGATAGGCAAAGGCCTTTCGTTTGCCCAAAAAAACAACGAAAATTTTACCAAAATACGTAATAATATGTGGCCATTTGAACCAGAATGTAATTCGCAATACAAACCTTTAAATTTCTTGAGACATTGCATACAATTTTCATGTTGTTTTTAAAAAAACATTTTTTCATAATTTCAATTTTTTTCTAAAATTATTTTATTTTTGTTTATTTTTAGGGTTAACACCAAACACCTTATTACTACATGAAAAAATATTTAAAAATTCAGAAATGAAATACGTAGGCAATAATGTTCTGTTACGATAGAAAAAGCTCATTTCATTTTAGACATTTTTAAACGAAAACTTTCAAATGTTTTATAAAAACCTAATTTTAAACTTGATCGTAATAAAATTAAATGTTCGTGTGAGAACTAAATTGTTTTAGAAAAGCAGGCTGTTAATCTACTGATTTTATTTTAAAACCGCTCGGAAATTTATTTTTTCAAACTTGTGTTGAAACACTGTGTATAATCAAATGCAATTATTAGCTACACATTCAAAATTAAAGTTTATAACGAAATTTTTTTTTGATGTTAAGAAATAACTTATAATTTTTGAAGTGGTGGCATTTAATAAACATAATCGGTTGTCAGCTGTTACAATGTTGTCAGAGAAATAATTAGAAAATGTCTAACAAACGGCTTTCATTGTTTGTCAGAGAAATCACTGTCAGTACAGTGCAAAACAATAATATTGTCAGACATCTGACATTGATTTTCTCAGATCATTGTAAGATAATTGTCTGTATTATCGGATTTCGAAATTTATACATCTGTCAATGGTACCATTTTCAGATAAATTATTTATATTGGCAACACTGTACATTAAAAGAACATGTGTATGTATACTGTTCTCTGACATGAAATCGTAAGGTAATCTTACAATCGTCGGAACTGACATTTTACCTGTTGCTAACAAATTTTCGTTGTCAATACATTGCCTGACGACATGGTAAGATCTAACATCCGTGTATACATAGCTATACATCTGTAACCGTAATTTAGAAGAAGATCGATCGATACGTCACAATAAAAACAGAAAATAAGTAAGCGCAGTGGAAACACATTGACGTGTTTTATGTAAAACAAGTGAATTTCAAGTCCGCAGAAACATAGCTTAAAGTATATTAAAATATTTAAAATTGTCCTATTCTATTATGTAAAATGTTATATTTATGTAATTTCTTCATATAATTTTAGATGTGGAAGACCTGGTATATCAATAAATACTCTACATATGTGTTTCTGTTGTTTATGTCAACGATATCGTACATACCACGAACAGGTAAATTTTAAAAGATTTGACTTATATAAGACATAGAAAAATTTATTATGTGGTTTAGCCAATTGTATTAACATCTCCATTCTGGAGATTATATAATTTATTAAATAATTTATTTATATTTATCATTGGTGAATAAATTCTAAATCCGGACCGAGTTTAAATCCGAAGCCTTTGTAAATAAAATATTTTTTCAAATTGAAATGGTTTTTTAGAATACTAAATAAAATAATAAAGGAACCAATAAAAACTTAGGCAAATTTAGTATTTGCATAACTATAATTTTCGGAGGTGGGCCTTTTATGGGCTTCAGGTCAATTATTTTCTTAAATTAAATTATTTTAGCTTATAATCATCATTGTTAAACGATTTATTAACAATAAACTGATTTTCTGTAGGAAGTGTAATATGAGAAGTAGGGCCAGTTATGGACCGATCCTCAAGAAATTTTGTACATAGATTTTGCTTTTAAATAGCTTGTTTGTTTCGATGTTTATTGTTGTACTAGTGATTTTAGGCAAAATACGAATGTTAAAGTATTATTATGAAGGGAACCTTATATGAGCGCTATTCAAAATTTCATCACTCGTTATACATAATTAAGACTATGCGAAAAAAATAAATGTCATCGCGATACTAATGGTTATAAGTAAAATTTTGGACGCTTAAGATATTTTTAAACGGGGGTTCGTATGGGGCCTAGGGTCAAACGAGGACTCAGAAAGTGATTTTGATTCGATCGGTATAATTTAAGGTGGGTGTAGGACCAATATTTTTATGCGTTGCAAATATCAGCACAAACGTATAATACCGTCCCTACTGTAGTGGTGTAGGTTATAATAAATATAACGTTCAATCCTATTTATCAATTTAGATCATAAATGAACCATTTCTTGGGAAATGTTATCTACATTCAGAACAATTTAATTTACCTTTACCGTTATCACTCAGATTTGTAGAAAGCTTGTAGCTTAAAAAACAAGTAAGAAAATATAGTCGGCGTGACCGACCATATGATACCCTACACTAGTTATGAATATTAAATGTGATTTATTTTTCATAATTAAGCATTTATCTTCAATATTACCTTGTTCCGATACAATTTATGGATGAAAAATTAATTTTCTGAACTAGGCTTTATATGGGGGCTAGAGGCAAGTATGGACCAAGCCCCATAAAATTTTGTGAATATTTTTATATTTATATAATATATATTTGTGCTGAATTTCATCGCGATATTTGTGTTTATAAGTTAATTTTGGACATTCAAGTAATTTCTTGAAGGGGACTTTATATAGGGGCTTTGTATGGGAGCTAGGGTCAAATGAGGCCCGATCTTTATAAAATTTGGCAAGGTCATCAAGGCTTGTATAAAACTTAGTTGTGGCGCTTTTTATCGATATACAGGTATATTTAACATAATTATGAGCTCAGCAGTCCTTTTCGGGGGATTCTATTGTATGGGGGCTAGGTGAAATAATGGACCGATTTTAACCATATTCAATAGGTCAAAAAAGCGTGTGTGCCAAATTTCATCCAATTATCTTGAAAATTGCGACCTGTACCTTGCGCACAAGGTTTACATGGACAGCCAGCCAGACGGACGGACGGAATCAGAAAACGATTCTAAGCCGA
This sequence comes from Lucilia sericata, assembly GCF_015586225.1. Classification (NCBI taxonomy): domain Eukaryota; kingdom Metazoa; phylum Arthropoda; class Insecta; order Diptera; family Calliphoridae; genus Lucilia; species Lucilia sericata. Next base: position 1,802,349 of record NW_023994046.1, read on the forward strand.
TTTGTATACTTTAAGATGGGTATAGAATGAATATTTTTGTAAGTTACAAATATCATCACAAACCCAATATACGCTCCCCACTAAAGTGGTGTAGAGTATAATAGATTCTATATTTGACTGGGCCGAAATAAAATAAATATTCCGGTATGTGATGGAATTCGAACGATTTGAAATCAATAGATTTGAAAAGGTATGATGAATTTCAATAGAGGAATCGTTTATTATTTTCTTGCAAAATACTACGCAGACAACAAAATACTTTCCATTTAAGAGAATCAATAAAAAAAATATGATAATTTTTATGAAAAGCCGCAGAAATTGAATATTACAAAATGTTTGTATTATTTTTGTAGATTCAAATCGATTCTATTTTAAAAATGAATTTCATTAAATAGCTGATTGTAATGTATTGATATTAATATTGGCATCACATTGGTTTTCAGAGGAGGTGCTTTTAGGATTTCTTGTGTTAATTTTGGTCCAAATTTGTGTCTACTATAGACAAAGAATGTGTATACTTTTTGGGTCTACGACGAAATGAAAAAATAAATTTGTATATACTATATATGGTATCATACCACTTTAAAAAATAAAAGGTTCAAAATGTACAAGATTAACAGTGCTGAATTTGTTCTGCATAAGTCAAAAATAAACTAAGATCGTAATTTTCAAGCGAATTAAATGAAATTATGGATCAGAAAAGAATTTAAAAAAATTGTTAGTAATAAAAAAATTTTTAGTAATGAAAAATTTTTAGTAATGTAAAGTTTTTTTTCAGAATTTTTCACTCGTTTTTTTGAATTTTAATTTTGATTACATTTGTCCACTGTTCACTCCATGTTTATGTTTTTATACCAGAGAAACTCAAGATTGCCATTTCATAGCACGCGTGATAGGGTAAGAAAATTCTGCTGACGCTAAGTTGATACACATACACTATAGGTTCAATTCTTCTTCTTTTTATAATGAGCAATATCAGTTGGTTTGCTCTCAACTTAAAAAATCAAATCAGTTGCTGATCAGCACTTGTCGAAGAAAGGTCTGTGCGCGACGTTTTTAAAATACACACAGAAATACAACAACAAAATTTTGAGAAAGCCGAATTAATGTAGGAAAACATGAGAGAACAGTTGATAGTGATAGATACGCTGGCTGTCAAAATCCATAATAAATATTTGACAGTTAGCATATGCTTTATAGTTTATAGTCATTTTATTAGTATACTTTTATTTTGAATTGAATTCTGTTCTCTGCTGTTTTACCAACACAAATAAAACTATGGTAGTCTATGGTAGTATGTGTTTGCGCACCACTGTTTTATACCCTCCAGCACCATCAGTGGTGATAGAGGGTATATATGAGTTTGTCATTCCGTGTGCAACACCACGAAATATTCATCTGAGACCCAACAATGTATATATATTCCGAGTCCTTATCAAATTCTACGTCGAATTAGCTATATCCGTCTGTCTGCCTAAAACACGCTCACGTTAAAACTAAGCGAAAGAAATAAACCAAATTCACCAAAAATATTCATTGTTATCCTAAGCAGTTTGTTAATGAAAATCGGCAAAATCGGTTCACAATGTTAAAAGTTATGAGTAAAAATTTCAGACTACCTCGAAAAAAATTACATTTTTTTCGTAATTCTTAAGTCGTTTTCTCAGAAACTACGAAAGATAATTCGATGAATTTTGTCACACGGTACTTTTTTTACTCAGGGATAAATTATGTTGATAATCAAAACAATCGATCCAAAGTTTCCCATAGCCCCCATACTAAGGTGCATATTTCCGGAAATGGATTTATTGTTAAAAACTTAATCGAAAATATCGGTATCAACTCAAAATTTTGCAGATATGTATAAATATAATATTAACAGAAACCTAACTACCAACGTAGATCTCAGTTGGTCCACAATTGGTCATAGCTCCCATATAAGGCCCACTTCCGAAAATCACTTAAACGCGAAATTTTCACTGATAAATAAAGCTATCGAGATAAAATTCGACATGAATATATTTTGTGTATATGTATATAAATCATCGTGGCAAAATTCAACATGAATATGTTTTGTGTATATATAAATAAATCTTCGAAATTTTTTTCGAATCGGTCCATAATTAGTCATAGCTCCCATATAAACGGAAAATTCGACGTGTATATGTTTTGTATATGTATATATAAATTTTTCCCGGATCGGTTCATAAAATAATTTTCGAAAATAACTTAAATGCACAATTTCATTGACAATAAAAGTTATCGGGATAAAATTCAACTTGAATATATTTTGTGTATATATAAATCAGTATATGCAATTTTTTCCGGATAAGGTTCACTTCTGAAAATCACTTAATACCACATAAATTATTATTAAATGATTATATCCGGATAAAATTCGACTTGAGCATATTCTGTGTATAGATAAATCACGAAAACAAAACTAGATAGTTAAATGGGTTTTAATAAAAAATAGCTTGCTTATTTAAGATTCGGCATAGCCGAATAAAGCACTCTAACTTGTTTCCTCTAAATTTTGTTTTCGTTTTTCTATGTTCTGGATCCTTTTTACCGCACTTCACTACTCTTATTTATCATTTTATATTTTTTAATGTTATATATTAATAAATTTAAGGCGAAATTCTTTATATTTTTTAAGAACTAATGTAATATGCATAATCTTTAGTTTATCATTCTTGTTTGATTTGGCTAAGAAAGAAAATTCTTATATGCCAGGACTATATAGATCTTAATGATATTATTCATTACTTATTCATAATCTTCTTATATTGTTAATGTTGAATGACAGTAGATGAGTGTATGATGTGGTGGTTGACAGGAGTATGTATAATTGCAAAGGTGGATGATTGTTTGTAGTTGTGTTGCACATTTGTAAAATTGGGGAGTGAAAACACGGTTGGTTCGCATAAAGACAGTATAGAGATACATTTTGTAGATATACGAATGTGTTATATGCAGAGTGCTTTCAACTGTTGGTAGGAAAAACTGACAGTTGGGGCTTGTCTGTAAATTACATTGAAATTTTAGACATCGATTATATTGAAATCTTAGACATCGATGAATTTGGCGAGCTGTGTGTAGACATCATACCGTTTAGATTTCAGAAGATCATGGATGTTCCTATAGGATAGGAAGTATTATTATATTTAAACAGTTCCCAACCATAAGTGTGGGAAATATCTTCTCGAGAAGAAATTTGTAATTCAAAAAGTGCTGTTAGACATTCTGACCGTCAGTATAATTTCAATCTTTCAAATTCCTTATTTTTAGTTTCATCAAATTCTTACTAATATTGTTAATTTACAAAAAAAAAATCAAATTATAATTTTAATTAAACGTTTTTAGTAAAAGTTTTGATTAAAACTTTAAGAAAAATGTATAATTAAAATTTTAATAGAAACTGATTTAATCCCGAAAGAAATTTTAGTTTTTATTTTATTATACCGAATTAATTTAGATTTCCAACGAAATTTTGTGAAATAGCTTCAAATTATAAAGAGTTCATAATCTTAATATGAATAAGATATGTTCATAACTATGTATATAAAATAAATAGAATTTTATTTTATAAAAACTAAATATAATTTTTACCACTTTCTAATGATACAGAAATGTCGAAAATTTAAGAAAAAATACAATATTTCTTAAAAATGTTGCAGGTTTTTATGTATTGAAAAATTTTATAAGTTTCTCGGGAATTTAAAAACTCGAATGACAACTTGCAATAGGTTATTTCAATTGGTGAATAAATATTAAATATTATGATTATTGGTGAATTGGTGTTTAAATTTTAAGAATCACTGCCGGTTTCTCTAAATGCGAAAGAACATTTTCTTTCTTACAAATATATTGAAAACAACAAATAAATTTAAAATTTTGTTTTTGTTTTCAATATATTTATAAGAAAGAAAATGTTGTTTCGATATTGTGAAACAGGCAGTCAATTTGATTCTTTAAAATGTTTTTTTGCATGCATGGTCCAAATCAGAAATCGCACTTTCATCAATTTGGAAAATAGTTACCGAGTGCTAGTTAATACGCTACTTGTTAAAAGTAAAAATTTCAGTCAACCTCGAAAAAATCATCGTTTTTTACTATTTCTTGCGCGTGTGAAACTAATGAATATCTTTGATAAGTTTCGTCTGACATATAGATTTTGGTACTTGGATAAACAATGTTGAAAACCGTAAAAAACGGATCACAAGCAGTACGGAAAAAGTTTTGCAGTACATCTTTATTTCTATTTTCACTGACTTACAAATTATGTTAAACATTTATCATAGTTTTTAACATTTGTTAAATTTCGTATTTAACAGTCTCTTAAGTGTTAGTTCTGTGTTACATAGTATATTTTAAGGCTAATGAAAATAAAGGATCCCAGCAAAAAAATAACGTCCAATGAAGCGAAAAAGAAGTAGAATTTACTCCATGGAAATACTGAAAAAGACCTGAAAAAAGTGATGATTTTAACACTGGATTGTCATAGGACGAATCTTCTTTTTATTTGATTCCAAATTCACTACTTCTGAAGTCATTGTCTAGAAGTAATTTTTATGTATATAACTTGTTTATGGTGGAGGGTATTTCAGATTCGGCACAGCCGAATATTGCACTCCACTTTTTTTCTTTAATCTATATATATAAAAAAGAATGTGTATTTGTTTGTTTGTTTATTTGTATGTTTGAACGTTATAGACTACTAAACGGCTGAACCGATTTTCTTGAAATTTTCACAGCGTATTACTGTATGTCTGGAATAGGTAATAGGCTAATTTTTATTTTGAAATTTCAATTGGGCGAGGAGCCACGCCCATATTAAGAAAATATTAAATCCGTATATTTTAGATAATATAACAATTAGAGTCCTCAAATTTTGTCGGAGCAACTTTAGTGCATTGGCGCCCAAACATGCCCCTGCGGGCATTGTGTTATTCTCACTCTCATACACATGCAATACGAATGTTCTCAGCAACAAAACAAACTATACACAAAACAAAAACAATTTAATGTAGTTGCTCTCTTTATGAAATGATACACAGAGAATATTTTCAAAAGCCGTTACAAATAAATGTTTGTATAAATACTTTTGATAGATAGATTTATTATGTAAATAATTATTTACAATTATATTTGTATTGTCATTTATTCAAGCAATTAATCGCCAAAATTTTATCGATTAACGGTTAATCATTTAAACACTTATAGACGAACATACATACATACATACATACATACATACATACATACATACATACATACATACATACATACATACATACATACATACATACATACATACATACATACATACATACATACATACATACATACATACATACATACATACATACATACATACATACATACATACATACATACATACATACATACATACATACATACATACATACATACATACATACATACATACATACATACATACATACATACATACATACATACATACATACATACATACATACATACATACATACATACATACATACATACATACATACATACATACATACATACATACATACATACATACATACATACATACATACATACATACATACATACATACATACATACATACATACATACATACATACATACATACATACATACATACATACATACATACATACATACATACATACATACATACATACATACATACATACATACATATGTACATGAATACATCAACATATGCATTAATACATTCTTACATCAATATATGCATCAATACATCGTTTCGTCAATACATACATACATCGATGTATACATTCCCTCTGTTGTTCTAAATGAACAAATAATATGAATAACACAAATAAGTACAAACATATAATTTTTTTCAGTGCAATCTTTCATATTTTACACTACACATATGCATTTTAAAATTTCTCTTTCTGGCCACCAATGCTTTAGTGTCAATATAATTATTTAGGACAAAAAGTAGGCGGACTAGCACTAGGGGGCGTGGCACCTCCCATATAAATTAAATACAAAAATTGGTTTACGTGCGTTTACGAACGCACGAATAACTTTAACATCAATCTTAACATTTTGGGTATTAAATTGGCGGACTACCCATGAGGGGAGCGGCACCTCCCATATTAATTAAAGACAAATTCCTTTATCTGGAAAACTAATGGAACTAAATTCTTCAAATTTTGCGCAAAGAACTTAAATATTCATCTGAACATTTTGGAGAAAACTAGTTAGAGTGCTATATTCGGCTGAGCCGAATCTTAAATACCCTCCACCAGCTACTTTTATATTAATACTTTTTTAATTGATTTTCTCATGTCTTAAATAGAAAAACTCCAAGATTTAAACAGCTTAAATCTGTTACAATTCCAAAATTTATTGAACATTACATTTTCTTTTATATTTTTATAGCGCCCTAAAATATGCTTTAACGATATTTAATAATGTGCATGTATGCATGTTTGTGAAAGATTTAAGGATTTTCAAAATACATATATGTATATAACTTTGTTCTACACAAATTGATAATGCAACTAGTTGAATACGGTTAAAGTTAGGGGCAGGACCTAGTATGGGAGATATGACCAATTATAGACCGATCGTAAAAAATTCTTTAAGCAAAATTTCTGTACATAAAAGCTATATTTCAGTCAAATTTTGTATATATATCGTAATTTAGTAATAAGTAATGTGTGTTCAAGTGATTTTCCGAAGGGAACCTTGCATAGGACCGATCGCACCCATGTTATGGACCGATCGTGAAAAAATCTTGAAATAGAATTTTTGTATACCAAACTAATATTTGTGCCAAATTTTGTATCAATAGCTTTATTTGGTAATTATTAATGGGCGTTTAAGAGATTTTCGTAAAGGGACCTTCTATGGGAGCTATAATCAATTATGTATATAAAGACAAAATCTCAAAATTCTGTATCTATATCATAACTTAGTAGTGAATATTGTGCATTTAAGTGATTTTCTGGAGGGGACCAAGTATGAGAGCTATGACCAAATATGGACCGATCGTAAAACAGTTTTACTTTATGTATATAAGAGCAATATTTGTGTTAAATGTATGGATATCAATATTTTGTAATGAGTTATGTGCGTTTAAGTGATTTTCGGGAGGGAACCTTGCATGGGAGCTATGACCAAGGATGGACCGATCGGAAAAAAATTTCACAGTAATATTTCTGTGCATATGAGCAATACTTGTACCAAATTTTAATTTAGTAATGAGTTATGTGCGTTTAAGTGATTTTCGGGATGGGACCTTGTATGGGAGCTATGACCAATTATGGACCGATCGGAAAAAAATTTCACCGTAATATTTATGTATGTGAGACCAATACTTGTACCAAATTTTATATGGATATCTTAATTTAGTAATGAGTTTTTTTTTTTTTTTTTCAGAAGTTTTCGTCTTTTCATAATTACAATTCAATAATAAACAAGTAAGAGTGTTATATTCGGCTGTGCCGAATCTTGTATACCCACCATCAAATCATTGCCAAAAAGGAATGCTTCCTTATAAATAAACTTTGATATTTAAGAATCCATGCTTTTATTATCCAAACAATTTTCTCATTTATTACATTATAGAGAAATTTTTGTCGAATTTTGTCGCTATACTTGCATTTTTAAGGTAGTAAAAAGCGTTTAAGGTATTTTCTGAGAGGGATCTTATTTAGGGGGGGACGTTTGGTCAATTATGGACCGATCCTCGTCAAATTTTCTAGAACGATTTTAGTTTAGTCTAGTAATGAGAGTTAAGCCATTTTCAGAAGGAGACGGGTTAATGTCATTTATGGACCGATCCTTATAAAATTTTACAATAATATTAAAGTTCCTATAAAATATGTTCGTGTCGAATTTCATCGCTATAGATTTTTTAGACAGTAATGAGCCTTAAAGCCATTTTCTGAAGGGGACCTTATATGGGGGGTAGGGTCAATTATGGACCGATCCTTATAAAATTTTATAAAGATATTAAGGTTCCTATAAAATATATTTGTGTCGAATTTCAACGCTATAACTGCTTCTTTTAGTCAGTTATGAGCGTTAATGTCATTTTCTGAGGGGGGCCTTATATGGTGGATAGGGTCAATTATGGACCGTTCCTTATAAAATTTTACAATGATATTAAGGTTCCTATAAAATATGTTTATGCCGAATTTCATCGCTATAGATGCTTATTTTAAACAGTTATGAGCGTTAATGTCATTTTCTGAAGGGGACTTTATATGGGGGGTAGGGTCAATCATGGACCGATCCTTATAAAATTTTACAAAGATATTGAGGTTCCTAAAAAATATGTCTGTGTCGAATTTCATCGCTATAGCTGCTTCTTTTAGTCAGTTATGAGCGTTAATATCATTTTCTGAGGGGGACCTTATATGGGGGATAGGGTCATTTATGGACAGATCCTTATAAAACTTTACAATGATTTTAAGATTCCTATAAAAATTGTTTATGTCGAATTTCTTCGCTATTGCTGCTTCTTTTAGATAGTTATGAGCGTTAATGTCATTTTCTGAGGGGGACCTTATATGGGGGATAGGGTCAATTATGGACCGATCCTTATAAAATTTTACAGTGATATTAAGATTCCTATAAGATATGTTCTTGTCGAATTTCATTGCTATAACTGCTTCGTTTAGTCAGTTATGAGCGTTAATATCATTTTCTGAGGGGGACCTTATATGGGGGATAGGGTCAATTATGGACCGATCCTTAAAAAATTTTACAATGATATTAAGGTTCCTGTAAAATATGTTCATGTCGAATTTCATCGCTATAGATGTTTCTTTTAGTCAGTTATGAGCGTTAAAGTCGTTTTCTGAAGGGGACCTTATATGGGGGCTAGGCGAAATCGTGGACCGATATTGCTCATTTTCAATACCAAACAAACTGCATCAATATAAAATATTTGTGCAAAATTTCAGCTCGCTAGCTGCTTCCGTTTGGACTCTATCGTGTTTTCAACAGACGGACAGACAGACGGACGGACATTGCTAGATCGTCTTAGAATTTAATAAGGATCCAGAATATATATACTTTTATGGGTCTTAGATGAATATTTCGATGTGTTACAAACGGAATGACAAAAACAATACACCCCCCATCTTTTTTGATGTGGGTATAAAAAGCGTTTAAGGTATTTTCTGAGAGGGACCTTATTTAGGGGGGGACGTTTGGTCAATTATGGACCGATCCTCGTCAAATTTTCTAGAACGATTTTAGTTTAGTCTAGTAATGAGAGTTAAGCCATTTTCAGAAGGAGACGGGTTAATGTCATTTATGGACCGATCCTTATAAAATTTTACAATAATATTAAAGTTCCTATAAAATATGTTCGTGTCGAATTTCATCGCTATAGATTTTTTAGACAGTAATGAGCCTTAAAGCCATTTTCTGAAGGGGACCTTATATGGGGGGTAGGGTCAATTATGGACCGATCCTTATAAAATTTTATAAAGATATTAAGGTTCCTATAAAATATATTTGTGTCGAATTTCAACGCTATAACTGCTTCTTTTAGTCAGTTATGAGCGTTAATGTCATTTTCTGAGGGGGGCCTTATATGGTGGATAGGGTCAATTATGGACCGTTCCTTATAAAATTTTACAATGATATTAAGGTTCCTATAAAATATGTTTATGCCGAATTTTATCGCTATAGATGCTTATTTTAAACAGTTATGAGCGTTAATGTCATTTTCTGAAGGGGACCTTATATGGGGGGTAGGGTCAATTATGGACCGATCCTTATAAAATTTTACAAAGATATTGAGGTTCCTAAAAAATATGTCTGTGTCGAATTTCATCGCTATAGCTGCTTCTTTTAGTCAGTTATGAGCGTTAATGTCATTTTCTGAGGGGTCCTTATATGGGGGATAGGGTCATTTATGGACCGATCCTTATAAAACTTTACAATGATTTTAAGATTCCTATAAAAATTGTTTATGTCGAATTTCTTCGCTATTGCTGCTTCTTTTAGATAGTTATGAGCGTTAATGTCATTTTCTGAGGGGGACCTTATATGGGGGATAGGGTCAATTATGGAGCGATCCTTATAAAATTTTACAGTGATATTAAGATTCCTATAAGATATGTTCTTGTGTCGAATTTCATTGCTATAACTGCTTCGTTTAGTCAGTGATGAGCGTTAATATCATTTTCTGAGGGGGACCTTATATGGGGGATAGGGTCAATTATGGACCGATCCTTAAAAAATTTTACAATGATATTAAGGTTCCTGTAGAATATGTTCATGTCGAATTTCATCGCTATAGATGTTTCTTTTAGTCAGTTATGAGCGTTAAAGTCGTTTTCTGAAGGGGACCTTATATGGGGGCTAGGCGAAATCGTGGACCGATATTGCTCATTTTCAATACCAAACAAACTGCATCAATATAAAATATTTGTGCAAAACTTCAGCTCGCTAGCTGCTTCCGTTTGGACTCTATCGTGTTTTCAACAGACGGACAGACAGACGGACAGACGGACGGACATTGCTAGATCGTCTTAGAATTTAATAAGGATCCAGAATATATATACTTTTATGGGTCTCAGATGAATATTTCGATGTGTTACAAACGGAATGACAAAAACAATATACCCCCCATCTTTTTTGATGGTGGGTATAAAAATAAATTAAAAATAATAAATGTATGTATATTTTGGATCATCCGCATCTCTGTGTTCTCAGGGATGTATATCGTGTTATAAATCAGGGATGGGGTATGTCATCCTGTTAGGAATAAGACATTATGGATGTGATAGGCATCATGGAGGATAATGAATCATCTTGGATGTTTTTATGTTTCCATAGGATTGAGTGTTGAGATAGTGTTTCTTATCAGATTTTTGCAATCTACGCAAAGCTATTCAGCTTGTCTGCAGGACATTATATTGCAAAAATGGTATTTATTTTAATGTTTTTTTTTTTTTTATTTTATATTATCTAGTTCATATTCAGATTCATTGCAAACCGATAAAAAAGTCTTTTATAGCTTTATTTTTCTTATATTTATTTTTTGTGTTTAATAATTCAATTGGTATTTTATTAAAAGTTGTAGGTAACGATACCTGTAGAGTATTTCTGCCGTATTCGTTATGAAAATGTTAAATTTTGTATCTTCCTAGCGATTTTTGTCTCGTGTTATGGATATGATTAATTGCTTTAAGAAATGTTGTGTTGTTGTAAAATTCTTTGGTGATTACTGTATTGTAGATGTTTTTGACTGTTAGACATTTGACTGTTAGACATTTGGCCGTACTGTTATCATTTTATGTGCGTTTAAGTGATTTTCAGGAGGGGACCTTGTATGGGAGCTATGACCAATTATGGACCCATCCAGAAAATTTTTCTCTCAATGAATTCTATTGACATAAGATTTTAAGTTGTAAAATCTTGTGAAGATATCAGCATTCTGACGGAAGTTATTAACAAAAAACTAATTTTTCGGGAATATATACTTTTGTATGGGAGGTATATGAAATTATGAACCGATTCTGGCAATTTTCAGCAGGAATCAAGATCTTGTGTAGAAACGAATGTATGATGACGTTTATCAAATTATCTTGCATAGTTTTCGAGAAAATTACATCAGAATGTATAAGAAATGCTTATTTTTTTCGGGGTTGTTTTAAATTTTGATTCATAACTTTTCCCGATGTGAACCGATTTTGCTCATTTTCAATAGCAAACTGTACCGGATAATAATTTCCATTGCTTCGTTTTAACGTGAGCGTGTTTTACACAGACATACAGACGGACGGACAGACGGACATAGCTAAATCGACTCAGAATTTCATAAGGACCCAAAATATATATACTTTGTTGGGTCTCAGATGAATATTTCTTGGTGTTACACACGGAATGACAAACTTATATATACCCTCTATCACCACTGATGGTGGTGGAGGGTATAAAAAAGCGGACTTTCATCTGGGGGGTCTTGAAAAATTCGTATATCTGAGAAACTATTAGAGCTAGAATCTTCAAATTTTACACGAAGAACTTTGAAATTCATGTGAACATTTAGAGCATAACTGGTGGACTTTTAATGGGTGGCTGGCACAACATATATGAATTAAAATATATGAATTAAAATATAATACAAAATTTCGTGCATCTTGGAAACTCTTATATTATTCAAATTTTTTATAGATAGATAGAAACTGGCGAACTTGCAATAATTTGCTTGACATCTCTCATAGTAACATATTATAAATCTGGAAAACTATTGTAGTTAGAATCTTCAAAATCGTTAAGTGCGATTTTTATTTATACATATTCCTTTTAGTGTAGCAAAGCACACTGGGTATAGCTAGTATTGTAATAATTACAAATGTTAGTATATACTAGAAATGCCAATCCCGATCCCGAAAATCCTGGGTTTTTTCGGGATTGGTAAATCCCGAACCTTAAATTGCGTGAAATTACTACACCTAAGTATTAAATACCGTTGCTTAAATTTAATTTTATTAATGCGCGTACATGAACTATTAAAAAAAACTAAAAAAAAAACTAAATTTTGGTCCCATTTGTTTACAACTGTATATAATTGCATCATGGGTCGTGCCTAATCGCATACCAGACACAGAATATATCGGAAACTGTGAAACGCTGATCCCACATATAAGGTCTTGGTCAAGCGGAAAACTAGAGCAAATATCAGTATGAATCCATTGTTACACATATGGCTCTAAATTGGGGGACAAAGTGGGCCTGGGTTCTATATTGAAGACCCAGAAACAGAAATATACCTAATCATAAGACAAGCTTCCCGGCAGAAGTCCGAGCAACAACGACAGTCGACCAGGGCGGTATCATGTGATAGAATTAAATCTAAGACCGTATTTGATTGAAAGAAAGCTTTAACTGAATCCTCTCCCAGAGGTATGGTTTACATCACTCGGGAGTAGTCGGCAACGAAAGGGCGAATGTAATAGCTTTAAAGGGAAGGGAGCTCGTGGTAGTTAACCTGACAAACGCAAAACCATTCGACGCAACAAAAGCTGAATTAAAAATATGGGTGAAAGAATTCCACCCATATTTTCCTCAAAATGAGCAAATCTGAAGTTAGTATGATGGTACGTATTCTGAGTGGACACACAGGATTACGAGCACATATATACAAAATTGACCGTGCGGATTCAGACGAATGTAGAGCATGTGGAGAGGACAGTGAAAATCTGGAGCACTTTTTTGCCACTGTTAGGCATTCATCGAAGTTAGATCCAAGTATCTTGGAAGTGATGTTATTCCGGAAATAACATTCCTGACTAACACTGATTGGAAAATTCGTGGAATTACGTCCAGAAAACTGAGTTTCTGAACATTGAATAATAATCAGTGAACAATTTTTTTTTCATGAAAAAGAGCGCACAACAGGCTCGATAGTGGTGTATTTCTTCGGATTTGATGTACTATACATCCTCTTATCAACCTAACCTAACCTACCTACATAGTAAAAATAGTTCTATTGCCTATTTTTGTAAAAAAAATAAGAAAAACAAAATACCATTTTCAAGATATTAAAGGATTTTTGGTTTCTTCTTTAGTGAGTAGTCGTAGTCCTGTCGAATTTGTTATAATCGGTTAACGGATTTCAAAGTAATTAAGTCGGCAACATTGATAATTTTCCACAAAAATACGCGAGATGCCCAACTTTAGGAGCCCATAATATATGAACCGTATAAGTTATGGATCCAATTTATACGTCATATAAAACGTATTTAAGAGTAGAATAAATGATTTAAATTTTAACTAAATCGAAGGTGTCAAAAATTTAAAGTAGTCGAAGTGCCTGACTCAAGATCGCAATTTTCAAACTAGAAAAGAAAATTATTTTTTTTTTTAACAAATCCCGGGATTCATTTTGAAAAATCCCGGGTTTCGAGATATCCTAATCCCGGGGTTTTTCGGTATTGAACTCCCTAATAATAATTTTATGGTAAATTTTAAAACAAGTAACAGGATACAACACTCTTTTTATATTTGATGATCATAGGTAGACACTCGTAATTACCATTTTTTCTAAATATGTATAACTGGCTATACCCAGTGTGCTTCGCTACCTGAAAAAAATATAAATCAAAAGAAAAATTTTATTTTTTTAATGGGATGCGAGTGGGATATACATTCTTTGAATATTTGATGATACAACATTCTTTGAATATTTGATGATCATAGGTAGACAACTAGTAATTACCATTTTTTCTTAATATGTATAACTGGCTATACCCAGTGTGCTTCGCTACCCAAAAAACAATATAAATCCAAAAAAAATTTTAATTTTTTTAATGTGATGCGAGTGGGATATACATATGTATATCACAAAAAAAAATATATTTTAACTTAAGAATAAGATTTTTTTCAATATTTGCCACTTAATTTTACCCTATTTTTTCAATGAGTTGGGTCACTTGATATGAAACTGCCTATATAAAAATGAATGTGTGTTTGTATGTTTGTTTGTTTGGACTTTATAGCCAGCTAAACGGCTGGAGCGATTTTTCTGAAATTTTCACAGTGTCTTCCTGTATTTCTGGAAGAAACTATAGGCTACTTTTTACGTCGCTAGCTTCAAAATAAGTATTAAAAGTCGCATATCTCAGAAACGGCAAGAGTTGGAGTCCCCAAATTTTGTATGGACAACTTTGACATCCATAAGAATATTTTTGGATAAAATGGGCGGAATGTCGATAGTGGGCGTGGCACCTTCCATATGAGGAAAATCTTAAATCAGTATATCTGAGAAAATATAACAGATAGAGTCCTCAAATTTTGTCGGAACCACTTTAGTGTCAATGTGATTACTTAAGGAAAAAGGGGGCGGACTACCAATGGGGGGCGTGGCACCTCCCATATGAATTAAATAGAAAAACTCGCTTATCTGGCAAACTATTAGAGTTAAAATCTTAAAATTTTGCACGAAAAACTTGAGCATCCATGAAAACATTTTGCGTAATAAATTGGCGGGGGCGTTGTTCCTCCCATATGAATAAAATATACAAAAATTCGTTCTGGGAAACTAGAGCTAGCTTTTTAAAATTTTGCACGAAGAACTTTAATATTTATTTGATCATTTTGGGGAAAAAGGGCGGACTTTCATTAGGGAGGCTTGGAACCCCCATATGAATTAAATAAAAAATTTCGTATATCTGAGAAACCATTAGAGCTAAAATCCTCAAATTTTGCAACAACAACTTTGACATCCATGTGAACATTTGGGTAATAAATTGGAGTTGTCGTTTGTCTGGGAAACTAATAGACCTAAAATCTTCAAATTTTGCACGAAGAAATTTAACATTTATTTTGGGGAAAATGGGCGGACTTTCATTAGGGGTGGTTGGAACCTCCCATATGAATTAAATAGAAAAAATCTGTCTGGGAAACTATAAGAAAATCCTTTGACATTAATGTCAACATTTGGGTAATAAATTGACGGACTCCCATTTGAATTAAATATAAAAATTCGTATATCTGAGAAACTATTAGAGCTAGAAAAATTAAAATTTTACATGAGAAACTGTGACATTCAGCGAACATTTAGAGAAAAATGGGCGGACTTTCAATGGGACCTTGGCATCTCCCATATGAATTTAATACAAAATTTCGTATATCTGGGAAATTATTATAATATTCAAAATTATCATAGGTTACATTAAAATCTAAATTACCATTTGGATACATTGGCGAACTTCCAATAATTTGCGTGGCATCCCCAATATGTAAAAAAAAAATTGTATCTGAAAACTATTATAGTTAGAATTTTCAAAATCGTAAAGTGTTTTTTTATTTACATTGCTTTAAAGGTAGAAAAGCACACTGGGTATAGCTAGTACTTAGATAAATATAATTACAAATTTTAGTAATTATAGTGCACAACGATTTTTATCATGGTATAAAACCTACATATATGAATTACTGTTTTATATTGGCAGCCTAAGTCCAGAAAAAAATATAGGACGTAATATTTTTGAATTATTTATAAAGAAAGAAATTTCTAAAAAAGGGTGAAATTAGGAGGAAAAAGTTGAATATTTAGAGTTGTGGTGTTTTTTATATTAAACACAGTGGACCAAATGCCTAGAAAGCACTTAGAAATCTGAAATTTGGAATGTGACTAGAAAATTAAATTAACTACAATGGCACATATTATAAGTGTGTCAAAATACAATATACTGAAAGGAACCTTTTATTACACATTCT